>NW_026571115.1:14699543-15099543 GCF_026225935.1 Boleophthalmus pectinirostris | reverse complement strand
TGAATTTCACCAATTGCTGTGTCTGAATGAACCAAGCTGCTCTCAGTCACAGGCACTGATAGTCCCTCAGCCCCCCACTGTGAGCCAGGTTCAATTCGCTCTGCTGCTAAAATGACTTCTGGGGGGGAAAAAAAAGAAAGAAAGAAAAAAAGCAGTATTGGCAGTCTGCTTTTTCAGAGTGAGTAGCAGCGTTGTGGATGTGGTTGGTGGCGGGTGCAAACACGGGGAACATGGGGGAGAGGTGAAGGGGGAAGTTAGACATGCTCCGGTGGGTATGCACAGGTCTCAAAGGACGGATAGGCCAGTGGTAAATCAGAGGTGCAAGTTGTGAATGGCAAACACAAAAACACGTCACTAACACCTGTGTGGAGCCGAGGACAAGTGCAGTGAGAATGTTAATGCTATCAGCTACATGTGACAGGGATCTTTGCCACAATATACTAAGACACAGAATTTGGAGTTTTCATTATCTGTGAGCCATAATCATCAAAAAGTCAAGAAATAAAAGCTTGAAAGCCTCACTGTATCATGTATAGAATATATGGGTCTCACTATGAGAAAACATTTTTTGAACTTTTTCAAGTGATTCTAATTTTGAGATCAACTAGTATGTTTCCTGAGCAATATGAGAGTGAAAATCAAACCATGATCTGATCCTTCCTTAATAATGCATTAGTCTTATATAATAAGTCTTATATATAGATGCTCTATACTAATAAATCTGTGTTATCCCTCAGTCATTCATGGCGGATCTTCTTTGCTATCTGTGGTGGTAGGTCGCTATTGTAGCTACAGTTGCCCTGTAGCAGACTGACAAAAGCGAGGCTACCAATCTGCGCCATCTGTCCCTCTGACCATGAGCAACACTAACGCACACACCATGGGCATACAAGAGAATATGGGTGAAGTGCTTGGCCTATGGACACAACAATATATAAAATATTTAGTTAATAATTATATGAATTACAAATTATTTGAAAATACAGTCTCAATCTGTCCCACATCGTTTTGCTTGTGCTCTGCCTAATTCCAGAGCCAGAGAAATTCTTAAATGTCTCTCCACACTCTTATCCCCATTCAATCTGCTTACTCTCCTGTTTAATAAAGCCCATTAACGAAAAG
This sequence comes from Boleophthalmus pectinirostris, assembly GCF_026225935.1. Taxonomy (NCBI): domain Eukaryota; kingdom Metazoa; phylum Chordata; class Actinopteri; order Gobiiformes; family Gobiidae; genus Boleophthalmus; species Boleophthalmus pectinirostris. The sequence goes on along the minus strand of NW_026571115.1, from coordinate 15,098,421 downwards.
GATAACTAACTAACTAACTAACTAACTAACTATGTGTATACAATCAGAATCCCTTTCCTATCTGTAGAAAAACTCTTTGTGTATTTTCTTCTATTTTTATATTTGAGCAAGTACCATAACCTAAGCCCTGTAACAGAAAAGATTAATGAATGATGAATGAGTGCTAGTCCAATAATATAACATAATAGCATTACATATTGTCCTTGTAATTAATTAAGCAAGAAAAAAACTAAGCAATACATCATGCTGTTTTAATAATCATGGTCTCTTGTCAACACAGAATAGAATTAATGACCACAACTAGCAAACTACCATAAGTCTCTACAGCAAAGGCTGAATGTAAAGTCTGATTGTACATTCATATGAGGTTACCTGATGTTTTACAGTCCACATTCAAAAGTAGGTAAAGAAAATGACTCAGGGGGACTCTTGGTCACCATTTCTCTCATTGGCTATTACACGGTGACTGCACAGTGGCTCTGAACAAATGGGGCGTCACTGGGCTGTCATTCAAAAGTTATACAGAGGAGGAGTATGATGTGCTAAGTCTAGTATTTATTATTATAATCAGGATTGAAGCGACCTTTCTATGGGCCATATGGATAAAATATAAAATACACTTCATATCACAATTGTCTGGGCCACCATCTCTGTACACTGGCCTGTACAAGAGCCACATATCTAGGCCTGTCATGATAATAACAATATCAACTTACTGTTTACTACACGGCAGATGACAATATTTTTTGGGGTCAATAATTATCGTTTGTACATTGCCCTACCGGGTGATTTTTGGTTCTTTTTGGACTATATGATAATAATTCAACCTTCTACAGCCCAAATCTTAACTTATTAATTTATTAAATTATTAACTACGACTCATTACAGATGCAAACTGAGTACTAAAGTGTTTGATTCTGCTGTTTATTTATTGAGGTTCATGGTTTTTTAATACTATTTTAGATTTAGAATAGTTTTTGTGGTAAAAATCTGCTTTTGGGTTGTTGTTTCAATGCCATAAACGAATACTATAGTTTATCGTCTATAAACTTCAGCAATACATATACAGTACTTCAAAATGTGTTATTGTGACAGACCTAGTCATATCAACGTAATTAAATAGAAAGTTTAAACAATTTTCTATAATAAAGAAATAGATACATTTTATAAAATACTGTGGAATATTATAGCCAAAGGTACAACATTTCCATGGAGACAAGCAAGAAGATGCTCCAGGGCTCCAGTAAGAGTCAGGGTTTGAGGAGATGCAAACGTGTGCAAAAAAAGCAAAAAAATAAAAAATAAAATAAAATAAATAAATAAATAAATAATAATAATAATATAACGCAGAATCTCAAATTCAAAAGAGATTCATTGATATTAATAAATATACAAACTAGATTAATCCATAGCTAGGGATAGCCTAAACCTTATTTAAATATCATATCGCACAATAGAAAACATTGTACTATTGGAGATACAATTATATTATTAATTATAAAAAGTAAACTTTCAAATGTTAGAGCATAATTTTAGAACAATCAAACAGATGTATATCCATTCATAACTTTTCCAAACTCCATTCATGTGGGACTAAATAGCTCGATTAGCAGCAAACAGTCTAATAATAAGCAAGAGGAATCAGCAGCTAGCTACACTGTTATTATATCTCAGATAGAAAGATTTTTTACACAAGCGTGAACAAAGGCTGGGAATGAGCTCCAATAATTAGGGTTACCTCAGTTCATGCTTTGATCCTGATATTGTTCAAAAATAAATTGTATGGGAATGTTTTAATCATCACTCGTCCAAGCATATTAAGTAGCCCTGGGGGTTTATAAAAGGTTTATATCAGGGGAGACAATCAGGTATATTGATGCTAAGGCTTTTGCTTTGACTTTTATTTAACTTTAGAAAACTACAGCTTCACTTTTGGACTACGCTCAAAAAACACTCTTGAATAAATGGCTTTAGTTAAACAGGCATTGGGAGTGTATTATGTAAAGTCATTATGGGTCAGTGTCTCAGGTTAAGTGTTCACCCACTTACTCCAAGGCTGACAGTTTCAGCCCACTTCCAGAACACAGTCACAAACTTTACCTCCACTGTCCGTGTACTGGTGTAGGATGTGAGTAAATAGTTGTGTTATTATGATGCTGAATGCCTGAACGGTTAAAGATCACTGATTTTAAAAGATATAGAACAATATTTTGTTTTGAATTGGTAATTTTTATGGCAACCCAATTTTTTCACAATTCAAATGCCCTTGAATGTAATTTGTTGAAAATCAAGTTTGTATTAACTAGGGATGAACTCTTCTGATATTCGGATCGGATATAGAAAATTTGGTAGTTTGCATATCAGCTTCCAAACTGATATCCTGTTTGGACATATAAATTGATGTAATGATATGTATTACATCTTGCATTATACTTTATTTTTGTTTTAGGGAAATAAATGCTTCGATCTCTGCACTAGTAACTGTTCATAGAGATATAATACCATAGATAAGATATAATATCAGAATCTGTATTAGAAACTCAAAAGCTGGATCAGAGCATCCCTAATATTAAAAGATATGGTGCCTAAAAGACCATGTCTTATGTGGATAAAATAGCTCCTTTCTCCTTTGCCAAAATCCTGTCACAATGAGATTTAGTACTAAAGGAGAGTATGGTACATTTTTTGCCCAAATTCCACAAGGAGTCTTATTCATGACATCCAGAAGTCCTTTTTACCAAGTGTACACTATAAGTACTCTCTATATCAGGGGTGTCAAACTCATTTTGGTCCGGGGGCCGTATCCAACCTACTTTGATCCCAAAGGGGCCGGATCAGAAAACTCATGGCATATAAACCCCAAAAATAACAATAAGTTCAAATATTTGTGCAGAGAAACAAAAATCTATAACAGAAATCTTTTTTAATTGATGAACTCTTTCTTATTATTATATTATAATATTATGAACAACCTGAAACTTTAAGAAAAATTCAATTTCAACATTTAAAATATTTTAGTAGAAAATCACCCAAGGGCCACATTAAAGGTCTTGGAGGGCCGGATCTGGCCCCCGGGCCTTATGTTTGACACCTGTGCTCTATATATTATCTTAATGTGAGAAGAAAAGTGAGTTAACAGATCGAAGCCAGTGGAGGAGGAGGTAAAGCTAAGTTCACTGCCCTGATGAAGCCCTCTCACCTGGCACGTCGTTCTTCTTCTCCTGGTAGACGGTGCATGTAAAGGCGTAACGTAGGGCAATGGCAGCAAAGAACATTTCGATGCAGATGATAAAGTTCTGCCAGCCCGCGGCCACTGTCCCCGCGCCCACCTCATGCCCGTCGATGAAGAGGGCATTAGGGATAACATTACAGCGCTCCAAGATGGCCAGCACCATGCCTGGAATACATACAAGGTTTTTTATTATTATTTTTTTGTTGAAATGTTGAGTAATAAATGCACCAAAAGTTATGTAAATGTTTTTTTTTTATTTCAGTAATAGTGTCATTTTTCTGCTAGAGGTTCCAACGTGTCTCCATGGGGATGTTATTGCTTTGCCTAGAATGTGCAATAGTATGGCATTAACTCTATCTAATCTAATAGAGACAAGCAGATGATGCCTCCAGGCCAAGTTATAGGTCAGATCTGTGGAGAGGCAACCCCACTCATAGCATGCCTGTTTTTCAAGGTATTTTGGTCTATAAAAACACCTGTAACTGAATAAATGAGTAACAGTTTAATGCCATACTTTTTCAGACCCTCCATCAGAAAAGCAACATAACACACATTTATTTATACAAGTAAAAATGTTATTACACCATGTACACCACCATTACAAATAAAAGTAGAAATTATAAAGGGCCATTACATAAAGGGTGCACACACAGATAAACATAGGCAATGCATGGATTATCAGGGACAGCAATATATCTATATCTTGACTAATATATTTACCAATATAAAACATACAATTTTACTTTCAAGTATTACAATATCAGGTATGGTATTTTTCCTAATGTTAAAACAATATCATATTCACCTTGTATAAATGTATAAGTAGGCTAACATAAATAAAATGTGGAAGACATACCTTGCCAGAAGGAGAGGAAAATGACAGATTTGATTGTGAGAAACTTGAGCACTGGTTCATACGGCCGCAGCAGGTCACTTGTAGCAAAGAAGAAGAGGAACAGCGCGTACAGGGACAGACTCACGGAGAAGTTGTAAATGATTGTGATGTACAGGTACCCTCCATTAACACTGCAACAAAGAACACACAGTGGTCAGCCTAAACAGTAAGGCAACTGAAGAAAAGTAGCAGTAGCAGATTTGTGATTATGCTATATACTGTGTCAGAGACATCATATCCAGGGATGTTACAATATTTTCAACTACAATACTCTTATAGGAGCATTGTGTAACTGTCTGGTAGAGGGTTTGCCACCTGCTACACAGAGATGTTATTGCTTTGTCTGGAATGTTCCAAAGTACAGCATTAGTCTATCTATCTTGTTTATCTGTTTTAAGTATTTATTGCTACAAAAACATGCAACCTCTACAAATCTGACCTGTAACTTGGCCTGGTGGCATTACCTACTTGTTGCAACGGTGATAAGTTTAATGCCATACTGTGGAACACTCTTGGCAAGCAGGTGACAGACTCTACACCAGAAAAGTTATACACCCTATAAATCCTAAGACGTGTGATAGTAGTGGTAACAATAAACAGCCTATCTAAGACTGCAGCTCTGATAGAAATGAGTCTATTTATTGTGTGTACCAGGTTGCATATTAGGCAGGCAGCCAACTGATGTGTCTACTTGAGATGTAGATTTAACTTAATAAGTCCCAGCATTTGGACAGCACTGCGGTAATTCCAATTTGTTCTTTGCTAAATATACACTTTGTACTTATAAGAACAGGTGGTTAATAAAGTATTCGCTCTCACTGCAAGAAGCATTTCAAAGTTGCATGGTAGTGTTTATTTCTTTGTCTTTCTCTAAAGCACGTCTCCAAGGACCCGGCTGTGACTGCACTAATTACTCCCATAAAGCGTTGAGAGCAAGAGAAGAGAGAAACGCAATTGTGAATCATTGCTGTCGGGTAAAAAAAAGGATGTATTTCTTGTTGCTAACATTGTTACTTGAAGTGGCTAAAATGGGTAAAGTGATTGGGAACGATTGTCACAAGGCTCGTGGAACTTTTCGGCAAGTTCAGGCACGTGTCTCCATTGTTACTTCTACAAAAGACACGGAAGGAAGAGAGGAAAAAATATGTTGATTTTACAGCTTTGGAGGGCACGTTAAATACAATGACACAATTATCCTCTTCAGCGGCTGCAACCCCTTGTGGGGCTAAGACAAATTATGTAAAAATCACACTTGGTTCTCTGCTGGTCTTAATATAACTTGATATTCAAAACTAATAAACAGGAATAAAACAGAGCTTCACGGGTCGCAAACTGACGGTCTTCATTTCAAATTACAACTCATGGGTTTCGCCAGTAAGAGTCTAATTATGAAGTTTGTGAAATATAAAGAACAGATATTTAATTGCTTGTTCCCCCCACGAGGTAAGTGTGATGTGTGAGCGCATACGCAAACTACATTACAAACTAGGACTGCTTAATTTAAGTTTTCTGACAAGCATTGCAATTACAATTTGATATGTGATTTATGGTCAGAAAGCAGGATTCTGTTAAAATTCACATTTGTTAAGATGTCTAGAAGAATTACCATAATATTTGGGAGAAGACTGAAATCTGAACTTAAACTAGTACAAGAATCCCATGTATTTCAGAACGTGTTTGTAGAGGGTATGTGTACAGGGTGTTTATTGTTTTGAGAAGAAATTATGTTACTCAAATTAACTAACTAATTTGTGATTGCTTGCTGTCCTATTAGAAGTCATAATACTAGTCATCATGTCATAACAAATTCAGACAGGAGAAGATATGGGAGTAAAATAACTGTAGCAAAGAGGAAGCTGACATTGACCAAAATGAATCTTTTGGGGTTTTTTTTTTAGTATTGAAATGACTGTGTTTAGGCGATATTATGGCAATCCATCCGAAATGTAATAAAATGTGCCTTTAAATGTGCTGCTGGAGGTTCAAATATTGCACAAAACGTTAATGGACTGTAAAATTAACCAATAAAGTGCAGAAACATAACTTTATACTCCTTTTAAAAGATTCCATTGCAAATTATTTTGGCACTCTTTGAGAAATAGTTTTCTTTTTCACATAGATTTAAATGATTCAAATTTTGCGTCTTCAAAACAACAGCGGTTGCTTTATTATCACATTTGTTTCAATATATCTCACACCTGTATCCTCCACAAAAACTAGTTTAAAGGTTTTATATTACACAAAATTGACTCTTGTGCACTTCAAGCCATGTTAGAATGTTCTTACCTCATCAGAACAACACCTGGAGACATGTTTTGTTTTATTATACATGAGTAACCCTTTATTAGTCTGTTTACATCTCCAAAGCTCAAAATGCTCTGTCCCACCTTGAGATGTCACGCAGTGGTAGTTTTCAAATTAACAGCTACCTTTTACCTTTTTATTTTCAGTAGAGTTTGGAAATTCCAAGGCAGAAATTATCCAAATGATTCTAGTGACGGTGCAGTTTAAAAACACAGTGAAGCACTTCCTGTATTACCACATTACGTCACAAGGTAGAACAGAGCTTCTTCTTTCTGAGAGAAGATATAATATACAGGATTTGTGTGTTAAACATGTGTGAATGAAACAAAACACAACTCCAGGTATGTTGATGATGAAGATAATAAAATAGAGTAATAGGGGCCCTTGACTATGTGGGTCATAATTGGAATGAGTTATTTTTACATTGTCAGAGCTTTACGTGTAGAGAAAGTAGATTGGAGTAGTAAATAAAATCATGATTACAGTTTAATTAATTACATTGTCAATTCCAAACTCTCCCAATGAAGTTGAATGCGCAAACCGAGTACAATAAACAGTAAAGCACCTGCACACATCTAAATAGTAGTTTCTTTCTACTTGAGCGTTTCGACTCATTTCAGTGCACCTGCGTTCTGTGCACAAGTGATATCAGTATCTCTATTTGCACATTGTTTGTCTGTGTGCATAAATAACAAATTACGCTGCTGGCAATGGCACGAATGCACTAGATACATGAAGAGGAGAGAGGAGTCGCTTACTTAAAATCTCCGTCATGGTATTTGCCAAACGCCTGCAGGACAATGGTGATGACGGCCATGATAGGTTTGACGACACAGAATTGTAGAGTGGCCTGAAAGAAACCCATCACAAAACATAAATTACAGATTTAGGTGAAAAATCAAGAACAGGCAAAATCAACAGGCAACAGTAAGATCTGCCCCAGTGTCAAATCCTCAGGCAAATGGCTCAGTTTGCCGGAGGAAAGCCAGAGGGACCAAACTTTGCACATATCAAATAAAGTTGGTGCATTCCCTCATTGGTCCAGGAGCAGTCCACAATACAAAAGGTTGCAAAAGGTGTCATCAGGACAGTGTTTTTGAAAACGAGAGATTTCAGATGCTATCTGAAAGCCATTTCCAATCTGAAAATTCTCAGTAATTTTCAATCTCTCATTTTCTCTCAGAGTGGAGCAGTTTGGAAAATGCTACCACAAAATCTAAGAATATTTCCAGATACTGATTTAAGAAAACCCTCACATAGCTGACAGGCAGCAGAGCCAGTGTTTCTTAGAACTGGGGTATCTGACGTTTTAAAATTAGTACATTTAAAGTTTTCTCTGAAACACAATATTGTAAAAGCAGCACTCTGTGAAAAATCTGATGGCTGCGCGCTAGGCCTGTCACAATAACACATTTTGAAGTGCGATATAGTTCTAGTAAAAATATAGAATATCGCATAAAGCAAGGCTACTAAAGTAAACATAGAAAGTGAGACAGAGCCTGCACACTTACTCCCAAACTGCTTTTAATGAATGACAATGTTTCGATCAATCATCAGTCAAATATTAATTATAATATTGAAACCAAACCATAAGGCAGAATAATCCCCAAAAAGTGTTGTAAATGTACAATATTGTTTAAAAAAAAATAAAAGCCAACACTTTAGTAGTTAATTTGTATAATAAGTCAGAGATGTTCATAATACCATGTGTTCATAATTCAACCTTCTACATTTTAAATCGCATTGTAGAACAGAAAAATAACCAAAAATGTCCCACTAATGCAGAGAAATATTACCCACCATAAATAGTGACCCCAAAAAATTACTGCTCCATCTTATATATATTAAACAATAAGGGGATATAGTGATTATCGTGACAGGCAGGCCTACTGTGCACGCCCTGTCAGTGTTAATAATAATAAAGTACACGGTCAACCTAGAAGTAAGAGCCAAAAGCTGCACTCTGATTGGTTGCACTAAGGCAGTCCACAGGCTGAAAAAGCTGTTTTAAAGCTGTGCATGTGCTTGAAAATAAATGCATATGTATATGGAATAATAAAGAATATGGATAAAGGGTCTGTGAGAGCTATAGGGATGAGTTAGACAGATTTAAATAGCTATTTCCTCCTTCCAGTGTGTATAAATCAGGAATTCCAGCTTTAATTAGGTTTTCCCCATGTGTCCAGGTTAACGTCGATCAGACAAAGTTCCACCATTTCATTAAAGATTTGGTTTGAAACCTTCAGTGTTGTAGTGTAGACCTGACACTTGCTCAACTCTCAAAGCCAATAATCTGTGGAGAGATTGTGTGACGTGCTCAGTATTCAAAGCACAAATCAAAGTTTAAAGTTCTTCAGTCGAAAATAAATAGTTTTCTGTGGTGAGATAGCATGCATATCAATTATTTTAAGACTTGTTTTTGTATGTTTGCAAGACCTGCTCTAGCATAAAGGTACAAAAAGATTATTACGTGATTAGTGGTGGGAAGTACCTTTAATATTCAGTATCTTAAATACATTTATGTGTGAAAATAAAGCATATCTTGTTTATTTCAGAGGATTAGAAGCCACAGTCTGGTACCCAAGTATGTTGATTCTTACTCTATTAATGATAACAGTGCTGTGTGAGGGCGATAATGACAATTTTGTTTTGAAGACGATATGCTTGATACTCTTATTTGCATATCTCCAAAAACAACTATTTTGCTATGCACCTTTGGTTCGTTTAAAATTTTCTAAATGCTTCCCATGGACAGGTGTTGGAAATGATCATTTCTGGCTTCAACATTTGAAAGTGCATCTGTTTTTTTCAATGTAATTACTGTGTCCATGTAAAATAGATAAATCAATCAAATCAAATACCCCATCTCTCAAATCAATCTTTAAAAGTTACCTTCAGAAGGGAATGGTAATTCCAGGTTTGAAATTATCCAAATAATTCTAGAGAAGGTGTATGGAGTTTAAAAACTGCCTAATCAGCCTAAATATGCAGGATTTGCATGTTAAAATGTGTGAATGAAACAAAAACAACTCCAGATGAGAAAACAACATTATGACACAGATCAGAAAATAGCGCAATATAGGCCCTAGCAGTAGGAGAAACAATACCATAATATTTAATGCAGTAGTAAGTAGAAAAGCCACCTACCACAAGGGTTAGTGATTGGATTTTCACCAGTGTTTTTTTCTGACTTGGCTTAACCCAATTGTTCATTAAAACAAAGGTTAAGACATTATATAACCCATGCAAATTAAATAAAAGGCCGTTAAGTTACTTTCACCCTTTCCCTACTTGCCCTCTGAAGAACAGCTCGCCTTGAGGTTGGCTCACATGGCTAGACTTTTAATGCTTAACAAAGTGTGTCCCGGAGTGCTCTGTGATAGTCTGATAAAACACCCAAATATCTAAAAAACAGTTAATGAAACTGTATGTGCTTATCCGCTAACCTTATCTCTATGAGCCACAGTAACTCAAGGCTGCAGCTCAAATCAGAGATTCATTTAACCTCATCTAATCACACAGAGCCTGTTACAATGTTAACATGCTCCACTACCAAGGCTTTTGGATACAGCGCTCTGCCTCTCTACTGCTTTAGCGATTGAGTTTGGTATGACTAGACTTTCAGATAGACAGCTGGAGTTCATAATCATGCACGATTAGATGTTTGTGGAGCTGGAGCTAATGGCTAAAAATGTTGCAATTTTTACTGGGAGCTATGAACATTTCAGTGTTGCTGCAAACTCAAGTTGGATTAATATTTAAGAAGTGAATCAGACCAATAGACCAACCATGTTTCAAGGTTACTACCAACTGCATTTTTCAAAATATTTTCTGTATTCAGAGCGTAGACTGTATAAAGAAGTGGCCTAAGGAAGTGTGATGTCCCCACAGCGTTCGGCTCCAGTCAAATGAAGCTCACGATGCTGGCAGTTATAAAAATGAATTTGGAGCCAAGGTCCATATTAAGAATAGAAATGTATTCATGTACAAGATAGAAAATAGCTAAATAAAAACACCAGGATCACGTAGAGCGAGTTAATCCGAACATTTTAAGAACAAACTGACAAGGCTGTGGCAGTTACAGAGAGAAGGACAACAATTTTTCAATGAAAAGTCATTTGGAAACAGAGTTGATGGAGCCAGAAGTGCCTCCATACTCACTTCCTATTTGGAACACGATGGAAAGCAAGTTAGCTATGTCCATTTACAGTAGAGCCCGACCGATATATCGGTTGGCCGATATTATCGGCTGATATGGGCAACTTTAGGCATATCGGCTAACGGCCGATATGCTTGCTGATAGGGGCCGATATTTCACGTGGGCATGTTATACCTCGTTATAAAGCTTAGACTCTCTACATTCTGTTCATTTAATCCAATTTACAGACAGATAAATGTCCTAATATGTGGCTCCACATCAGTATTTATCTACGGAGTCATTTTGTCTGTGTGTGTCCGTACTGTCCCTGAACACACCACAGAGTCGCGTCACTCACGTGTGTTTGTTTACACCTGCAGACACAGATCCAAACACTGAGATTATATTCTTTTTACGGACAATCGGTTTGAGTCTAGATTAAAAGGACATTTATTAGTGCAGTGAGGAGGAGCCTGTATGAGCGGTGAGTGTTGGAAATATGTCGACTCTGAAGCTAGTTTTTGTCATTTGTTATGGGTTAGCTGCTGTAGCTCCCGCACATAAACAGACTGTTTTCTATTGGTCTGTTCTAAAGTAACTATATTGGCCGTATATTTGCTACTGGACCTGCACTGATATGTAAATGAGCTGTGAACAGACGTGTGAATTATGACATTTGCGCCTATAATTAATTACTGCGGCGCGCACGTATTTACGGCTAAAGGCTAATAGCGCTACTTTCTTTATTAGTTATGGGTCCGTCGCGAACGAAATGACTCTTAGAACCGGCTCTTTGAAGGGAACGACGGGAGCCTGATCCTTATTGGGAGCCGTGTTTTCTCTTTTTCTCACTTTTTTTCTCTTCACGCCGCGTGCAGACTCGTGGTTTGACAGCGGCAGCGGCTCAAAACAAAACTTTGAGAAATTTGCGTGTACGTAGGATTAAAAAAAATAAAAATAAAAAAACGAGCATATTTGACTGTAGTTTAGCATAAAATAAATAGGTCCCGGTTTAGTCCTTTTTCAATCCTGGTTTAGACCTGGTTCAGTCCTGATTCAGTCCTGCTTTAGACGTGCTTTAGTCCTGCTTGCAACAAAACAATCTGAAGAGCCACTTGGGAGCCAAAAGAACCAGCAGTTTTTAGTGAGCCGAGCCAAAAGAGCCGGTTCTCTAAAAAGAACTGGAATACCCATCACTAGTGTCTAGAATGTGATGCAAAAATGCAATTAAGCCAACCTACTATCTGTAAATATGATGTAAAGAGGCAGAATAACAATAAATGTTGCCTAAATAAACCCAATTTAAAATCCACCAGAGCCAAACCTAAGTTTTTTAAACAATTCAACATTTACAGTGAATTTTTACATCACTAAATATATCGGCGATTATATCGGCTATCGGCAGCGCCAACTCCCATTATATCGGTTTCATATCGGCCACAGCAAAATCCATATCGGTCGGGCTCTAATTTACAGTCTATGATTCAGAGACTGCAGACATGCTGTATGTGTAGCTATAATCTGTACATTGTCCATTCATGTTAAGAGCAAACTAAACCAATCCCAATGTACATTTAATAGCAATATGGAATGACTATTCTATAACTTGTTTCATGACTTGTTACCAGAGGTGTGCGATTATTTTATTTTTAATTTAATTTAGACTGAAATCACTAGAAGCACAGGGCTTTTTAATGCAGAGGTCTACAGCGTTCTAACACATCTGTCAGTAAAAGTATGTGGTTCGGAGCCAAGTATACGCTGACATTAAACGTACATTAAATTCTCATTTAATGTTAAATAGGTAATCATTTATGTTCATGATGTTATTCTTTATTTGTTGGAGAATTATTGAACAGTTATGAATTATCAATCAATTAAATATGAACATTTTATAATGGTGTAAACATAGGTCACAGCTTGACCTTAAATGCATTGTGAACAAAACATGTTCAGAGATATGAGTCCAAAGCTATCTCTCCTATTGAACAAAACTTTAGAGACAACAGTGGCTTTCACATCAAGGAAATGACTTGCCTCTTTATTGATCTATATCACCCAGTTATTCATTATGGTTCAACTCATGACTGTTTAAAAAAAATATTTTTATAGCTATTTTTGTGACTTTAAATCTTATTTTCTGTGTGCCACTAACTGCAATTCCCCTTCCAAAAGTGAGCTGCTGAGAATTCCCAGCACGAGCGGTGTTTATCAGGGCCTGCTCATGAAAAAGCTCATTCACTCCACGCTGCATTTTGTTTTGAAGACATAACTCTCAGTTTCCATCTGCATCAGTTAGAGCGTCTGCTGCTGGAGCCCCCCCAGACAATGAACAGGAACACTGCGAAGACTGTTCCTATCATCACTCGCATTTGTTATCAAAACCCTTTCACCTGGCCTATTTTTCCAACGGTTTTTCCCTCTTTATAAATGGTCCATTGAAAAAACACACACATATAGTTGTTCACTGAATAGATCTGGGCACTGAACTGAATATTATAATCTGTCTTTTTTAACAATTCACTGTATTTCATAAAATTCAAACCTGCTCATCATCAGCTACAGTGAAAATCATATGCTTGGAAACAATAAAATGTGATTGTCATTGAGTCTTATAATCAAATAGGCAGGGTGTCTGAAGTGTCTTGCCCAAGAACACGACAAATAGTAGGACTTTAAGTAATTTTGTTGAGCAGTGGTGCTTTTTATAAAATACATAGGTGAATAATGAATGATTTCAATAAATCATGTAGCTATTTAAACCCCCATTTGGCACTCAAAACTTTTACTGTAGCCTGTTACTTCAGCTGACAGTATTTTTTTTGATCGCGTGTCCCCAGATTGTATAAAATTAATAATTGATTGTTTGGAGCTGATTCCATCAACACCTCTGGGGGTGTGACGCTAACTGTAAACACTGCTCTATCTGAGGCTTCTTAGACTTTAATCTGAGCTTTATTTTAACACAATATGACCATAAAGAACTGACTTAGTTGGAACTGCAACAGGTGAACTGATTTGTGCTGTTAAACAAGTCTTTCTCTATTACCATTACAGTCACAAGTTAGCTAGCATTAGCCAACAGGTTTTTTCAGTTAGTGACTCTCACTCTCACAAACACTTAATCCATGAACCATGAAAGCTTGTGTTGATCACAGACTGCTGAAAATGTGTTTTGTATTTTAGAATTTTTGTTTTGTAAATCTATTTTGTATTTTTTCTTGAGTTTCGGACAATCTTAAAACTTATTTGGCAGTGTTTGCTAATGGGTGCATTGTGTCTCCATGGTAACTGGTGAACGTTCCACTAATACACACACATGAAGAACTCCCTCCAGTGTGAAAATATCAATTGGCACTCATTGGTAAAAGAAAATATATGTAGGTCCAGTTATGTTATTAGAATAGTGTAGAGTCTCACCTGTTTACAGAATCGTAAAAAGCCAATGGAATAACTCATTCCACTCAGGCAGCATGTCCCGTACAGACAACTCGACCTGTGGATACAAAATATCATACCTTAGATAGATAGCTGTATATAGATACTGTACTGTAAAGCAAAGTGCAAAAAAAAAAAAAAAAATGCTACAGTTTAAAGGAGTCAATCTGCTAACAGCTTTTTGCATGCCACATACATATTTTTTAAAACGGTGTACACAAAAGTCACAGCTTGATCTTAAATACAATGTGAAAAAAAAGTGTACAGCGTTATGAGTCCATCGCCATCTAATCTACTGAATAAAACCCAGGGAATACAGTGGCTTTCAAGGAAATTACTTGCTTCTTTATTGATTAGCATGTAGCCTGTTATTAGTGTTTGCAGCACTATATGAAGAAATATACTCAATACAAATCTGACAACAGAACCATTATTGATCAAATCGTTTAACCATGAGGTTGAGCTGGCCCTGAAATGCTCTGTGGGAAACTTAAACACAAGAAGCGATTTTAGCTTCAAATTACACAAGGATTTAGAGCAACTGCTTGGTGTGGCTGTCATTCAACCCAAACCTTTTCCAAAACAAGGAGGATCACTAACATAAAGGAACAGGATATTCTAGTTATCAACAAAATGGCTTATCCATTCTGCTAAAACTGTATCTCATTATTAAGCAAATAGCTAAATAACATTAAAGGTCCTATATTTTGCAAAATTGACTATTGTGAGCTTTAAGCCATGTTATAATGTTGTTAACTCATCAAAACCATACTTGGAGTTATAGTTTACTTCATTCACACATGTTTGAATAACACTATTATTATTAGTCTGGCTGCATCTCCAAAGCTCAGAATGCTTTGTTCCACCCTGTGAGGTCATGAAGCTGTAGTTTTCAAGTTGACAGCTTCCTTTTAGCTTTTGTTTCTTAAAGACTAATCCAGGGCTGAAATCATCCAAATGATTCTAGTGAAGGTGTATGGAGTGTGCCTTGCCACATGACATCACAAGGTGGAACAGGGTATTTTCTGTTTGAGAGAAGAACTAAACTCCTAAACTCCAAACTTCAAACATCATTAATAATAATATAATATAATAATCATAATCATAATATAGATCAGAAAACAGTGTCAGTGCCCTTTAAATGTCAAAATTTCTGCCTTGTCTTACTCAGTTTATTGATTGACTAGATTGATTAGATGTTGAAATTTGAAAAAGTATTAATGTTTAGCGATATTGTACCTGATGCCACATATACATTCACCCATGTCGTGTGCATATTTCTAAACATAGCTACACCTTATTCAAAGCCCTTAAACATCCATTATGAGTCACTGGAGTTCAGGAGGAAGGAGAAGACTCGTCTAGCAACACCTGGAGAGCTGAAGATAGGGCACTGAACCTTTTATATCGCAACTTCACATAGAATTCTACAGCCCCCTGTCCTCACCCCCCTCAAACACCCACTGCCTTCCCCACCCTATTAACCAACAAGTGAATGGTTTACATAGTACTCTACCACTGCTCTTTATAGACTTTCTCCTTAATGCCTTTTAATTATTGTTCACTTCGAAAACGCATAATGTAGAGAATACCAAAGCCTTGTGTTTGTTTTGACTCTCTTAAAGCGGAATACATTTGCATACAATTTATAACTAATAAATGAAAACACTGGCATATGGAAATTCATTTGACAAACAAAGCAGAGTTTGCCAAGGAGAGTTGATGGGCCAGCCAATTTCACCAATGTGTTTTTTTGTTTTACGTCAAATAAAATCAAGACACCCAACAAGGAAACGATATGGGATATTGGCAACTTGCTAAATTATTAGGGATGTGCAAAAATATCGAAACATTAGATATTGTATCACTGCTGTCTCGATATATCATCAAGAATTATTTTGTGACAGCAGTATAATTGTGTTGCTTGTTTATACAGGAAGAACACTTGTGTATGCGGTACAGTTGACATATTAATTGTTTTGATTATTATAATGGGTGTATTTCATATGAACTGCACAGGTAGTGGTTTAACAAAGATTTTTAGTATCACAGCAATAATTTATTTTTTTACTGAACTGTATCAAATCGATTTAAAATGTAGTGCATCGAAACATATCGAATCATATTGAAGTGAAAGCTCACTTTATTGAGATATGCATCGTTTTGTGGCCTATGTATCGAGGTATCAAGTGGTACTGGCAACTTCTTGATGATACCCAGCCATATAAAATATACTGAATGACCAGAGTAGCTAAAAAGCAGGAAGACATTAAAAAACTTAAAGCTAGCATACAGGCCCAAATTGGCACTTCACATGAGCCAGTTCTGTATTCTCAATGACATTTTCTAGATGAAGCTCTTTCATACTTTTGCCTTATAGTTGAGTGAGTAAAAGCCTCCCTCCTAAAACCACATTGCGCTTGCAGCACAGTACTTAATGGCCAAAGTGAAAAGACTGATCAGTCAAAATGCATTTAACAGAGAAAGAAAATTGCCATAAAAGCCGTACGTTTAGAGTAATGGTGTGGATATGACAGTGTAGGATTAAAATGTGAGCACTTACTGTATAGGCTTCCCTCGTATCTCTGACATGATCGCACTCTCTCCTCCCAGATACTCAAAGGACAGGCTCAGGAAATTGTAAATGACGAAGGCTAAAAGATAAAAAAAACATTTATTTTTTTATCACTCACATGTAAGCTTCTATGTTATTAAACTACCTCAGTAAAATAGTCTAATGAAAATATTATAAACTGCACATAAATTAATGTGAAATGCAAATATGTTAAGTGAGTGGAGTAAGAGAGTTGGTTTGTGTTTTAAATAGCATAACTCTTCTCTGTTAACAAAAGATAGAATATAAATGTTATTTTATATTTTAATTATTAATTGTACCAATGGTCCTTCTTTTTATCAATCTGAAACTGGCTCAAAGCTGTGAGAATGATTCTTCAATTCAAACTTTAATTCTTTGCTTCATGTCCCTCCCCACTCTCTACCCCCATTTCACAATGTTTACTAATGTGTTTAAAGTCTACAGGCCAAAGATTCATCAACAAAATGAACATGGACAAAGTCACAATTTGATTTTTTCTTTTGTAACTTTGTCCACTATAAGAAGAACAAATAATTTCCTTGCACTCTTAACTATTGTGTGATATACAAATGTAGCTTAATCAGAAAAGCTTTACCACCACACAGTGAGTAACCACAGACTGCATAAAAGAAGTGAAAGGGAGTGTCCTATAGCATTCGATCGCAAACAAATGAAGCTCATCAATGCTAGTGGTTACAGGAGCTAATCTGCAGCCAGGGACCATATCTGGAAATCAGAACACGAAACCAAAGAGCAAATCAGGAATGCTGGTGTTGAAGATACACTCCCCTTTCAGCCTGCACCAAGCTTGGCAGGTGGCAACATGGATCTATTAAAAGGTGGCAAGCACTTAGCGACAAAGCTGACACCAGGGAAAGCAGGCACCGGATTTATCAATGATTATTATTATTATCTTAATTTGGGGACAAAATTGTGAAATCCCAGGATCATTTAGAGTGGGTTAAAACCAACATTTAAAGACCAAAATAAAAAGTCTAACAGCAGCAGTTGCAGGGAGAAGGGTGAAGATTTTTCAATAGAAGTCAACTGTAGCTAGAATTTGAAAGAACCACTTTACGCCAATGCCCACTTATATATAGAGTCTATGTGAGTAAGTAAGATGTCTGACAGATTGCCTTAATTTACCTTATGTGTACATAGAAAAAATAAAAATAAAAAAATGAACTACTGATGACTTTTTAAACCCATAGTTATTACTCATTTTAAAAGATACTGAAAAATGCTGCAAGATAAAACCTCTTCTTTTACACGCACATATAGCAGTGTCCATTAGCCCACACTCATCCCAACTCTTGGATTATCCCGCCTCTCCTTCAAAGCATATCTTCATTTAAAAAAGGTCAAATTATTCCTTCAGAGAAAACTCAAACTGATAAAAACAATTAGTTCTACATTTGGAGACAATTACCAATTTGGTCTTTACATTAGGCTCCTTCTGAGGGCTCTGTGACTTGGAAATCCCTGGCTAATCCTTTGTTGCTATTTAAGGAGGGATTAAAAGGAGCTAATGCAGAGGCTGACCGGTCGGGAGCAGGTTCATTATGTTTGAACACATTGGAGCTTCTCTCACTGCAGCGCGCTATCAATCAACAACAAAATGACTTAAAGCTATTGGGACCATAATCTTCTGAATAATGTATTTTTCAACTTTCCTCTTATACTTAAATTACAAGTAATCATCTTGGCATAAGTTTCACCTTTGCCACTGGAGAAGAACTATGGCTTTAAGCGTTTACTGTGAAATCATGATACACCAATATTATGGAGCTCAACAGTGACCGCCCACCCCTGGATATAAAACAAAATTTTACATTCATTTTTCTCATAGTTTCTGAAATATAAAACAAAAAAATGAAAGTGCTTGCTCAGGGCTAATCAGCTACCTGTTAACTAATGGTCTTTATTAAATTTTATTTAAAGTCTGTTTCTAAAACTTTATTAAAATATTTAGCAGAATTGCCATTTTAAATTGCCTTTATGGACTTACATATTAAGTAGCATGTGACTGTTTAGAGTCTGTGATGTCTTTGAATTCTTAATATTTTAATTTTAGGGATGCACAGATCTAACTTTTTCAGTTCCAATACTGTAAGAATCTCTGTATTTTTATACAGATTGATATCAGTCTGGTCCCCACACCCTCCCTCGCATCTCAAATTCGGTCAAACGCGATCATTTCTATTAGATTTGTTTCTTTCAGTGATGCATGTGAAATGAAGGAACTCATTGGTTACCTATCATTTACAAATAAAATCAAATGTATCTCACCTCAGATTAACAGTGTTCATTGATTCTGCAGAAATCTTCAATGTTTTTCAGCCCCATGATATTTTTTCCCTTTATTTTTTCCAATACCGCTGGACCGTGTATGTCCCTGATAGGCTTTATTGACAGGTGGATTAGCCAATCTGAAAATGGGAAGGTTCACTGGTGACTAAACTCACATATTCTGTGATGTCTTTGAATTCTTAATATTTTAATTTTTTAAAAAGTCTATGGGAAAAATGTATGGAAAATTGACTTCCAGAACTGGAGTGTGTGGTCACTGTGGAGCTCCACTGAAGACCATTTAAACTGGAAAAAACCTTTGGACAACATTGTAAAGTTAAATGTTACCTGCAATGATAAAATAGCTCAATGAAAAACATAGTGGATGATTAGTATCAAGAGTCATCGACAGATCATATTTTACCTTCTGTAGCTCAAATGTTAAAGCACCCCCACAAATAAAATACAAAGATGAAAAAATATTAGACTTACTTAGAAAAAGACTGTATTTAAGTATATACTTATGATACAATTACAAACAATAACACCTATAGGCCAAAAACATATGAGCAAACATAACAGGTACAGAATGCTGGCAATCTTGATTCATAGATTATATAAATAAAATTAATTACTGAAAATTCTAAAAAATAATCTATGTTCATTAAAGCACAATTAGCTACAAGTCAGACACCTTGAAAACAATATGCATCATCACAATCAGTAAAGGCGTTCCTAATTACATACTTAGAAATGTTACACCACAAATATTGAGGTGTCTGAACAGAGAACAAAGGAAGTTTAAAAAAATAGTTTATCCAGGTTTTCCTTTTTGTCCCCTACATGTGGGCTCTCATCAATATATGGACTACCACAGGAAATGCTACACCACTGTGTGCAACAAACGCAAGAGGTCTGAGTAAGGATGTCTCTAGGGCCAAAAAGGAGCAAATGAGATAATGTTATTTGTATTGCTAAAGAATCTTAGGTAGACATGATGCCTAGTGGTGCCTAAATGGTAAATTATGTAAAATAAACATATTACATATATGTTTATTTAGATAAACTAAAGATGGCAGTAAAATTGCACACAGAAGACAGCATTTCTGGCTTCACAATATGATGCCATTTAAAAAGTGCACATTGTTTCACTGAGATGGGGTAAAGTGACTAAAATGATTATGAATATGGGGATTATGTTATGTTATGTGTGGTTGGCTAAATAACAGTGTAACATGTAATTAATATAACATTTAGACATTAAGACCTGTACACCAGCACATGCATATTTTTCATCTGTTGAAATTATAAACAGTCGATAAAGGTGGTTCATTAAATAATGACCGTGTCAGTTATAACCCATGTGCTCAATAAATACAAGACTGGGATTTATTGATTTGCGTACAGCTGTAAAGCCTTTCTGATTTA
This sequence comes from Boleophthalmus pectinirostris, assembly GCF_026225935.1. Lineage (NCBI taxonomy): Eukaryota > Metazoa > Chordata > Actinopteri > Gobiiformes > Gobiidae > Boleophthalmus > Boleophthalmus pectinirostris. The sequence goes on along the minus strand of NW_026571115.1, from coordinate 15,078,101 downwards.
ATAATGGTTTTCACTGGAGTCAATTCACAGTGTCTCCATTTCAGGATAATATAGATGTGTTTGTTGTTTTTTTGGAAAGTTTTTATTTAGAAATCTTCATCATTTGACTGACTCTTGTGAGCTTTAAAGGTTGTATGGAGGATTTAATTTTTGTTTGTTTGTTTTAAATTGTCAATGAAAGTTTAAAATACAATTGCAGAGATGTAGCAGCCTTGTAATTATGATGACCAAAAAAAAAAAAAAAAAAAAAAAAGAATGAAAATTTATCAACTGTGGACGTAGTGAGGGCAGATAAACATCAGCCAATAGATAACGGGGCTCCCTCATTTTCTATTGGCTGGTCGGTTGTCAGTCAAACTCTCTACGTTTCTAGTGTAACTGATTCTCCGGCGTGCGGGGATTACGTGGTTTATGCAGCGGTTCTTAGAGGCTTTTTTAAACTGTAGCTTCCTTGCAGTTTTCACAAAGTTTGTTGCGATGGCGGACGAGAATCCACGACCAGTTCTTTGCAAAAGAATGTCAGTTTTGAGAAGAAGAGAAGGAGAAAAGGAGCGAAGCCAAACTGAGGTGATTCTTGGAGATTCCTTCCAGCGATTGCGTGAATGAAGCAGACAAAGGGTCTAAAAACTGACGCGCCGGTCGCTAAATTATTTCTCAACAGTAATTCTGAAAACATGCACTGGCTGTAAACAAGTGTAATTTCTAGAGTAAGGAGGCAGGAGGAGATTTTTCTACTGAGGGAGCTGTGGAGGAGGAAGGTGGTGTCACGCATGCACATTTGAAAAAGAACCGTTGCTGTATTTCTCTTTCCTTAAAAAAATCCTCTATACAACCTTTAAGCCTTGTTAAAATGTTATGTCATAAAAAACGTAGTGGAATTCTCCCTGTAATACCACATTTCTTCACAAGATGGAACAGAGTGTTTTGTGTTTGAGAGAAAAACTCAGCCGAAATATGCAGGATTTGTGTGTTAAACATTATACCATAGATCAGAAAACAGTGTAATGTTGGTCAAATCCATACCTTCATAGCAGTCCCGCACAGAGTCGAAGTAGACATAGTACTGGTCATTGCTGATGAAGAGGAGGCTGAGCCAGGAGTCAAAGGCATAGACTGGCACAATAAACAGGATACGGATGATGTAGCGCTGCTCGTTAGGGACAGTGTACGATCGAAGATGTGTGTAGATCTGCCATAAGGAAACAAAAACAAGATGATATAAGTTATGACACAAGAAAGCTTTTCAATATTGTCAAAACACACTCCTAAATAGATACACCTTTGTTCCACTGTAGTCAGCACAGTTGTTTATTTCTCCACTGATATTCATAGAAAAGAGTGGGATGTCAAGCTACTGAGATGTCCAATCAGTAATATATTTATATCCAGGATTTATCCAACTCTGTCTACATTGTTAGTATATAAATGTATGCAATAAAAGCAGCAGTGATCATCTGATTTGAACTTGTTATAAACCCACGTATTCTTTTACAATGTGCACTTTGCTAGAAAGTGGGGTTATTAACAGGACTGGCCTTTGCTTACTCTATTTATCAGTTAACTAATGGAGGAGGTTTCCATCTTTAATTCAGTGTAGAAAGAAACCTTGATGAAAATTAATGACACATCATTCCAATCATATTTTCTGCAAGTTAAAATATAATTTGAAAAGCAATTAGGTACTCAAGAATCTAGGAAGAGAATAATAAAAAAGCACTTTATAATGAAGATAAGGCTGATCAATTTGATAGAAAAAATATCTAATTACAATTTTTGTAATAAGCATTGTGATTGCATTTTAAAAATAGGATTCTGATCATATTTTAAAACATGTCCAGAAGAACTGATAAAAACACTGACATACTAATGCAAGAAACACATATCAAAACACGATTGAAGAGATCTAAACTACAGGATTAGCTGTTTTTTTTATGCAAAATGAGACAGGATAATGGTAGTGTTGCATCTAATTAAATTGCGATTATAATTTGATTGCACCTCTATCGATCTATGAAGAACTTGCCATACCACTCCCCCATTCCGCATTCACACCTCATTGTAACTTTCTAATATTAACCTTCTAGTGCAATAACAAGCTATTTTACGATACAGAAAACAAAACTTGACAACCAACCAAGAACGAGCTCCATTCAAACTCTATGGGCGCATTCCAATTCTTCTAACATATGCAAACATTGGCTGATGAGAAGCAAAGTTTGTCCCCGGGCCTCTGAAAACATTACCATATAATTGTTCACCAAGCTTTATATTAAATCTCTAGTATTGGCAGGACATTTTTGGATGTAATTCTGTGTTTCCTCTTGAGAGAGAGGAGAACATTTTGGCCCTGAGTTTGGACATGGAGCTTCTTTGCCACATGCAGCTTGATTAAACGCCCCTTAGACACATTGAAGGGTGATTACACTGGGGTGATGCTTGGATGTTCAGTCGACGTGGGGAGGGGAATGGACTGTGACAGATGTCCCTTATTTGAGCAAAATATCATAAAATGCCGAGTTTGTTTACATTTCAAAATGACGCAAACCAGGGAGCAGTTGACTTAGGCTGTAAAGCTTTTCACCACTGGGGCATTACATTATGACTGTGAAGCAAAAAGGGTTGTCAATCCAGATTTTTCGGTCCCAATACTGTAAGTATCTCTCTGTATTTTTAGAGAGATTGATATCAGTTTGGTCCCCACACCCTCCCTTGCATCTCAAGTCCGGTCAAGCGTGATCATTTCGATCAGATTTGCTTCTTTCAGTGACACATGTGAAACAAGTGAGCTCACTGGTTACCTATCATTTACAAATAAAATGTATCTCACCTCAGATTAACAGAATTCAGTGCTTTGCTCATTGATTCTGCAGAAATCTGCAATGATTTTCAGCCCCCAGTGATATTTTTCCCCTTTATTTTTTCCAATACCAACAGACTATTTGTGTCCCTGATTGGCTAATCCACCTGTCAATAAAGCCTATCTGGAAATGGGGAGGTTCACTGGTGACTAAACTCACATCTTCATAAAATATTGAAGAAGTGTGTATTCTGGATCCCAGGCAAACAAAATATACATTTAATTGTGACACCAAATGGGAGACATCCAGGCATGTGGATTTGTCAGTTAAAAGGTTTAAAAGCACATCAAGTCCGATTGGTGTAGATTAAAATCTATAAAAGGATGTTTGAAAGTATGAAGAAAAACTGATCTCCTAAAAATGAATTTTAAGCAACTATTAAACACCGTGGGGACATTACAAAACGCTACAGTAAAATATTTCAAAAGACAAGTTTTATGGTTTTATCGAGCCACATTGGGACTTGCACTGAGGGAGACAAAATGAGACACACTTCACTGATTACCAGCCTGAAAAGTATTGGCAAGTGCGGCAGAGAGGATCTAAGGTCATTGTCTATCTGTGCTTAGTATTCAGAAAGTGGGTTTAAGAGTCTATAGCAATTCTCAGGAGCCGACTCCAATGAAACCGCAGCAGCATTGCAACACTGACTATTTTCTTCTCCCTGTGTGACAACCGCCTTCTCCCGCGGGCCATTTTCACTATTTATTTGTTCAATTAAAAAGCCTTAGGTTCAACAAAACAAGGGCTGTATTATAAAGCAAGCAACCAATTTGGTGGATGTCTGAAATGGTATTGCTTTTTCAGATCTAGCACCGTGTGTTTTTTCAAATATTGCAATAAAAACAGATACACCTGTACCTTATGTTAGTTATGACCACATGCAGAGGAAAACATTGTCGCTATTGAATTGAGAAACTTAATAACATCTCAATACCAAATCAGAATAATAAGGCGCTTCGGCTAAAACGCAGTGATCACGACAATAGCTCCGAATAAAGCTGTAAATGTTATCTTAATATCAATTGATTTCCCTGCTGATAACACACTGCACCCCACTGTATTCTCAGCAAATGATAAAGCCATAATGATAAGCCATTATCCGCACACAGTGGGCAACTCCGCCACACTCGAGAAAACAATCATTTACAGCAGCCCCGCAACAGTGCCGGGGTATAAGACAGCTATGTGTTTTTCAGTTTATTATTGTTTGGGCTCATGCTTCTTGGTTCAACAATTAAAATAACTTCATTTATTAAACAACTCGTTAATGATACTTCGGAGCTGATGTCATCAAAGTTCCCTGGGGGGCTGATGCTAACTGTAAGCACTGCTCTCTCTAATGCTTTAATCTGAGTTTTTTTTTTTTAGCACAGTCTGACCATGAGGGGCTAACTTAGTTGGAACTACCACAGGTGAGATGATTTGTGCTGTTAAACAAGTCTCTCACACATGGAGCTAGTGTCAATTCAGCGTGGAAAACTTAACTTCACTCCCGTCTATCTCACCACCTGCCCCAGAGTTCCACAGCCTTCACCCCTTACTCCAAATACTCCTCCCCACTGCTCGACATACCTCCTCCTGGCCAAACAGTGCCCTGTCTGCCCAATGTATAGTTCCATTGCAGGTGCATGGCCGCTTCAGTTTGTGCAGCACCACACCTCCTCCCCAGGACCCCCTTGGCTTCTCATTGTCTCATCGTCCCCTTCACTCTCCTCATCGTCTCATCGTCCCTTTCACTCTCCTCATCGTCTCATCGTCCCTTTCACTCTCCCCATCACCGGCTTCACCTCTACTATCTCCAGTGTCCAAGCCCCAGAGGAAAGACAACTCCTAGACGTCATCTAATCGGCCACACCCTTCATCACAATGTCTTCTGCTGGGGTCTGAGCACTAAAGAGAACTCATTCAATAAAACAGCTAATAATTTCTCTTTGTGCCTGTCTGAGTCTCTCTGGGCTGAAATAAAATTACAGTCACAAGCTAGCTAGCATTAGCCAACAGTTTTTCAGTTAGACACTCTCACCTTTTTGTTGAAAATCAAACTCTTAAACAGGACCATGAACCTATTGTTCACAGGCTCCTGAAAATGTGTGGTTTAAATCTATTCTGTATTTTATCTTGAGTTTTCAGACAACTTAGCTATAAATGTAAGACGGAACTGTTTGATGGAAAATGTGGAATATTACTGGCACAGCAATAAAAAAAAAAAAAAGCAGGAATCACCCCTACACCAGAAAGGTTCAAGGTGCACCTACTAAAATGCAATAAACTTCATTGACTAAGTGTTTTGTTGGTTATTGTTTGGGGTTTGCTTGGTTCTACAGTTAGCTTCTTGGGAGTGACTAAATTTAAATACTGTGGAGAAATATGTACATTTGTTTCTATAGTCACTCATTAAAACACACAGTTGAGTGACATCTCTCTCTTTCACTACTTATAGTTCAAGAAGTGTATACAATTTTAACATTACATAAAATCTTGTAATGATTGTAATCAGCAGAATTAAATAAATAAATGCTTAAATTAGCCCTGTGTCATCCCCCGCTGTGTTGTGATTTGCATATTGATTTGAAAAAGGTTTAGAGCTTGTTAGCCATGATGTAAATCTTCACTTTGTTATCATGTAAGAGAGCCTCTGTGACTGGGTTTTGTGTTGGAATTATTTTCATTATCTACAAAATGCTTATTTGTTGACACAGGGACTGGTACAGCATGCTCTCTGCAGAAACAGGACAAACACCTGAGGCAATATGGCACTAAACACTAGCTTGAGGAGAGACATGTCTGTGTGGTCATGAAGCTATGGAAACCTAGATCAGCCTGTAACATGAACATAAGGGTACATCCCTGTTTGAAATAATCCTTTGTAAATACAAGAATTAGTTTTCATCCTCTGGCAAGGGAGGTGCAATCTGCCTGTCTCAAACTGTCTCTGATTACACACAGCTATTATGACTATTATGGCTGAGTTATGCTGGACAGCATTATTACAGACTAGAGCCATATGCACTGATTTTATGTTCTCTAAGTGCTGCATTTTGTACTGTTCAAAATCCCACATCAATTTTGTCACTCTGAAACATTTTTATCTTTTTAGACTGCCAATATGTTTGATGTGTGTCTCCCTGTCTTACCTAAAACATTCACATTGTTACTATGTAGTACTATAGTAATGTTACTTAAAAATAAATAAATAAATAAATAAAACATACACAAAATATGTAGTAAGGATAAAGACATAAAAAAGGTTTAGCATTGTGACAAGGCCAACTCCAAATGCTACTAGTAAAAATTAACATTATTACAATGCAAGGAAAAAAAGTAATTGTATAAGTGTGGCATTTTTTCATCACGATCTAAGACTGTATTTGATGTCAGCACCTTTTTATATAAATATAATAACAGCCTAATGTTAAAGGTGTATTGCGTACATTTTCTGGTGGAGGGTCTGTCAAATACTTTTCGCCATGGCGACATTATTGCTGTGTCTTGAATGTTTTACAGTATGATATTAAACCCTTTTATCATCATGGAGACCAAACCAGAAGTTACAGGTCAGATCTGTGGAGAGGCAACCCCACTCCCAGCCAGAATGCCTGTTTTTCTAGATGTTTTTGAGCTATGAAACCCACTGTAATACAAAAAATGTAAAGTAGAGTTGTTTAACACCATACTGTTGAACATTCCAGGCAGAGCAAGAACATTTCCGTAGTAAGAAGCAGGTGACCCTTACACAATGCAATTTTAAGAGTAACGCTCATGTAATTGTGTTATGTTGCAATAGTTTGCCAAATCGCAGAGACTCACCTGGTGACATGTTATGAGCAGGGCTGTCCAGACGAAGAGGCCGGAGAGCGCCTGAGCTGCCACCGTGTTCAGGAACATCTGGTCGTCCTCGATGAGGGTCCCATTCGGCGTTTGGATAATAGTCGCATTGGACTTGCCCGAGGACGTGTCTGGGATAATCGGTTCGTCCAGGTGAACATAAGAATCATTTCCACCTGTAGGAGTCACCGCTTCAAAAGAACTATTCATCTACGGAAAGATAAACGTAAAGAACACGTTGTAACTACATAACATTGAGGGCAAAGGTTATGGCATGTGCATTAAGACGTATTACTGGTCTGGTCACAAGGAAAATAAGAGGTGTAATCAGATATAATGTCTTCACTGGATGGCCTACAAAAGATGACCAAATGGCAGTACCATTAACGTCAACAGCACAGCTAGCTCACCTTGTCCGTAAAAAAGGGAATAGGAGAAGGAGAGGGAGGGGGGAGGAATCGGCTTTATCCAGTTAACGAGGAAGTCTTCACAAACAACCCGTGTATAAGCCAACTTGAGAGGATCAACATCCAGAAGAAAAATACAAGCATCCAAAGCCATTTACAAATGCCCCAAAGATGTCGCCATGTAAGCGCATCCGTTGTACACTTCCTTGTTTGATGGGTATCTGTCGAGAGAGCGAAGTCCACAACAGTGTAATAAAAAGTCACAAAACACACGGAAAACTAACGCAAAAACGGGTAAAACTTCAAGAAGAATTAAAAAATCAAATACATCTAATTTCGTAGAGACAAAACGCTGTGTAAATAAGGAAGATTTGCTAATATCCTTGAGCGATGAGTTTGAAGAACCAGCCACACAAACAGGTCAGGTACAGGTGGATTGGTCACGTGTCTGACCGGGCCGCGGTGTCTGTCGTCATCACGTCGCCTTCACGCTCCGTCGAAACAAACGTTCAGGTCGAAACCTTCAGAATAACAAAGAGCCCCAACCCTACAATCCCTGCTCCCAGCCCAAACACGTTTTTTTGAATGTGTAATTGAGAAAGTAAGGACCTATTATGTAATATATGTTATCACATGTCTGCATGGTGAATGGAGAAGGCAAAACTAATTCCTTAAGTACTCATTAATTATTATTAGTAAGATATATAATCTCTGCCTGGCTTGATTTGTGTATTGTATTGATTCACCAGGCAACATTACAACTTCCTGACATTCCTTTAAAAATAAAATAACACGAATAAATCAGAATGCAAAAATATAACAGCCACCTATTTTCAAGCAACTTACATTTGTACATGGTTACATCTAATGCACCATACCTTCTAACCTTCCTTATTGTACTTATAGCAAACGTTTCAATTTACATTTCATACAGTAATGTAAAAGTAGGTGAAATAACAAAGAATGTGGCATTTTATTATACATGTATGGAGAAGCAAACTATGCAGCAACAGAAAGTTCTTCATATTTGTCTCTCAGTCATATAAAATGTAATAAAACAAACAGGCCCAAATGTATTTATTATGACAACACACCCTTAATTATCATAGACTGGAGTTAAAATAAAGCTAAAAATAGACTCCTAAACACTGACCTTTTGTTGCAGCATAAGTACAAGTAGTCTTGGGAGCTGAAGTGTAGAACTGAATGTTAACAGCAAGATTATAAAACATCTAACTCAATTTTTCAATTTGATGGGGCAATTTATAGAGTTTAAACGCTCGTTCCATTCATTTACACAGTCTATTGAGAGCTGAGTCCCATTTATTCTTCTCTGGATAAAAGAGCATTTCGTTTATTTGAGAGCACAACAACTTCCAAAGGTGACCTGTTCTGTTCAAAGCTATTTTTGGGAATATGCTTGGAGACTTACTTATTATTGATGGGACATTGTTATGGGAATGGTGTAGTTGTATAACAGGAAAATACTGCATTAGCTCATATTCTAACAGGAATGATAAAATGGTACATATGGGGATTAAATATTATTGATATATAAATATTATTGATAAAAAAAAAAAAAAAAAAAGAGTTTGACTATTACAATTTGCCAATATACAAAGCAACCACAATTAGACAGATATAATAACATCCTACTTTATTGCAGAAAAAAGGTAGTAAGAAAAATATATAAAATAAAAAAATACAGGTTACAAACAGCACATGATTTTTGTCCTTGTTTGTTTCACCATACTTTGCAGGATCTGATCAGCTCTTTAAAATGTTGTATTGAATCTTTGGAAGAATCCTTGAGGGCCAGTCCCAATAGAATAGGTCTATTAGCGGCTTCTTGTGAGACGAATGTTGACAGGTTTTTGGCACAGACGTGTGTCATTGGCTGAAAATAGAAGCACAAACATAGACAGGTTAGTCTGCTGCATTTTATTAATACTTAGAAAAGGATAGCCCTAACTGTTCAAAGAATACCAATGCTTTGTGTTCTTAGTGAAAATAAGTGCTTAAGAAACCTTATTAGAAAGTGAGCAGTGACTTCCAGCATGTAATAAAATTCAGTTCTGCAGCAGTGGATCACAAGGTCAGTTATACTTAGGAGTCTAAGCCATGTAAAAAAAAAAGCTAAAATAGGAAATCAAAAAACTGGTTTCTAGAAACATTCATAATGGTCTCCATTATTTTTTCTACCTCTAACTGAATGGAATTGCATTTGACGGTCCAGCCAAAGCCAAAAAGGGGGAAAATGTAGTTCTGTCACAATACATTTCATTAATTTCAAAGTTGATTTCAATAACAAGATTAAAAGTCTTGATACGCAATACCAATAAATGCTAATAAAACACAGTTATTTAGGCAACAGTGTGTCATTGTAAGCACTGATAAGAGTAGTTTAATTTTTAATAATCCCGTATGGTCTTATCCCACTTCTGTATAAACAAGAGCATAATTCTAAAACTATTCAAGATCCAACTTTGTCCTATTTATATAACTGTCTTTCAGCACTGATACTTGTTCAAGTAAGTATTTAATTTCTGCACTAGTTTTAGTATCGATTAGGTATATATATATATATATGTGTGCTTAAAACAAAACAAAGCAGCATAATACAACTGCTTACTACTCTAATTAAAAAAAAAAAAAAAAAAAAAAAAAAAACGCTACAAAAGGGTGCAGACTTTCAAGTAAAAATAAACATTAATTATTATTACTCTTACCTCATCTTTTCCCAGCAGCACTTTAGTGGAGAAGGATGAAGTGCTGATGTCATTACACCTGGAGTCTGGCGTAACAGATACTAAAGTGCCTATTTTTCCATACTGAGTGACCACTACAAAAATGTAATTACTAAACTCTGTACAGACAACTTGTGTGGAAATGCCATTAATTTCTTTCTGTGCCTGCTTTGATTTGATGATGGGCTCTGCTGTTGACATTATGGTGCACCTGTGGACAAAAACATGTGCAAGAATTGATAAATAGGTAATAACACGGCTGCACAATAGTTATACAAAGCTACACTTACATTTCAGACATTAAATCCAATATCATATAATTAATTTTAATTAACATGAGCCAACAAGTTCTTACGGATCAGTTTCGTTTTGGTTTCACATAAATGCTAGTGGCTGATGCTAACGCTAGCCTCACATTTTGCTAGCATACAGCAGCCGTAAAAGCCATCAGCGTCAAATAATTAATGATCACATACGGCAGATTGCATGCAACTTACTTACCTCTGATCCGCGATTGTGCAGTTTCAAGTTTAAAATAAATCTGCTGTATAAAACAACTTTGACAGCTCATTCAACTCGTCCACACCACTGAAGCAAACATGAGCCTGTTTATTCTGAGCATGCGCAGAGAAGCTCCGTAGGTGTGTGCCTGATGCCCATGTGCCTGCCCAGTGTGGTGATCTTCAAGTTCCCAAGGTATGATTACAACATATATTATTATAATGACGTGATTTAACGTGTTTTATCCATAGACTGTATAGTAAAAGTAAGTACCATGAAACATAAAGCTAAAAATAATTGCCTAATTTAATCATATATTTAGGCAGTTCCTGTACAGTCCAAACCTACATTTTGCAGCATAAAATGTATGCTAGGACTAATTGCTAGAAGCCGATATTTCCACTTGATTTTATATGTTATTTTTTATATGTTGACTTGTAACTAGTATTTTTTTATATATTGTAATGATCTAACATTTTAGCAACTAGTTCACACATGAAATTAGCACTATATACATACACGCTATACATAGACTAACAGTACAAACTCAAAATATTAAACATAAAATCTGTACTAAGATTAATAATGCATCTTTCCCCTCTGTGTTTTTTTTTTTTTTTTTCAAAGGATATTCATTTTCCAGATAAGACTTATAACTCTTCTCTTTAACTTTATTATTTCAAAGGCTGGAGGAAGCAGCTGTAATATTTAGCTCAAAGCTAAAGTTTGCTGGAAGATTAAGAAACTTCACAAACAAACTGCTCGTAAATATGCGCCGCTTTCACAGCAAAAGACAATTCAAGGTTTGTTTGTGATGCATGATTACACTTAATCTGCTTAGTCAGTTTCCTTAAATGAGGATTATTCAGCCGCTCTGTTCATATGGGAGTGCACTGTGGGCTAAGGGGTTGTGTTAATAAACCAACTCACATGAAAAACAGCCTTTAAGCAGAAAAAACAAAGCGATCCTCTGGCCCAGTACATTTCAATCAATATTAGAGGCTAGCCGCAACTCTTCCAAAGCAATGAGCTAAATAAGCAGGTTGTTTTCGAATTAACTGTCAGTGGAGCTGTAATTTTGGAGTAAGTACTTGGTTGTTTTTATTTCAGCAACATTTACCATCCCTATAGACACATACTGCCAGAGGTGGGAATTAACTCAATGCTAGCCACTCCAAATGTTAAACTTTTGTATAGATAAAACTGAGCGAACTTGCCTCTTCACAGATCAGACCTGAAGCTTGGCTTGGCTGTATCATCTGTTTGTTTTCATTGGTAAGTTTAATGCCGCACATCCCAGGCAAAAATAATAATAATATTGTAATGGAGAGTAGCAAGCACCCCCTATACCAAAAAAGTTACATGGTACACATTTAAACTGGCTGAACCCAATCTGTAAGTGTTAATATGTTAATAATATGATTAAAATTGCAACTGCTAACATTTAGTTGAATACACTAAGTAGTACAATATTTCATGTTTATCTTGATTTTGGAAGGGAAAAAAAAAACACTGAAGGCCATTCTACCTTTCTAAATGCAAAATACAGTTAAACTATTTTTAAGTACCTATATAAATGTAGGCCTGCATACATTTAGCAGTCCTTTATACCCAAACCCAGCTTCTGTATGTACCTGTTAAAGCTACAGCAGAGTGAAGCGGTTCAGTATTTTCCAATGTTTGCTAAAATGCTTGCTCTACACTTTTTTTTCAGCAGCTGCGAGGCCCCACAGAAGTTGGAGCGCTGCACGGGCTGATCCTAAAAGCATCCTTCCTCCTCGTGAACTGAGACACTGCAAAGTCAAGCCGAGCAGGTGAATTGTTATGCGCCCTGAGTCGTGCAGTGGCAGTATATGAAATTGGTTCAAGTGTTCCCCATACTCCCTGGCTGCCCATGTGTGTCCTTGACTGATCACTCCTATCTCCAGATATAATGCAAATATCGATATACTGTATTCCCCCTGTAGTCTATGGATTTGCCGGTCTCTTTAGGTGAATTTCTACGGGGATGGAACACCTAAGGGTCATTTAATATCAGAAGGGAAGAGAGTTATTTATCCTATATGCTATGTATATGGGTATTTAAAGGTACACTATTTAACTTTTTGGGTAATTATCTCTGCAGAGATCTTACCTGTTCTTGTAGCTTCACCAGCTTGTCTCCATGGATATAGTTATGTTTAATGCCATACTGTGGAACATTCAAGGCAAACATCTTTAAGACAAGCAGGTAGCAGACCCTCCACCAGAAAAAAAATTACATAATGTATCTTTAATAATTTAATGATGTTTAATGAAATCTGGTTTGAGATTTTTTGCTATTGAAATGGTGACTGGCATCAGTTTCCTTTGTACTTCAATGTATCTCATCCCAAGCAATAGTTATAGGCAGCAGTTTAACAAAAGCCCTTGAAAATAATTACTTGTACCAACTTTTAATTTTGGTATAACATTTCTTACTGACAGCAGAAGGCACACAATAGACCCTTTGAATTAAATTAAATGCGGCCAGCAATTTGCTTTTGTGAACCTCAATTATAGTTTATTTTCCAATTTAGACCAAGCGCTTGAGCAAAATTACCCTTTCTTCCTTTTGGGTGTTTAATACATTAACCTTTTTATTCAGGCTTATTTGGAATCATCTGTTCTTTTGTAATCTCCCTACTCAAGAAACAGAAATAGGTGAAATTGATTTTGATATACAGTTGCTTGTTGTTTCTTATCTAAAAAATAAATATACTTACATCTAACTTGTATTTGATATTTAAGAGACCATTCAGTTAAGTGCAAAGTTAGAAGTTTTGATTGCTGCTCTATTGTTTTTGTTGGGGCTATATACCCTTTCTAAAGCCCTGTGACTTCAACAGGAACACGCAGTAAACTTGTCATGTTTTCCTCTTTAATTAAAGGTCATGCTTTGGCTGCCTGTGTTTAAAAGGTGAAGTTTCCGGTGTCTGAAATGACACAGGTAGCCCTCTCCAATGTGTCTAAGAATGGCGAGTTTTGAGTTGCACTTTGTAAAATGGGAGATCAAAAATAATAAGATACTGAACCACAAACTTTTCACACATAGTGGCAGTTTAGTATATAATGGATTTGGCTTTCTAGATAAAATCTGATTTTAACTGTGTGTAGCTTTTCTGTTTGTTCATCTCCATAGGGATGTTATTTCTTTACTTTGGATGTCCCACAATAAAGCATTAAACAAGTACAGGTATTGCTCAAAAATACATTCAAAACATGTATTCTCACTGTGAATGGGGGATCTGCTGGTTTCACCTATTTGTCTCCATGGAGAGTGATAAGTTTAATGTCATCATATGGAACATTCTGAGCAAAGGAATAACAAATAAAATCTATATGAAGTAAAACGCTATATACTATACCCTAATTGATGTAAGACCATACCATAGCTTAAAAGCTATGAATATTCGCCCCTCTACCTTAGTTTGAGAACCACTTCCAATGAACTGTGTTGAGATAACCTTTTAGAAGCTCTTTATTAAATGATACAGCACATAGAGTATATATGGTAAAAGATGTTTAATTAATTATACCATTATACCACGCCTTGCTTTATAAATATGTAAAACTTATTCTATATACATAAGCCATGTCATTTAGCAAACTGCCAAGTGAACATTTCCCCATATCCACTGGGTTCTGAGTAAAGGTTAATGCCACTCTGTCATTGTAATGAGTCCTACTTCCAAATCACGAATTTCATGTAATATCTCTGAATGAATAAAGACTTTGATTGCATAATGAATGGCAAAGGGCTAAGTAAATGGTTACAGTGGCTTCACCAGGGATTCACACATGGCTTAGTGCTGCTGTGAGAGATAGAATAATATGCAGTGGTAAAATCCACTGCAAAGAGATTGAGTTATGAAAAAGTAGGATTTATCAGTTCTTTGTCTGAAACCTCGGGTGATGTTCAGCCTTGTGCGTGGACAAGGTTTTCAGTATAGCTTGAAGAAAAGTGCAAAGTTTTCTTGTTTGATATGTTTATAACTGTGCAGACAACCTTTTCTCATGTTCTATGGTTGGAATATTTACTCATTTGTCACAATCTGAGCCAGCGTTTGTAACAAGCTTTGACCAGTGAGTAGGCTTGTCACGATAATTACTTCATCCTTCAATCGTTCAAGCAGGAACAATATATTCTGCGGCTCAATATTTATCGTGGGTTTTTCTTTGACATAGTGGGAATAACGTAAGATTTGACCTGTAGAGAGTAGAATAGATAACATATGGCTAATTATCGGTTAATTCAGCCATTTTTCATCTTGCGTTATGTCAGTGGCATAAAGTAGTTTCAACATTATAGTTTATTGCAGACTGTTTTTCTCTGTAGCAATATATCATGCTTCAAAATTTGTTATTGTGACAGGCCTACCTATCCATGTTCAAAAGTAGCTCATTTCTATTAAGTATATTTATTTGCATCTTGTATGAATAAATATTACATAGATAATTGTTAGATCAAATAAATTCAAGATTGTTTGAATAGGAGTTGACACTCACAATTTTCACAATTTCAATCAAGTCACATTATTTGTATTGAGCAGTTAGTCATAATACTCAGTGCAATCTACAACTAATCCAAGTCTGCAGTGAGTCATTTTGTTGTGTCCTTCGGCAAGACACTTCATCTACCTTGCATTATGTAATAATGTGTAATAATAACTGTTTGTGGTGGGAAGGGCCGTAAGCACAGATTGGCAGTCACGCTTCTGTCAGTTTGCCCCAGGACAGCTTTGGCATGCATCTGTTATAGTGAATGAATAATGCATGAAATTGTAAATTGACTTGCTTGTTGCCCAAAGTGGTAACGCTGGATTATAATTTGTATTAATTATCACAGCAGCATGTTATGTTGCAGTAATGACAGTGGTAATATCAGTAGCAGAAGATAAGCCCCTTTCTGACTTTTAGTAGCTGGAGGGAAAGTGTCTGAGTCAGTGTTAACCTTTATACTTTTTACTCGATACATAAATCAAAGTGCAGCCAACTTTTTCATAATACATTACTGTCACATTTAGAAGATCTCTTTTTTATTTGTTGTTTGATGTTTCTTTAGGCGATAAACACATGGCTCTGTCCCCGAAGTGGATTTTTGTGAGAAATGAAAACTTGTTTGACTTTGACACATTGAAAAGAGCTGATGATGCTTAGGGCTTGCTTCATCTTACAAACACTTTTCTGTTTCCTTGTGACTATTCAACCATTTTTGTATTTCTTCTGTCTGTCTTAAACCGCCACTGTGTGCCAAAATGCCACCTCAAATGAAATATTCCATGCACAACAGCTCTATAACCTTTGCATTTAAATTGGCGTCGTGTTCTTGCCCGATCCAGTGTCTCTGATACAAACTAAATGTATGCAGCAGTGTGAATGTTCCAGTGAGCTGTGAAAAATGGTGTCAATAAGGAGGGCTTTGATATGTGTTTAAATTTACGAGGGTTGTCAAAAGTATCGAAAATCAGATATTCATTTGCTATTAAAACTAGTATTGAAACTAGATACTTATTTGAGGAGGTATTGATATTTACATGGCCTATGCTATGCTATTTTCTGATCTATATCATAATGTAGATTCCTCATCAAAAATGCACCTGGATTTGTGTTTTGTTTCATTCACACAAATTTGACACACAAACCCTGCATATTTAGGCTGTTCTTCTCTCAAATGGAAAACGGTCTGTTGCACCTGCACCTGTGATGTCATGTGGTAATACAGGAAGTGCTCCACTGTGTTTTAAACTCCATACACCTGCACTAGAATCATTTTGATTATTTCAGCCCTCTCTACTGAACTAAAGGTAATAGTTAGCTGTTAAACAGAAAACTACCACTACATGACATCACAAGATGGAACAAAGCATTTTGAGATTTGGAGATGTATACAGACTAATAATAAAAGATTACTCAAACATGTGCGAATGAAACAAAACACAACTTTGTGTAATATGGGACCTTTTAAAAAAGACATGTTAACAGAACAGAAAAGAACCTTTCCTGAATAGCTTTAGATAGAATGATCTTGAACTGTATTCGAACAAGTATAAGACCACATAGACTAGTATAAACTTATGGACCACTACGGAACATACCTAGATGATGGAGAGATTATATATAACACCACATGGTAATTTAATTATTTAATGTTGAAAATCACATTCTATTATTTAAAATACAGTTGTTTTTTTTAATTATCACTATGATACTGTGAGCCGGACTGGTGATCTCTCTATATTCTTGTTGTCTGGTCTATTTATTTCACAGTTGTGTTATTTTTTTACTGTTTGGTCTGCCCTATTTGCTGGACCATGCATTCGCATTGATTAATTCACTTCTCAATCACGCCCTCCATAAGTGTCTGAGATAAGATGTGCAGGTCTAGACTACACTCTTAATATAGGAAAATTAGTCTTGGCTAGTCATGCTAGTCATTATATTTTGAAGTGTTTGTGCTGTGTGTGTTTGTACTGTGTTTTAAGGCCTGAACAATAGGGGGAAAGTCTAATAGTGAAACTGGAGAATTAACTGCTAATCTTCTCTAATTAAAGACTTGATCCTTACCAGAACATGTTTATAGAGGTCTAAACTCCAGAGTTAGCTGATTCTGAGCCAGGAGAATTTTATTTTGTTGTTTTTAGGGAGCAGAAGTTGGCCTGTTTTACTGAGTTGCAATAGCCATTAAAGAGAGGTTATTTTGCAAAATTAAATTTTTTGAGCTTTATAGCTTGTTATAATGTTGCTTCATCAAAAACATGCTTAAGCTGTTTATGCTCCCACATGGCAATTTCCCAGTATACAAAAAGAAACATACACTACAACTGATGCAATGTGTACTAGTTTCAATACCAGAATGCATGACTTTTGTAATTTGAATGCGCTCTGAAGGGGGAGTGACTTAGTGTGTGGAGCATTATTAAACATTAAAGTTAATTTTTTGCCGAATAATAGCATTTTCAGAACAATAAAAATTAACATGGTGATCTAAATATGTTAAATGCTAACTTTTCATATCACATGAAGTATCTAATATTTTTATTTTGATTTCAGTTCATGTGGCAGCTCTATTGCCTTGGCAGTGGTCTCACAAGATCACCTTTTTTGTTCACATGCCGTTTAGGCACTATCATTACTGCCCTTTCATTCAACACAATTTTACATCAATCAGGAAGATTACATTTTTTTACTGAGTAAAAAACATAAAGAAGAATGACACATTGACTTTCACTTCATCCATCCCTCCTCTTTCTCTCTCTAAAAGTAGTTTTCCTTGAGTATACATTGTGACCACTGTCCTTCTTCCACCTTTGGCTTGATTCCCTCCTCTGTGAATGTCGGACAGAACCAATCATTACTGTGCTGGCCACTAGAGTGCTGTGCTGTATTACTGATGGAGCTTAACTGTGACTGTGCGCTGACATTTGACACTTGCAGTCCAGCCCCAGGAGAATTAGACTGGACCAGACAGAGACAAAACACACTGGGCTTTTTAACAGGGAGAAGCCTCCGCTGACCAGATGGACTCCTATAGCTCCAAATAGAAGATGCACTGTAAAAAAAAATAAAAATAAAAAATGTCTGTGGAAATCATGTAATATTGCATTACTTTATCATTTCAACTGATATTGGACAGATCTTCCAAACAGATTATTTGTACACTACATAACTTTTCTAATGGAGAGTCTGCCACCTACTTGTTTCCATAGAGATTACATTGCTTTGCCTAGAAAGTCCCACCATATGGCATTAAACCTATATTTCTCTATGTAGACAAGCAGGTGACTCCACCAGGTCAAGTTATTGGTCAAATTACGTGAAAACACAATTTTAGATTAATGAAAGCATACAGAACTCAATTAATGTATTATAAATATGTTTAAAGCCATACTGTGAAACTTTCCAAGCAAAGCAATAGCATCTTCATGAGACAAGCAGGTGGCAAAACCTCCCCCAGAAAACTTAGCATAGTGCACCTTTAAAATAACTATAAAGGATAATACAGGCACAAAATATCAAAATCCCACAAGTGAAATATAATCAGAGGGTGCTCATCATTATAAAGTCATTTTCCCATGCTATAGCATTGTTATGTAAAGTAGTCCATCCATCCATTTTCTTCCGCTTATTCGGGGCTGGGTCGCAGAGGCAGCAGTCTAAGAAGGAACTCCCAGACTTCCCTTTTCACGCACACTTCCTCCAGCTCTTCCGGGGGGACCCCGAGGCATTCCCAGGCCAGCCAAGAGACATAGTCCCTCCAGCGTGTCCTGGGTCTTCCCCGGGGCCTCCTCCCGGTGGGACATGCCCAGAACACCTCCCGAGAGAGGCGTCTAGGAGGCGTCAGGAACAGATGCCCAAGCCACCTCAACTGGCTCCTCTCAACGTGAAGGAGCAGTGGCTCTACTCCGAGCTCCTCCCGTGTGACTGAGCTCTTCACCCTATATCTAAGGGAGTGCCCAGCCACCCTGCGGAGAAAACTCATTTCGGCCGCTTGTATCCGCGATCTCATCCTTTTGGTCATTACCCAAAGCTCATGACCATAGGTGAGGGTGGGAACGAAGACTGACCGGTAAATCGAGAGCTTCGCCTTTTGGCTCAGCTCCCTCTTCACCACAACGGTCTGATACAGCAACTGCATCACTGCCGAAGCTGCACCGATCCACCTGTCAATCTCACACTCCATCTTCCCCTCACTCGTGAACAAGACCCCAAGATACTTGAACTCCTCCACTTGAGGCAGGGACTCTCCACCCACCTGGAGAGGGCAAGCCACCTTTTTCCGGTCGAGAACCATGGCCTCGGATTTGGAGGAGCTGATCTTCATCCCAGCCGCTTCACACTCTGCAAACCTCCCTAGTGCACATTGCAGGTCCTGGTTCGATGAAGCCAACAGGACAACATCATCTGCAAACAGCAGAGATGAGATCCTGTGGTCCCCGAATTGGACCCCCTCCGGCCCCTGACTGCCCCTAGAAATTCTGTCCATAAAAACAATGAACAGAACCGGTGACAAAGGGCAGCCCTGGCGGAGTCCAACATGCACCGGGAACAGGTCTGACTTACTGCCGGCAATGCGAACACAGCTCCTGCTCCGGTCATACAGGGACCGGACAGCCCTTACGAAGGGGTCCCGGACACCATACTCCCGGAGCACCCCCCACAGGACACCACGACAGACAACAGACTACTTTACACGGGACAGGGACACGGTCGAATGCCCGTGTCCCTGTCCCGTGTAAAGTAGTCTTAGTTGCTTAAACACTGCATTGTCAAGATACAATCAGTTAATAGTTATTTCCACACCAAACTGCATCTACTACAGCTCACTTCATTCATTACAAGTCTCCAGCTCCAGCTATATCCAGGTCTTATTTAAATACAGTCTTTCTCCTCTAAAAAGTTACATAGTTTTATATTCTGTGAGCGTCTAAAAACCAGGATAAATTATGTAGATCTCCTCAGAGCAGTGTGAAAGAGGTAGCGTTGCCTGCTATTATTATTTCCCTTGTGTTGACAACAAACCAGCGTCCTTTGGTTGTGTCGGTTACATAAGCTCTAACCCCTCTGTTCTGTTCTTCTCGGTTTCTCCTCTCGTCCTTGTTTTGTAAGACATCCTTGATTGTCTGTTTTGTATCATACTTTAATATTTATAGCCATATTCAGTCGGTTGTAAATTAGAAAGAGGTCGTCAAAATATGACCAACATCTGATTTACATTTAAAAAACTTTTTAAAGGTCTACTGTGAAACTTTTCTGGTGGAATACCTGCTACCTGCTTGTCTCTATGGAGAATGTTCTACAGGGCATCTATCTCTATAAGGAAAGCAGGATGTGCAACTATAAAAATTACAGGTCAGATCTGTAGAGAAGCAAGCCTTTCACATCTCACAATATAGACGTTTAATACCATACAGTGAAACCTTACAATCACAGCAATTACACCTTCATGGAGACAAGCAGGTTACACAGTGCAACTATAAAATTAAAAAAACATTCTTTTTCCAGCACCAGTGCAAAATTAGAACTATTTCTGCTGCCATGAAAATTAACTTGCCAAGTACTAGTTTTAAAATGTACGCAGCTGTTGAGTTCTGTGGACCCTGAAGGCACACTTTTATCTGTCGTCTGTAATGTTTAACAGTTTTCTGTTGGCCTATACTTTATATTTCAGATCTTGAAATAGTGCTTTATTCACTTATTATTACTTTTTGTAGCAATCATAGTACCAGCAGGGTTCCCACGGTCATGGAAATCGTGGAAAAGTCATTTTCCAAGCCTGAAAAAGTCATTAAATTTTGTAAATTCAATGGAAGTTTTGGAAAAGTCATGGAATTTTAATGTCTCTTTCACACAACTACAGCGTTCTGTTAAGTTATCATTAGGCTATTATGGTTATTTCTGAATGTATGCACCTTTTGTTTAAAAGAGACGACATTAAATGCACTGACAATATGAATGTTAAAAAATTATAATACCAAACCTTAAGGTGAGTGGAAAGGGTTAACATTTCATATTTAGCCCTAAAGGTATGCTCAGTTCTACACATGTAGGGTGCCATAAAGTAATGGAAAATTCACTTTAGGCCATGAAAAATTCATGGAAAAGTTTTGAAATTTTATCAATAAGAAAGAGTGGGAACACTGTACCAACATTACATTATTGATACTTTGTAGTGATACAATGCCCACATTAGCAAACACAGCCCAGATCATCTGAAAGCTCAAGAAAAAAAAAAAAAAAAAAATGTGATTTAACAACACATTTTCAGGAGCTTATGATCAATACAAGTGTTCATGGTCCTGTTTAGGTGTTTGATTTTCAATTAAAAATGTGAGAGTGACTAACTGAAAAACAGCTGGCTAATGCTAGCTAACTTGTGATTGTGAATTTATGTGGGGGAATCTTGTTTAAGCGCACAAATCAGCTCACTTGTAGCTTGTAGCTCCAACCAAGTTAGCTCTTTCTGGTCAAATTGTGTTAAAATAAAGCTCAGATTAAAATCTAACTTGAGTAACAGAGCTTCTAACAGAGCAGTGCTTTCAGTTAGCGTCATACCCCCAAGGAAAACTGATGACATGAGATGCAAAATTGACGGTCGTGATCACTCACATAAACACCAGTAGAGCAGCAGAATCAGTAGTGATAAGAGTCTACTTTGCAAACAAGTTAACAAGTTCACCAAGTTAACTACTGTCACTTGTAAAAATCCTTCCACTGTCTTCCCCCTCACATATTTTATTTAGATTTTGTATTCATTAACATTACTGATTGCTTACTACAGCCCCTGAGCCTGGACCAATGATGACAGCCTAACACAAAGCTGGATGAATGCAGTAAAGCCTGTGGATATCGATGCCTCTGTGACTGTGTCTAAACAGTAGCTACCGTGTGTTTGATGAGTTCATTAGGAGTAATCAGTTTGAGCAGCCTGGTGACATGCTCTTATAAATGTAGCATGAGAGGGCAGCTCTTCAGTGCACACAATCCTATCTGCAGCAGATTCATTGAAATAACTTTGTTAATTTTTCCCACTGATTATGTCCTGGGTCACTGATGTAGCACCTCATTAGATCAGAATGGCCGTGAGGCATTTGTCGCAGTCTGGAAAAGAAATTAAATATTCATCATAATTAATATTGACATTCAGACGCTTGATGTGGCGCAAATAGAATTCTTAATGCAATTATTATGTTTCTGTCCCTGCAAGACATGGTGCTCATTTAAACCAACCACATAGACTTTGAATAGACTTAAACTTAACAAACTTAAATAATCCACAAGGGAAATTATTATAATATATTATAATAACAAAGAGCAAAAATATAAATGGTAATGGTACATTCAAAATAAATAGCAAAAATAATAAGAGACTTGTGTCAAATAAGGCATAATTATATAAATGTACATGTAAAAAAAAAAAAGTAAAAATATAGTAATACAAATATATCTCTATACAAGAGGCCATAAGGAAAAACAGTGTAAGGATAAAATAATGATTGATAGGACATAGGACACATTTTTAATGTATATTTTGTATATAATGTCTCCTTTAAGACCAAGCCTAGACCTCACATCTATTAAAAACAGACTATATGTATCTTCTGTTTACATACACTGCATTGGTACAATCAAAGCAATTCCAGACATGTCCAAATGCTATTTTTTGTCTTTGTCCATTACTGTCCCTTTCTGAAAACGGCATCGTAACATAAATACTTTTTTATTAAAATTTTTATATCAGTGAATCATACGTTCTTTTTTAAGTCACCCTTGCTGCACTATTGTTCTCGCATAATAACACACTCTTTATACATTATAGAACGCAGTGAGGAAGTATAAAAACTACATCATCCGTGTGTATTTTCAGAAATGGTAATCTGAAGTTATTTTTTTCCGTGATGCCTCCGGACCTGGACTCAGATGGCATCCATTAGGTTTCCATTCTGTGTCTGAGTATTCCCACAGCGCTTCACCCGCCACCTTTAAATTCCTCCAGTGTGGGACACTCAAGGCCGTGCGCAGAGCCAAAATGGACACGACGTCATGTCTGGAGAATATAGCTCCGCATATGGGCCCCACGTCACTGCTCAAATGTGCGTACTTTAGACTGACAAGAGACTACTTTACTGAAGTATATAAGGAACATCAAAGAGCCTATTTACGGCTTATGGAAATGCATTACTGGAATAAGTACCATATCTACCCACAGGGTGTCAGTGTAGAAGCAAAAGTGGGTTGTTTACAAATTTGTATTCAGGAGCATTTACCCCTAAAGTACACGAAAACTGATGTGAGCCTATCTATGGGTTTCAGAATGATGAAAATTTAGCACAGTTGCCATAGTAAGTGACAAGTCAAAACAAAATACTAAACTTCATACTATATCTTTTAAAAGTTCACAAAATGGTATTTTAAACACATAACTGAAACCCAGTGAACATATAGCACTAGCATTACATTACGCACACTTTTGTCAAGATCAATGGATCTGTTTGCGTATTCACTTATTATTACCGTATAGATAAATAGGAGGGAGGAGCCATTTAAAATGAGACCTGCTGGCACATCTCCCATTGGTTTGTCATGTTCAAATTTAATGTGGTCTGACTGCATCAGTTTCCCAAAAGCCAAAGAGAAAATCCAGGACTTAAATAAAAATAAACAAAAGTTGTTTACTCAGATATTTCAACTTTATGTTAAAGGTTCACTATATAACTTTCCTATTGGGGTTCTGCTGGCTTGGATGTTATTACTTTGCATGAAATGTTCCACAAAATTGCGTGAATGTATCTATCTAGCATCTATTTTTTATGACTGCTTTATATTGCTCATGAATATCTTGAAAAATGTGTATTATTTTTAGTTTAGTTTGGTTAGTTTAGTTTATTTGTCACATACACAAACACACAAAGTACAGTGCGTTGTGAAATTCTTATGTACCCTCTAGCATCATAAGCAATAGACAGTAAATAGATTAGATACATAGAGGAGGACAGAGTGGCTTTTTTAGAACATGGGGTGCCTCCCCACAGATCTGACCTGGAACTGGTGGCACTACCTGCTTGTCTCTATAGATAGATAAGTTTAATGCCACACTGTAACATTCTATACAAAGCCTTAACTCTTTATCATGACACGCAGGTGAGAAACATGTTTAAAAATTGTATTTTCTTTGGTTGCTTAAACTACTGCTGATATTACTTCTATTTGGACATGAGCTATGCCTTCCTACCAAAGCACCATATTGTATGCGTCTATGCGTTACATTTTTTGGCTAATAAGATAGCGTTGCATCAAAACACTGTATCACATATAGCCGTTAATTGTCAGTTTTCCACATTTCGCACATTTGCTGCTTTCTGTACACACTTCGATACTGTGCTAAACCAATCTGTCACGGCTTGTTCCTTCCAAGAGTTATTTACGTTTTTCCTTCAGCCTCTTGTGCTCTCTCCACTCTCCGTTCCTCCGACAAAAGTGGCTGCGTCTCCTCACTCCCCATCCAAGAGCCCTCCAGGGACAAGTTCTGAAATGATGCCTTTGAATCCATGGTGGGTGTGTGCGGTCATGTAAATAGAGCTACTATGCAGTCAGTGTTGTACGTGACAGCTTGTTCAAAGTTTGCGCACACTTCCTGTCTCATTGTTGTTTTGTCTGATCTTTTACAGAAGCGGTCACCGTATTTCTCCACTGGGAATGCATACATTTGTTAGGACAAGCCTGCCGCACAAACTTACCGTACAAAGCGTTATTGTGCTAATATTCTCGAGTTTCATGCCATACCATCGAATGAATGAACATTCCCTTAGGTTTCAGAAATAAAAGGATTGTTGCCATAGCTGTTCACACAAATTTAAAACAAAAAATATATATATTTTTGAATGAGAAAAGTCCTCAAAATGAAACCCATGAAGAAACAACTATACTATGAAAATGCACAATGTAGGATATCTCTTTACTTACCTCTGCTAAGCTTATCATCCAATAAAATACCTGTACATGGGGAATAATTAAATATTTTTTGTTAATATGCAGAATTATTATGCTATTTTCTGTTCTATGGTATAATTTTGTTTCCTCATCAAAACATATCTGGAGAAGTGCTTTGTTTCATTCACATATGTTTAACACAAAAGCCCTCCATATTTAGGCAGTGTTCTTCAAGTGGAAAAAACTGCTCAAACTTATGATGTAATGTGGTAATACAGGAAGCACTCCACTGTGTTTTTAAACTCCATACAGCTTCACCTAAAATGATGATTTCAGCTCTGAAAATTCCTATCTCTACTGAAGTAAATGTAAAAGGTAGCTATTAACTTGAAAACTATTGCTTGATGACATCACAAGGTGGAACAGAGCATTTTGATCTCTGGAGATATAGACAGATTAATATGCCACACTTGGATATACAAACAACCAATATAGAATCAACCTAAACCATGTGTCTTTACCTAGGGCTACTGCTTTCACAGTTTTTTTCCCCCTGTAGTTACACTGCATCTTTTATTTACATGCAGGTGAATGCAATAGCTTTCGGCAATTATTTCTCTTCTAATTACCTGATTTTTTGAAACGACCAAAGAGGCAGCAATTCAAGGAAAGTGAACATCCCTGAAAATATGTTTCATATTTTACTGAACATTCTCAAAGCATCAGACTCCTCTTTGGTGGCAGAGTGTTGTGCATGTTTTATAATGGCATACATAATATGCAGATTACTCAAGTGAGTCTTAAATAATATATTGGTGTTAGTAGCTGAAGGTTTACATATGAACGTCTGATTTCATGAGCAGTGTGAGGATGAGTTGAAGACTCTACAGAAAAAGATGAGAATCACTAAATAGAAACAGATAATTAGCTTAAATATTTTGCAATTTTCTGATATAAGTTATAATGTTGTTTGCTCATCAAAAACATACCTGGAGTTGTGTTTTGTTTCATTCAATACTCCGCCTTGTGATATCATGTGGTAATACAAGAAGTGCTCCACTGTGTTTTAAACTCCATACACCTTCACTAGATTCATTTGGGTAACTGGAATTGACAGTTTCTAAACAAAAGTCATCACTCTCTTTCAAAAACACTACATGACATCACAAGATGGAATAGATAATTTTGGGCTTTGGAGATGTAGACAGACAATAATAAAAGATCACTCAGACATGTATGAATGAAACAAAACATAATTCCAGGTATGTTTTTGATTATGTTTCAGCATTCTAGCAGGTTTAAAGCTCAGAAGAGTCAGTTCTTTGTAATATAGGACCTTTAATTGGTGATATAGGAATTTGAGAATAATGCAGTTGTTGTTTTGGAAAATATTGACTAGATAATCTATGATAAAAAACAAAACAAACAAACAAAAACAAAAAACAAATGACTTGTAAACACTGAACAACATTAAAATTAAAATTAATAGACAGCCAACCATTCGTGTAATATTCCATTTTAGTTTGCCAGGTAATAATTCTGCACATATGCATATTGTTAATTTTAACGTTCATTCATGATTTGAACCTCAACCATAACATTTACAACCTTCTGTTTTATATTTGCTTGTTCATTAAACGTGATTGATAACTATGGTGGCATTGTGGATTCAGGTTTTAATTAGGGAATAGCTGAATTGTGGACAGTAGACTGAACATTGCATAACAGCAAATCATTTAAAGTGAATCTGGTATTTTAATAGAGAATAAGAAAATGGTGGTGAATACATGAACCAGACATCTTAATGCATTTTTTAAATTTTATGCCATGTTGCGGGTTGTTTTATAACACGTTGTTTTCAGTTTCAGTTCCTTTGCATGTTTTGTGGTTGAGATATTGCATTTTGCTGCCTTATTTATGGTCCATGTTTGGTTTTATGTCTCTCAGCTATTTTTAGGTTTTGATCCAATATGACTGTGATTTGGTTATGCTACAGCCAGAGCCTACAGCTATACTCTGTAGTATTTCAAAACGTCATGGTATATACTGTATCTGGGTTTACTCACTGTTCAGTTTTCCTAAGGCCAACTTAAAGGTGCACGGTGTAACTTTTCTGGAGGCATTCCACAGCACAGTTTTGTCTCCATGGAAATGTTAATGCTTTGGTTTAAATTATTCTGTCTTGCATGTATTTAACTATAGGTGTCATTTATTGCTCAAAAAACATCCATTCTTACTGTGAGTGTGGTCACCTCTCCACATATCAAACCTGTAATTTGTCTTGAGATTTATAAGTTTATGGCCGTTCTAAGTGCATCTCCACAGAAACAAGCAGGTAACAGACCCTCCAGAGGAAAAGTTACTCAGTGCACTTTTAAGCTTTTTATTGATAATAAGTTGATAATAATTCAATTTCATTAAGTTCTCATTTGCTCAAGTTTACAAGTTTTTTTTATTTGTATTAAATTGTATAAAATGAATCAAGGAATAAACTGAGCACATTGGGGCTGTGCAATTAAACTAATTTAATTGAATTTATTTCAGATCGCAATTCAGTCATTTCTAATCTGCAATTAACTGCTTGGGTCTTTTTAATATACTATTTTGTGCATGTGCGTGCAACCAAAAGTTACATAGTGCACCTTTCTGTGTAGACAATAACTGAGTTTGTAATCATTTCACATAGTATATTTTGGGGGAAACAATCAAAACTGGCCATACATATAGGCCCAAAGATGTTGGCAGAGCTTAATAACCATTTGATGACCATGAAATAAACCTATATTGGTCATAAAGCCTAAATCTTTTTTTCTATACATGCACGAATAGTTTTAAATCTGTCCTTCCACTCTTTCCTGCTGCAGTTCTCCATTTCGTTTATACTGGAGTGAGTAAGTATAGTGGCGTTGCGTGTGTGTTTCGTGTGCGTGTGTTGCGTGTGTGCATGTGTGTGCTCGGAGTGGGGCTGTCAGCAGACAAAGAAACCTTTTAATCACTGGTGGTCCCAGGTGAAAGCAGAAGGAGCAGGTTCATAAAGTCCAGGTCACTGTAGGTCCCCATCCCGTATTCTTAAAGGTGAGGAACACTGCAACCACAGTGAGGAGTCTGCGCAGGGGAAATTAAATGTGTAATAATGTACATACACACAGTCTCTGCACAGTCTCTGCTCGCGATGCATCTTTCATTTGTGTCTCAGCTGTGTGAGAGAGAACGGAGCTGCTAGTGCCATTTCTCAGTGTCATTTTGCATGATTTATCACCAATGAGACGGCTTCACACGGAGGACGTGTCAGGCCCGGAGAATGAGGCAAATAAATAGGATTTTCTTCATACACTGTAAAATCCAGTCATGTATCTCAATAAGTAAGTTACTCATACATATTGTTATTTTTTGACACAAAGATCAAGCAAATAAAGTGGTTATTAAAAAGGATGTTATCAATGTAATATTAACACATGAATGAAAATGTTGTGGTTGTGTCCCTGGGCAAGAAACTTCACAAGAATAACATGTTCACATAATTTAGTCCAATCACAGTTAGTGGGTTTTAGTTGCAACGACTGGAAACTTGTCATAATATAATAATCTGCAAAATCATTTGATTAGTTCGACTAGACAAAAAAACAAAAATACAATAGGAACTGTGTGTGGTGGTTTTCTTATAACCATAAAAGGTGCCAGTGCAGTCCCAACTTGAACCAATGCATGCTATTGTCTTTGAGATTTTTGGTTTTTCATAGAGGCCATTTCCATAGACTGTCAGCCATGACTCTCTCAGTCCGTCCAAGGGCGCCTATGGCCATGGTATGGAGCTCAACAGTGACTGCCTGACTCCTGGTTCTGAAGTAAATTTTCCAATCATTTTTCTCGTAGACTTTCCTAAATAAATAAATATTCAAAGTTTGAAAGGTTGCTCAGGGCTAATCAGCTATTTGGTAACTAATGACCATTTTATTTAAAGTCTGTTTCTGACTGGACTGGACTTCGAATTGGGCAGTGAATTATAATCTAAATGCAATGTAAAGTATGCAAAGAATACAGTGAATTTTCATCACTTTTCTGTTGAGGGTAAGCCACCTGTCTCCATGGAGATGTTATTGCTTTCCCTGAAATGTCCCATGGTATGACTTTAAACATTTCCCTCTAGCTTACTGGGGTTTCTTTTGCTCAAAAATGCAAATGTAAATAGGGACGTCTCTCCATAGATCTGAAATGTAATGTAGTGTAGTACTGTAATCTTTTTGCCTCCCTTGTGTTGTAATCTCTACTGTGGAACATTCTAGACAAAACAATAACTTTTCCATGGAGACTTGAGGTGGTACAGTAGATCTCTCACTAGAAATGTTATACAGTGCACCTTAAAAAAAGCAAAGCAAATTTGACATAGAAATAACAATATAACAGGAAGGAACAGAGCTATATTCAACCTTCTTTCATCTCCAAAACATAGGACCACTTATAACAGCACATTTTATAGATACTGTATGTGACATTTATGATAATTCAAAAACACCTGCATTCATATGTCCTCTTACATTGTTGTCAGTAACATTATTGCACACATTCAGCTGATGGGACCACTCGGGCACTGTTTTCACTACACATAATAGATGCCATTTTTTACCCTGACGCGTTGATGTCTTTTGTGGGCGGGCCTCCTTAAATTCATTCATCACTCGTAGCCTCTCTGTTTGATGACTGGCGGTCGGCGAGAGCTGAGGTACCTCCCAGATTGTCGTTCTTTAGAGGATGCAGAGGAGGCATTAACATCGCACACACCTCCTGAAAAGGTCATGGAGAAAAATTGGGAACAATGGTAAATAGCTTCTTCCATCCCATTTCTTTACAACACTATGTTACGCACTCTGCCATGAAGTAATGTACTGAGCTCAAGTTCAGTGAAAGTTCATTTATCATACCTGAGAGTTATAGTCATATGTTTTTATCTTTCTCAACTAAGAATGTATTCATCAGACAGCCATTGTCCAAAGTGAATCCAAAACTAAAGTAATGATGTGGCAACGTAACAACATAATCAACTAGCTATTACTTACATGAATAGATAGTAGGGACAGTTAAAGGGTACATATTACGCCGTTTTCTGGTCTATGTTATAATGTTGTTGCCTCATCAAGAACATTAGCCTGATTCATCAGCCGATTTCACTTCGTAGAAACTGCCTGACCTCGCAGTGTTAGAATTTGTTCTCTTGACGGTAGGCGGGTACTTTTTTATTTAACCAATTGCGGCTATTTGGTCACGTATGTAATGCACTGCTAACGGGGATAACTGGTATATTAAGCTTTTCCCAAATCCCGTAGGAGGAAGGGAAATAACGTCTTTCCCCTTGATGAAATTCACCAAACATTCTCTTTATTCTGGCTTTAAATTCTTTATCTCGGGAATTGTTGACAACACTGAATATATGGCTCTTCGCTGATTGGCGTTTGCCCAAACTTTCACTTTCGGGGGTTTTGCGAACCGTCTAGTGTATTTTGATACCTGACCTGGAGAGAAATGAAATTGAGCTGAGGCACTAGGTGGCGCCAGCCTGGATACAAGTACATACCTAGAGTGTTTTGTTTCATTCACACATGTTTAACACACAAATCCTGCATATTTAGGCTGAGTTCTTATTATTAGTCTGTCTACGTCTCCAAAGTTCTATATGTTCTGTTACACCTTGTGATGTCATGTAATACAGGAAGTGCTCCACTGTCTTTTTAAAGACCATACACCTTCACTAGAATCATTTGGAGTATTTCAGCCCTAGAATTGCCAATCTTTACAAACAAAAGGTAAAAGGTAGCTGTTTGAGAACTACTGCTTCATGACATCTCAAGGTGGAAAAGAGAATTTTGAGCTTTAGAGACACACACAGACTATTAATAAAGAATAAATTTAGCATTTTGCTTTAAAGGGGCTTAAAGGGGAAGGTATAAAGACTGTTATTCTTCATGGATATATTGTTGATTTGCCTGAAATGTTCCATAAAATGGCAAGTGACACCATCAAACCAAGTATTTTTGTCTATAAAAATACATTCAATTGAATAAATGAAATAAATAAAAATCAGCTTATACCATACTGTTGATAATTTCTAATTTTAGCCATTTTCATATTTTTGTTCATGATGCACAATGCTAAGAATACATTTATAGTGTAACTGTCATATGTAAGAACCATATGGACATTATCACAGCACAATACAATATGGAGCAGGTGTTAAGACAAGTTGTCACGAGCACATGCAGGCTTTTTCAGTCAATACACAACAATTTAAAAATAGATATTTAAATGGAGAAAGTATGTTTTAAAGAAATTAGTAAGTAAAAGCACAGCACTTTAAAGCCCTACTCTGCAACATTTCTGTCAATAAATGGACAAAAATAAAAGTCCTCATTGAATTGTTTTTATTGCTCAAAACTATCTTGCTTGCTCCTCCATAGACCTAGCTCTAAATTGAACCTGTCTTTCATTTGAGCATAAATGTTACACAATGGGGCTTTAAAGATGCAGTGTGTAACCGTTCTGCTTGTCTCCAAGGAGATATTACTGTTTTGCTTGATTATTCCACATTATGGAAATAAACTTGGTAATCACAATAGAGACAGGTTAATGGTCGGATCTATGGGGAAGCAAGCCTGCAAAAGTTTCTTAAGGTATTTTTGAGCTATAAAACATCTGTAAATGAACAACTGCAAGGGAGATATTTTAAATGCCCTACTGTGGAACATTCCGGACAACGAAATAACATCTGCACGGAGACATGCAAATGGTGAAACCTTCACCTTATAGAAGTTACAGAGTGCCCCTTTTATAATAACTAAAAGCGAACACTTCCATTTGAAAGTGACCCCTCAGATCTTTTGTTTCTGTGCTGGCCAGCTTGATATTTAATTTGCTAAATTAACACGACCACAGAGTAATTTGGTGTGGGAGTGTGGAGTGCAGCTATCCGTCACTGATGCATCGATACAGGGAGCTGCAGAGTGAGGGCTGGCTGATGAGGTTAGGGAGGTCTGTGCTCTTATGCGGGTCCCTCTGCTGTTTGCTTAGATTTACAATACGTTTTCAAAGGCCTAAAATGTGCAGGTTTTCTTTGAGTCTATAGCCCATGTCTATTATTTGAATGTGTGCACTGAACAGGAACATTGTGTTTGACTTGCACTGTTCTTATCTGCCCCTTGGTGGGAGACGTCTCACAAACTAATTTACTCCGGACTGAAAGGCATTTTTTGTTATTAAATTATTCAAATGAAGACGGTTTCGCTGTGTGAAATAAACTTAAAGAGAATGGGTTAAGACTCCACTTTGGGCAATAATTGGAGCTGGCGATTTTCCGAAGAGAAAGTAATTTTATCCAATAGCCCTCAAACCATTCGTCAGATAAGTGGAAAAGAAGGCTTGGTTTTGTGTGAGGGACCTCCCAACGCAGCAGGGAGATAAAACTTGAAATCATGCATGTCAAACACGGGTCTTAATAGACCACCCCAGGCTGGCTGCTCTTCCCTCTGTGAGTTTAGAGACAGCTTGATTCACCGATTCAACCATTTTGTTGGAGCATGCTGGGACAGAGGGCTGGCCAGGCTGCATGTGCCTGTGGTGTGTGTGTACAAAAAGGAGGGTGTTGTTTCTAAAGTACAATTTTGTTCCATTACAGTAATAGTGAGTGAAGAGCATGCTTTTAGCTAATAGCAGATCGCAATAGAAACAGTGTGCCTATTACCATGCGTTATATTTTAATGTATGTCTGTGTGTTTGGACAATGACAAGCAATCGTGTTAGGGTCTCCTTTGAGGGCATGTTGATCAAAATAATGACACCGTTCCCTTTGGTCACAACACTGAAGAGACAAAGCAAAAGGAGGGCTGGCCCATAAGTGAACTAAGCAGCTGTTTTTTCAGAAAATTGAAACAAAAGGCTCATCACACCTCCTGACCATGGATCTATAATAAGAACTGGACACGACACTCCCTCTCTGTCCCATGCAAGATCAGCTAGCCATTGAAAACAACACGCCTTCTTGGAGTCATCTTCAAGATCTTATTATACTTCCATGCCCATGACCTACACTGTTATTTAACCCCATAGATTTAAATATATAGATAGATCCAACTTCTTCCATCCACTGTTGAAAATTCAGTACTCCAGCTTTGGCAATCAGACTGTGGTAAATTAAAATCCAACATCATATAAATTGTATGGCAGTACTGTGCTACAAGTGGCACATGTCCAAGCAAAACAGCCTGTCTTTAGTTTTAATGTGCATTTACATAATTTAATGAGTCAAGAATAATTTTTAACAAAGAAATGAGAATGCATAATGATTTCACATGCATCACTGTCATTGCCAGCAAAATTCTTGTCATGAGAGTTGACAAGTCCCCCTGCAATAAACAAAGTGTTGAGCAGCTCTGTTACAGTGCATTAGCTCAGAATATTGCTCATTATGGGCCTCTTTTGAGTATTACCCAACAGTGGTGGAAGAAGAACTCAGTTTGGTTACTTAAGTAAAAGATAGCAGAGCAGAAAACACTCAAAAGTAACACAAGTATGAAAAAATCAACTCAAATATAAGTATTAAAGTACCAATTTAAAAATGTATTTCAAGAATAAATAGTAAAGGTATTTCATACAGATTTTTTGATCTAAAAATCTTGAGATAAACCTTCAAATATAGATTTTGATAAAGATTTATGCTGAATTTTGTTCAACAGAGCTAGCTTTTTTCTTATGTTTTTATTTGAATAATTTTGTTTGCTCAAACTATGAACATGGTAAAAAAAAAAAAAAACCTCAGCAGGTCTCAATTTATCATAAAAAATGCAAGTGCAGTTCAAAAATATAGTGGAGTAGAAAGTACAGATACATGCTCTCAAATGTAGTGAAGTAAAAGTAAAAGTATCCATTTTAAAATCTACTTAAGTAAAGTACAGATACCAAAAAAATTTATACTTAAGTACTTTTACTTTACGTTACGTTCCACCACTGTTAGCCAGGGCAAAACAGCAACAGATACTCCAACCACTCCTCATACTTCTGCACTGTGTTACCTCGGGTGTTATGTTAAACCAAGCTAAGAACTTAATGCTATCCAACTATTAATTAGTTAGTGATTTCTAATGATGGTGCAATGCCTATGAATAATCCATGTCTTTAACCACAGGGATTACTTTAGCCATGAGGGAGATCAACAAGCAGGAGCCGTATTGTGATTATTAGCATTTTGATTTTCTGATTTTTATTTAGCGGGGGATTCATAACTGAGGCCATGAACACACTGATAACATCTGTTGGCTCTGGGTTTATCAAGGATCAAGTCAGGCATAACCAAACAGTTTAGAGAACGCTTTGCTCTCTACTGTTTATCTGTGATCTTAACCTTCAACCTGCCTCATGCCAATCACATTTGATCTGCATAATGTTTCTACTAACCTAAAGGGAAATGTGGTAATCACTGAAATGTATACCACATATTAGGCTTGTCAATAACTTTTTGACATATAGACAAGTTGCTGAAGAAAATATAGAAAACTAACTATAACTATAATATTTAAACTAGATTTTTCCAGATCTATATAATGCCACCACCTTTTCTCCATGGAGATGTTGTTGTTTTTCCTGAAATCTTACACAGTGAATCATTTAACATGTCAGGTGTTTTTATGGCAACAACAACAACAAAAAAATTATTATGGTTGTAACATGAACTTGTGGCCCGCTTGTCTCCATGGATACAAGTATGACATGTTGCTGAAGAAAATGTAGAGGATAAACTATAATGTTCAAACAGTATTTTTCCACTGAAACAATAAACCTAAGAAGGATTATCATTAGGTACAATAAATGAACAGAATGAATCATTTTAGTAGTTAGTTTTAGCTATAATGAGTCATAGAAGTCTACAGCTAAAAATGCATTGTTTATATAGAAAAATAACTAAATGTTCCCAGAAAATGTACCCATGATAAATACCCAAAAACATGCACCATAGTTAAAATCCTTCAGTAAAAAAGGTGGTCCTGACCAATCCAAGATCTGTGTATCAGCGGCACTGAAGAATGGGTCAAATGCAGAGGACTGATTTCCCTAAGGGGACAATACAACACACTTAACCATAATTTCAAATATTGATCCCCTAACGCCAGTGTTCCATTATTGAACAATAAGTCATTATAGTAATTATTGTGGCCTATTTCATGCCATTAATATCAAGCTCAGTATGATCTGTTGTTGTGTGAATGAAATGTAAAAATATATCAGATTTTTAAGATTTTCCAGGATGTACATGTCCAATGGCCAAAGATGCTCACTTCAGCCACAAGGGGTGAGAAAATGAACAAATATAGCTGTTATTAGCAGTGTAATTCACCTTATTCCAGAAGTTGCTGTACGCACTGCCATCTTCATCCAGGTTGTATTATTTTGCTGATCTTGACAGCATCTCGGAGAATTGGTACAGTATTGACTTGTTGACGCACTTGAACAAAGAAAATAAACCTACTTCAGTTCATATTTTAGCATTGAAACTTTTTCCAAATTATCAATTCAAATGTATGGGTTTCTCGTTTAACTTTAAATTCCGCTACAAAAATAGTGCAGTTTAGAAGCATTTACAATAAGGTCAATAATCACTTGAATACTACCTATAATTTAAAAGTTCCCTTTATTTCTTTTTAACTGCTTTGGATTTTGTTGCTTTTCCGAGAATGTTTCACAATTTAATATTAATTATATTTATAACAGGGACTGTACATATTCTTTAATGTATGATTCATATGTAAATACTATGTCAGATTATAGCAACAGGCTAATTTCCATCTGTTGTCCCTGGACAGGCTGATGGTGACATCAAAGATCACGCATAAATAAAACAGTATCAATGCCATTCTGTGGAAGATTCAAGGTAAAGCAATACAATCAACAGCAACACCGTGTACCTTTAAGTAAGCCATATCTTTTGTATAATTTGATCCTTGTCCACAAATAATATGTTTTAATGTAACTGTACAAAGGATACACTCATTACAATTAACAACTGAGCTAGGTAAAAATCCCATTTGATTTTGTGATCTCAATCAATCAATGTGATCTCAAAAATGCAATACTCTACATTTGCACACATTTTTCATCTCTGTGTTGGCCTGTCTGGATAACATATTTTGAAAACATGATATATCTGGACAAATGTGCAGTATAAACAATAATATTAAAACTACTTTTTTTGTACTATGTCACTAACACTAAAACAAGAAAGCAGGATAACCCAGTAATCCATTTTTAAATAGACAGTATCATTACAAGGCCTGAGCTGCGACAAATAAATAGAAGAATGAACCAGTCATTTGCCATAGAAGTCACTTAGAAGTCAAGAAACTGTACACACAATAAATATTAACCCCAAAATATATTCTTCCAGCATATATTGTTGATAGAGTAATTATCATGACAGGCTTTGTGCTCTGTGGTAGACTTTACATGTTTTTAAATATAAATCTATGTTCTTTTTTTTCATCCTAAGACTATGAACACAATACGCCTTTAGTCACTCCCTCACTGTGTCGAATCCTTTAGTCAAGTACATAACAGCTACACCCAGTCTGTCTGCAGCCTCTACAACATTACTGTGATGTTTTCATATTACCATCACAGCTAGGATTACAGCTATGGATTAGATGCCTGAGTCATGAGTGGGTAGCGCAGGTAAGTAGTGTTGCTATGTGTTGCTATGGTTTTGGATTTTAAAGTAGTCTTTATAGTTGCAGATATGAGACGCGCGTGGGCCAAGTCTGCGCTCCTGTCATCCAGTCGACCTCTAAGCTGTAAACTCGCAATTCTCCACGCGGCATTTGATACGAAATCTCCACAACGTCTCCGGGGAAATCACAAGTGTGGATCTGATTCTGGGTTTTCTGTGCATCAGAGAGTGACCGCTTTTCAGGATTTTAGCAGGGTCCTAATTTGAAAGGGAGCATTGTGGCGCCAAGAATAGCAGCATTTAAGTGCGATGAATATGGAAGTGGCTAATTACGTTTTTCCTCTTGTTTAAGTGTTGTTGCAGTAGAGAGGGAAAAAGCCTTGATGTCTACTGCTTGGTGATGCTACCTGTGTTTCTATAGGACGAATGAGCAGTGGCAAAGTCATTAACACTCTTTAATTGCTCTGAATCCTCTTTTAATCGAATAGAATGTGCAAAAAGAATATTTACATTTAATTAACATGATTTAATGCTAGGTTTCAGATGGCATCACAGCATTTTATTGGCCAATATTAATTAATACAGATAGTAATAATAATAATAATTGGGTTTAGTCAGTAATTGAAAATACCAGGTTTAACATTTGTGAATTCACCCTTTTTGGAAGATATAAACAAGATCACTGAGATGCACAAACTTATGGAAATAAGACCAATGCAGAGGAGATGCTTTGTATTTTCACTCAGTACCTGTTGTCCAGTTCACTCAGAGCAGTGTTAGGCTCACTTTAAACAAAGTCGACTTGCCCTTCCATTTTAAACATAGTTGCAGGAAATGGTTCCAGGCACTTGCTACAGTAAACAGACAAATCTCTCAAGGTCAAAATAAGACTGCTGTGTACAGTCTGCATCTAATTATAAAGCTTTTTATTCTCAAAGATTCAGGAAGAGCCTGTTAGCATGCTAGTTGTCAGCTTTACTGTCACTGCAAAATGTCTGTACTGGTCTCTGAGAGCTACGTAATGTATGTATAAAGTGAATAATTAGGCTGTTCAGAATGCATAAGGTAAGTGAGGATTAAAGGTGCACTATGTAACTTTTTGGATGGGGGTCCGTCACCTGCTTGTTTCTACTTTACATTTATTTATGTATTAGCTTAAAATACCTAGAAAAACAGGCATTCTGACTG
Organism: Boleophthalmus pectinirostris; assembly: GCF_026225935.1. NCBI lineage: Eukaryota > Metazoa > Chordata > Actinopteri > Gobiiformes > Gobiidae > Boleophthalmus > Boleophthalmus pectinirostris. The sequence continues at coordinate 15,040,423 of NW_026571115.1, read as the reverse complement.
TGACCGGGATTGCCTCTACACAGATCTGACCTGTAACTTGGTTTGGTTTGGTCTCCATACTGTGAAAAATTCCTGACAAAGCAATAACATCTCCATGGAGACAAGCATTTGATGGACCCGCCACCAGAAAAGTCGCACAATGCAAGTTTAACTTTAGGCCACTGCAAAATGCAAATTCCAAAATGCAAAAAAAAAGAAATCTGTTTTGCGTATTTTTAAAACTCAGGTACAACACCTTTTAAGTCTGTGTTTTGCATAGTGTCAGAGGAATTAGATTAGTCTATCTCAAGCAAAAACTTTCACAACTAGTCCCTTGCTCATCTTGATGCTCTCGCCACCTGCAAAGCAATATTATTAAGTAAATAGACAGACAACAATAGGCGTTGATGCATGAGTGAAAAGAACTAAAAATAAGCCACTACATTTGTAACTTTGTCATGCACTTGAAAACCCATTGCCATCCACATATCTTCTTTTCAAATCGACTGAAGAAGTTGTTGAGCATTTAATTAAAACCAAACTCATCCAAATCAAATCTGATTCATTTCACTTCACGAACTTTCAAAGTGCAGTGTGCTTGAAATTCATAAATCGTCAGTCAATACCAAATGATCTCTGCACAAAATCTCCAATCATCGGGCTCTTCGGATAATGGCAGGATGGGGTCTGTGTGAAGTGTGTGTGAAACTAATGAGAGCGAAGAAAAAACTTAAAAAATATATAAATGCAAGATGTGTTTAACTTTGTCAATCAATGCACATAGATTTTCAGTTGTTTTTATGCAGAACATGTTTCAGAATGTATTTGGGACACTGGAAAAGCAGTATTAGTCCCTACGACAATCTACGATTATGGGCACAATAAAGTACTTACCTTACCTTACCTTAAAGAAAAAATATTCTGCTTATGTCTGCTATATGGTGATAATCTATGACACCCATGGATCATTATGTCATATTTTATATATTTCAATTACAAATATATACACTTTGCTGTACGTGTCATCACAACAAAGAGACTTCAAGTTGGATAGATGCACATCACACGAGAGAGGAGTGGAATTTTTTTCATCTGTATTAAAGTGACTATAGTGGTGCCGAATCCTATGTGTTTCATGTTTGTATTTATTTATTATTAAGAATATTAAAACAACTATAGCCTGATTAAAAGCTCTTAAAACAAAAAGTTGATTTTGCATTATAGGTCTGCTTTAATAAATATTGAGTTGAGTGTCCTTGGATTGTGCAGCTAATTTTATTTTATTTTATTTTATTTTTCATTGGGCCACTAGATGTCAGAAGAGGAACAAATGGTGACATAGTGGTTTAACGGCAAGCACCCTCACAGCAAGAAGGTCCCATTCTTGGGTGGTCCCTTTCTGGGATCATTTGTCAGTATGTTCAGAGGTGCACTATATGTAAGTTCAATGGAGCATGGTCAAACACCTCCTTGTCGCCATAGAGATGTCCATGTTTTTCCTGAAATGTTCCACAGTATTGCATTAAACTGTCCATAAAGACAAGCAGGTGATGTTTCTAGGCCATGTTACAGGTCAGACTACATTTGAGTAAATTCAGGATAGACAGGTTTAATGGCATACTGTGGAACATTCCAGGCACACCGATAACATCTCCATGAAGACAAACAAGTGACTGGCCCTCCAATGGAAAAGTTACGTTCTGATACTCTTTAAATTAGAGCATTATACAATACAGCTTTACTGTTCTGAGATAGTGTCAGTAATGTGATGTCTCCTCTCTTTCTCTGACTGCAGTTACAATGACATTCACAGTGTATTTATTTACAAAAGTGGCATACCATTCATTCATAAAGCATCTCTCAATGAGGTGTTACCCAACATTACATTGCACTCCATGTCAATGCTGTCAGGTTATTTTAGGTCTGGAGGCGTACTGATAAGTCTGGAGCACTCAGAATGATTATAGCACAAGCTGAAATGGTGCCCGAGGGTTAAAGCCCAGTTTTAATGTAGTTCAGACTTTAGAAGGTTTCACTGTTCGGCCTCAATCCAAAAAGACAATTTAAGAGAATTACTGGAGGTGGCCATTAAGCTGTCCACATCTACAGAGGCGCGTTACATTTACTCAAGTTACTTTTTGCGAAAATTTGAACTTTTATCACATTATATACTTCTACTGGATAAAATTTTTTGAAAGTACCAATAGTTTCACTTGAATAAATGTTTTGACTAGCCTTTCCCATGTGGATAAGTCTGAGTGACAAAGGCAATATATTGACTATGTTTTTACCTTCAGATATGATTTGTTTGCATTTTCAAATATTTATGGTCCATTAAAAAGTGCATTATGAAATGTATTGTTCATTACATAATTACATTGGCATGATATCCTAAATGTTATCACCAAACATTTATAACCTGGCCAGTCAGAACCACACGCTTTGACAAAGACCATTACAAGGACTCTTTACAAAGATGGATCTGGAGCCGAATTCTGTCTCCCCAGTTTTACATGACTGACAGGCAAATTAACCAATCAGAGAGACACATGCTCTGTTAGCATCAAAATCAAACATGGTAGTTTACACGTAAAAAGAGGGGGAAAAAATAACATGAAGGTCTGAGGAACAGCGTGTATTTTTACAGACTCAACAATCGAAGCACCAAACTATTACTACTACTCAGGTAAAAGAAGTTATATATTTTGTTCTGAAAGATACAAGGATTTTGGAGAGGAGATGTGTGTGAGGAGATTTGAGACACAAATTAGCAGCTGTGGTTGGATCGTCTCAAGTTTGGACAGAGATTTTCACGCTCTATTGTCTGGTTCCAGTCTTCTGGATTCCATCAGATTGTAGACAGGACTGGCTTGTCAGCTAAAACATTAACTCAATTCTAGTAGTAATTTCCTCAAATATCTTGTTTTCCAGGTCACTACTTTTTACATCTACTTCAGTCATATTGCTTTTAAGTATAACATAGTCTTACCTAGCCAGAACTCAAATAACTTTTGAACTCAAATAACTTTTGTCCAGTTGACATAATTACATTTTTCTTTTACTACGAATTCTGTCTGTCCGAATGAGGGATTACACAGAAAACACTACGTATTCATTTTCACTCGGGTTTTCAATCGTTGAGATCCAGTGAACAAAACTGTTTGGTTATTTCCTAAACTACATCTATAACTCAAAAAGGTGAACTCTACAACTTTGAATATATGTAAATGTAGGCAGCGGTGGAGGCTACATACCATGCATTTGTGTTTTGTTTGTGTGCAGTCGAGTGTACTGTGCGTGGGCTTAATAGCGGCGCACTCTTCGATTCCATTTGAGTACTTCAACAAAAGCACAATTATTATTTTTACGTCAAAAAGGTGAGAAGAAGAGGCAGTGACAAACAGTTTATTCGGTTGGTCACATTTATGTCATTGCACATCTGAGCAACGCTGTCATCGTTTTATAATCACCGATGGCAACCACTTAGACGCATATGGCGCATTTAGTTTGATTAATGGTTTAAAGTGTTGTTCACTTTACTGAAAATAACAAGCTGGCTCTTAATATAAATAGATGGTTTTATTCTGGGAACAAAGATGGTTGGATGTTTTAGTTGAAGGTGCATTTGAAAACATAATTGGCTTCGTTAATTATCTTATCTATGAGACACCATGACGTATTTTAGTTGTTACACAATGGAAATAAAATTAGATGCTACAATACGTCATTAAGTGGTGAAACTTTTCAAGACCTATTCATACTTTGCAGCTGATGTCATCACCATTTCCTAGGATGGTGAAGCGAACTGTAGGCTCTGCTCTGTCTGGAGCTTTGTTAGACTTTAATCTGAGTTTTGTTTTAACACAATGGCCAGAAAAGAGCTGATTTATTTGGAACTAAAACAGGTGAGCAGATTTGTGCTGTTTAAATGAGTCACAAAGTTAGTCACAAGTTAGTTAGCAGTAGCCAACATTTTTCAATCACTCTCACCTTTTTTGTATTTATTTTTTGTGAGATCTTATAACTATTTTTCATAGTGCTTGCTAATATGTGCATTGTGTCCCCATAATTACTGCTGAACACTCCGCCACACACATATGGGTAGAACACCCCTGGCATGATGTCACTGCAAAATATCATTACGATTTTTTATCTTTTTATTTATTTATTTATTTAAACGAAATTTGACACATTTTGTATGCAAATTGCAGACTCATAGTTACCAGTTTTCTTAAGCTGGAATAACTGAATGCTTAGCAGTGCTGTAATGATACTAAAATTTCAATGTGAATTTTGATTCCTTGTTACTAAAATAGAGCCTTTTTTACTATGGTAATTTGAGCACAAAGTAATGCTGCTTTAAAATGTTATGGTCCTTAATTTTGTCATTTTTTTGTTACTTTTTAAACGTGGATCATTTTAGTATTGCTTAGTTCTTGAGTATCATTATTTGAGAGCCCTAATGCTATTGCTATATGGAGCTGGAGCTATAGTGATTTAATTGAATATTCTCTGTACATTGCTCTTTGGGTTAGAGTTTTTGGCTGTGCATCTTGATGGAGGTCACATTTGGTTCCAGTAGCTCCTGTGCGCTGGCAGCTGATGTTCAGGGAGTCTGTTAAAAGTTCAGCCCTTTCAAAGCTCCTGCAGCCTCCTGGTCCCTGCGGTGCAATAGGCCAACTTTGGGGAGACTCGGTTTTGTGTGCTAGCCAGTTTGTTGAAAAGAAACAGCATAATACTTTATATCAGGAAATCTGTGCCCAACTGTGTTATATGATATGCTTTTCACTGTGCAATCTGAGAAGTAAAGGTACTACAAGTGAAAATATTGTTTTCTTTTTCTTCTTCTCTTATAATATTTAAATGTATGCCAAAATATCCATATATCATGATACTCAATTTGTTCATGTACTGATACTGTGTTCTCTTGTATCAATACATTTCATTGCTATGAATATTTTTAGTACATTTTACGACCGAAAGTTGTGGCTGTTTTCAAAACTAAAATTCTTTTGTATAAACAGATTGTTAAGGTATGTGTGACCGTCTGCAACTTTACCTCCTGTCCTCTAACCTGATTCATCAACCGGATTTACTTCGTTTCACTTCGTACAAACCGTCTGACCTCACAGCCTTAGATTTCGTTTGCTCGATGGTAGGCGGGTACTTTTTATCATTTAACCAATAAAATTCACCAGATATTCTCTTTGTTCTGCCTTTAAATACTCGATTTTGGGAATCCTTGACAACACTGAATATTTGGCTTTTCACTGATTGGCTGGTGTCCAAACTTGTGAGTTTTTTGCAAACTCAAACTGTATTTTGATTCCTGACCTAGTCGCTGGAACGAAATAAAATTGAGCGGAGGCACTAGGTGGCGCCAGCCTGGGTACCTGTCCTCTGCCCGCTTCAATAATAACACTTTGTAATCTTGGTAAATTATTGACTGCTTTTGGGTCCAAATTATACATATATTGTATACACATATATACTATACTAAGACAGTATGGACTTAATAAGGAAATGGTGTAAATATGTTTTCGTTTTTGGGAGTCTGTATAGTATCATGTGCTATATATGGATTATTAGTGCATGTATCACCATATCAAGATACTATTGTATTGTGAGCCATGTTTCTTGTATTGCATTGAAACAGATTGTGAGGGACCCACTGATACACAGCCCCAGAAATATTAACATTACTAATACATGTTGGCCTATACAACACTTGTTTGACACATGTACTTGAAAAAAAATTATTCAGTGACACTTTCCGAGTGGACATTTGCATGATAAGGCTGAGCTTCGTCTTTCTTCTTTCATTTGAACAGTTCCTTGCTCTTTTGAATCATCAAATAAGCTCCAACCATTTATGTGAATTATTGCGTTGTGCAAGAGTCTGGTTCTGTATGCATGGCTTTTGATGGCCATGAATTTATTCGTCAACAGAGAAAGGGCACATAAGTGTTTTTTTTTTCCTTATAATTAATAAGCCTTGGGCCGCTTCTAATCTCAAAGCTACATGTTGCTGTAAAATTGTGTATATATATAATATTCAGGTCCTAACGAAACTCTAATGAAAGTGTATAGGTTCTTTTCAAACTCATGCAAAGGTGTGTCTTTTTTCATATTACGTGGGAGTGGGAGTGAGGGGGCTGAGCAGCAGTTAAAAGTTGATGAAAGACTGAGATGTGGAGAAACTGCTCTTTGAAGACTCCAGTATCCACGATTATAAAACATTTTTGCAAAAGATCATTTTACTTTGGTGATATGGAAGTTGATGCATTATTCATTCATTCCTCAGCTACACTCTAATACTAGCTTATCCCACAGCCGCATCTGACCTGGGGCAGGCTGATGAAAACATGCTTGCCAATCTGTCCCACAGCAAAGATCTGGAAGATTAACCAAAGATGGCGTTGTATTGTTTCAGTGTACTGAGTAGAGTAGCATGGACTAAGAGCAGAGCTAGGCTTAATCTTACAAAGCTAACTTTTATGCGCTTAGACGGTTTAAAAATTCTAAAAAGTTCATGTTTTGAAGAATCCTGTCAAAATCTGACCTTTGTGAAATCTGTCAATGTGCTTTCAGTTGAACATGGGCAGTTTGATTTACCAAAAAAATCATTGAGCTCTGTTGGAGAATTTCAGTTTTTATTATAGGCCCATATAGATACACCATTCATTTAGACAAGATGGGTATAGAATACAAACCAAACTGGCTGGATATTAAAAAAAAAAAGATGCAGTTATCACAATTACTATAGGAGACTATAGGCTCTAAAGCTCTAGTATGTAACCTATTCTAGTGAAGGGTTGACCACTTCTTTGTCTCAATGCAAAAAAATATCTTGAAAAACAGGCATTGTTATTGTGAGCAGTATTTCATCTGTACGGATCAGACCCATTTGTCTTATTATTCCAGGCAAAGCAATAACATCTCCATGGTGACAATCAAGTGGCAGATTCTCCACCAGAAAAGTTACATAGTGTTCCTTTCAATACTATAAGGGGGATTGGTCAACAACAGCTTTAAACCTGATTGCACTTTTTATTATATGTCTCTAATAAAGTGGCCACTGTACAAAGTCATGTCGTGTTGCCAGCTGCAAAATGAGTTGACATTTTTCTTTTGTAATTGCATGTGCTGACAACATAAACGTCATTACTCCTCATTTGGACGGACAAATATTTGGGCTACAGTGTGTGCGCTGAGACCCTGGGACCAACCAGGCAATCCAAATTAAATATAGTTTCCACAAATGCAGCGGCCAGGGACAATAGAAATCGGATTAGCAACCCGCACAAAATGAGCAGCTCCGAAATCCATTGCCACATGTACTGGAAGCCAAAACATTTTTATTATTTGCCATATTTCTTTATTAGGACTGAAGAACTGCTGGGGAATGCTCGTTTTGTCATCATAAGGGCAAATGAAACAGAAGTAACATCAAAATTCTTAAAGCTATTCAAAAAGTGAGAGTCGTTTTGCGGTAATTTTCACCCACTCATTGCAGGAATAACTCAATAAAAGCATGCTTGCATCATCTCACAAGGTACTCTGGAAAATAACAGGCACATTTTGGCTAATATTAAACTTGAATCACATTCATTTTTGCCTTTTATTGCCCGGGTAGACCGCAGATACAGCTCATGGGTTAAAATAATTACTTTTTTTATGGGCTGAGTTATCTCTCGTCGAATAAATTCATGACACAAATAAGAATCTGCTTTTTTGGGGGCTTCCTGGAGATGAAAAATTGATAAATGCTAGGGTCTCAGAACTAGAACTAGAACAAAACAACCAGGCTGTGACAATAAATATTGCGCAAAAGGCTCTTTTCTGCTAAAGCTAGTGACCCAAATCACTTGAGACTCCTTATGACCCAGTATTTGAGCTTGAGAAACACTGCTAGTACAAATACAATGCATTCTTTTCTTCTTTTTTTTTTTTAAATTCTTCTATAAATATATCTAAATATATAATTCAACTTTCAGACTATCTGAAAATCATAGATATTTAAAGGGTCCATATTATGCTACTTTCTGATCTATATCATAATGATGTTGTGTTTTGTTTCATTCACAGGTTTAACAAACAAACCCTGCATATATAGGCTGACTTCTTATCTCAAACAGAAAGCACTCACACACTGTGATGTCACATGGTAATCTAGGAGATGCTCCACTGTGTTTTTAAACTCCATACACGTTCACTAGAATCATTTGGATCATTTCAGCCCTGGAATTGTCAATCTCTACAGAACTAAAGGCAAAAAGTTAGCTGTTAATTTGAAAACTACTGCTAGATGACATCACAAGGTGGAACAAAGCATTTTGAGTTTTGGAGACATAATAATAAAGGATTATGTGTGAATGTGTAAATAAAAAAAAAAAACACAACTCCAGGTATGGTTTTGATGGGGTAACAACATTCTAACATAGTTTAGAGTCAATTTTGCTTAATATAGGACCTTTAAATATAGGCCTACATACTAGAATTTTAGTAATGCAGTATAAAGTAAGAGATCAGATCTTAGTCAGTTCTTAATTTGTACAGTAAATCAGTAATGGTTTTATGTGCTTTTCATATAGTCTCTTGTCTTATCCCTTGAGTCATAAAAAGAGAGTTGTATCTATGATGTTGTCTTCAGGATCACAAAAAGATTGATTTTTATGAATGTTTTATGGAACACAGTGTGAAAACTGGGCCAGGTTTTTGTCTGGACGCAGGAAATGGAGACTGAAGAGGCACAGTGTTGCTAACCTGGTTTTGAAAGCTTTAGTCCATGACATACAACATCCAATAGTAAGAACAACCTTGCATAAAAAGTGTTATTACCTCATCAAACATATACCAGGAAGTGTGTTTTGTTCCATTCACACATGTTTGAATAATCCTTTATTATTAGTCTGTCTATATCTCCAGAGCTCAAAATGCTCTGTTCCACCCATATATATAAAGAAGTGGATTAAGGACCTGTCCACATGACAAAGTTTTTTGGTCGAAACTGAGAAGTTTGTATTTGTTTTGGCCTTTCGTCCACACGGAGCCGATGTTTCGGGTGGGTGAAAATTATGTTTATTGAGAATGGGTTCCAGAGTGGAGAAATCTTAGAACGCCAGCATTGCGTTGTTGTGTGGACAAACAAACTGCAGCTTTCGGAAAACGATGACGTTGCGACCCTGTCATCGCTAGGGTCCTCAGATGCAGCGAAGCCTGCAACCCTCAAACTAGCCTCTGAGGACTGCAAGACTGTTGCCGAAATGGGACAGGTGTAGCCTAAGGAGCCACTCCCGTTGCCCAGCAACTGAGACACGCTGTTAGCACTAATGCTAACAACACACACCACGCAGATTACGCACACGGATCAATAACAAAGATTTCACACTGGTAATTAAACTGTTGGATTTTGAGACCAAGTTATTCTAATAATTCTCATCCAAATCTTATGGCTAAAATCAAAAACTTATGCTTAACTTTTGCAAAACAAAACGGCTATATTGCTGATACAAGTAAAATAGGTTAAATTACCTTTAAATTTAAGAAAACGGTGATGAGATCTGCATTATTAAATATTATTATCATTGTTTACAGCACCACATACTGGTGTGGCAGATGTATTACATTGTTTTCAATCAGTGCTCCGTTGTCGTGTGGACGTGAATATTTACTGATCCTACACGTGTGGACATGAATTTTTTCAACCCACAAAAAAATAAAAATAAAAAATCCAGGAGCGTTGTCGTGTGGACGTAGCAGAACTTCTAACAGAACAGTGCCTACAGTTAGCTTCACATCCCTAGGAAATGTTGGTGACATCAGATGCAGAGTGTCAAAGTTGGTTTTACCCAAGTAGCATATTGTCACATAAAAAAATGAACACCATATCACCATATTGTGCGGCCTTGTAATTATCGAAACAAAACAGTCAACCGGGATTTCCTATTTTGTTTTTCATAGTCTAATTCAACCGTTTTGAGAACAGACGAGATTTGTGTTTCAGTTAAAGTGATTTGGACAATGGCTGTTGAGATCTGGAGGAGGTCAGACACTTCCCAAGGACAGTAGCTGTGGTGACTAACCCAAGAGCTCTGCGAGTGTTTATTTGCAGTGACTAACTCTGATGATGAGAGCCTGTTTTGACTCACCAAACGCACTGAGAGAATATGCTTATCACTCCGTCACACACCGCGAATAGTAATTGAGCAAAGTTTATCTCAGTGATGAATTTTAAATGACAAAAAGTGTGTTTGGAGCTTGATAAAATTGCCATCTGAAATGCCTTCCTATTCAGCGGGCCTATCACCTCACGACCTCCTGTGAGTTGAAATGTCCCGTGAATATCAAATGAGCCCATGCAAAGATCCTGGCAGTGAAAAGGGCAAAAAGTCCTGGTCTAATTTAACCTTTCTCACTGACAAGCACTGCGTTCTTATTGGCCGAGCATCTCCCAGGAGAGCTCACCTCTCATGGAGATGTCAAGTCAAGAAATATGGAAGAAATGTTAGCATATTATTTCTTGCTAGAACATATACGGATGGACATACCTAACATGCTAGCCACCACGTTCCAAATAGGAAATGTGCCAGGCGCTTCTTCTGGCTACTTCTGACCCTGGCTCCAATTGTACATTGGGATCTTTTGGCCTCTCTGGCTCTCTCTGTACCTGCTGCTGTGAGCCTCGTCATTTTGGTCTCAAAATGTACATATTAACCCGCTCTATATAATCCAGATTTTTTCATTTAGCTATTTTGTTCCTAAATCAAGATATAAACATAAATAAAGGACCAATCAGATGCCTTCATTCCCCGAGGTCGTTCCCACTACCATTAGGAACAGGTTGAATGACAGCCAGTGCATTTTGTAGCTAAATAAGCCTCATAGAACTATAATAATATCTTGCATCTTATTGTTTTCTATGGCCTGTGCTCAATGGCGCACATTTACTTCCTCAATACGGGCTAGCGCCTCCCACCCACGTGACGTCTGTAACATGTACGCTGTGGTGCGTTTAGACCAATCAGAGCGAAGGAAGGTGAAGGCATCAGTGGTGCCCGTGGGGATTTGAGCACTTGGGGCTATAACCCCCAAGCAGGAAGAGTGGCTATAGCAGTTACCAGGAAAAACAACAGACATCTCAGTCCAGAAAAGTGCGAGCAAAGATACTACGCAGAACTCTCAAGCTGCCAGGTGCTCCAAGGTGGACAACAATTATGACAGCCAAAATGCTTCCTTGTCAAAGCGTATTTTAGCTGTATCCGGCTCTTTCTTACAGTTTTTTCAAACAATGAAATGTTTCAAGATGTACAGCATGCAGTAGTCAGATTTTGCCTCCAAGTACTTGGAGTTATTAATATAATCTTTGAGGGGAAACTTTAATTTAGAAAAAAGACAATTTCCCCAGCTTTAACCTATAGAGATAAGCCTATGTAGTCCAAACATGTAACTGCATTAGGGCTTCTTCTCTTTTGAGCACAGAAAATCAACCATCTCTCATTGTTCAGCAATTTGAATATTATTTTAAGAGTGCTATGTCAGATTCTTGTCTCAATGCCAAACTCTCCATGCCTTGGGACTATTTGAACAAGTGGCAAAAATATACATATGAGACTGTTAGAGATTATATTATTCATGTCATATTTCAAACTTTTTCTCAACTTTTTGTGAAGAAAATACATGTTGTGAAAATGATGATGTAATCCATGGAAGTATAATAGGATCTGGAAAATGAACCAAAGATGATGTTGTGTTGTTTTCAATGGCTTATGCTCATATATTTTTTTTCTTTCACATTATTTCCTCAAGCACCTATTGTGAAAATTTAAAAGAATCCCTACAAATCTTACCTTTGTGAAAGTTGTCGATGTCCTGTCAACCAAAGTTTGAATTCCCCAAAAATGCACTGAGCTCCATGGGAGAATTCTCTCAGTACGTGCAGTACCTGGAGCGTCCACTAGTCACTCTCGCCCTGAGACAGAGGGGGAATGTCTTATCCAACTCTTTTTATAGATCCATGATGTAATCCAACATGAATTCAGAACACGTCTTGGCTGAAAGGAGAAGCGCCTTCAAAACCAAACCCAAAGTGCACCCCAAACCAGCTAATAATATCCTCCAAGATGTATTTATAAACATTTAAATTTAACCAACAGTTTGACATGAAATATTCAGTCTTAGTAACTACTAGGGTGAGGGGTTGAGGTTAAGTTAATGAAGTAGTTAATGAATTAGGAATTTCTTCCATATTTTTTTCCAAATAATGTATTAAAAGTAAATGAAAAGTATGATTTTAACTTACTGTAATAAATTAGAAGCAGTGTCCAATAAAAGTAGTGTCCAATAAAAGTTCTCAGTCTACTCCTGAACCTCTCTTTGTTCACGCTGATCTAGTATTCATGGAGATTTCAGATGTATTTTGAATGAAAATGCCATCTGTGCACAACTTTTATGATTTATTGATTTAAAAACTGGCTATAATGCGTGGGACCTGTGCCTTTGAAGAATGCACTCACATCCATATTCTCGAGCCCATCTGCTGTGTTCATGTGCCAGGCCCGTGCATACTGTACACTTTGTTTTTGTGCACTGTTTGTCATCCCCAAACTTTCCCTTTAGTTTGACTGGACGCTGAGCCAGTTTTCTGTCATAGTTACACAAACGCACGCAATGCAGACACAAACACAGACAAAAACGCACAAACACACACACATGCACACTCATACACACACATAGACACATACACATACACACAAAAACACATGCACACACACAGACACACACAACACACACAGACTCCACATAGACACACCCGCACACACACAGAGCCTGCAGCACATGGCACTAATAATGTAAATCCATGGACTAATTGGCAGCACACCAGCTGTTTGCCATCACAATAAGGAGAGTTTGGATTGTGGAGAGTCTCAGTCTGAGTCTTGAGTCTCATTTCAGTATTGTGTAGAAGACATGCAGAGCTCACAGCAGCTCTGTGTGAGACCATGGTGGAGTCCTCCTAGATACATACATGACAACTCTATGGTCAGTCATGGGAGGAATTATATATGAGACACTAGGGTGACGTGCAAGATTCTAGTATTGTAGGATTTGTGAGGGCAAACAAGGCTGAGATGGTAATATCAGTTAATATCAGCCCATATTATGCTATAAGTTTTAATGTTGTTTACTTATCACAAACATACCTAGAGTTCTGTACACACAAACCCCGCATAGTTAGGCTGAGTTCTTCAACCAAACAGAAAACACTGACCACCTTGTGATGTGACAGTAAAGGAAGTGCTCCAATGTATTTTCAAACTCCATACACTTTCACTAGAATGATTTTGATAATTTCAGTCCAGGAATTGCCAATTGACAAAAGGTAAAATGTAGCCATTAACTTGAAAACAATCACTTAATGACATCACAAGCTGAAACACAGCATCTGGAGCTTTGGAGATGTAGACAGACTAATAATAAAGGGTTACTCAAACATGTATGAATGAAATAAAACACAATTTCAGATATGTTTTGAGGAGGTACCAGCATTCTAACATGACTTAAAGCTCACAAGAGTAAATTTTACCTAATATAGATGTCACGTCTGGAGCAGAAGTAGGACCCAAAATGCAAAACTGCATTTCCAAAGTTGTTTAATGAACAAACACAAATCCAAAACAGACGTGAGAGTCATAATGACAATGAACCAACAACAGGCAGGGGAGTACACAGGGTATATATGCACACACATGAATGACACACAGGTGAGACACATTAGGGCGGGGCAAACAATCAAGACAGGAAGTAAAACTAAAAATTACAAGCAGACAAAACAAATGTCAAAATAAAACACCAAATACAACCACTACAGACATGAACCATGACAGTACCCCCCTCTAAAGGGACGGCTCCCAGACGTCCCAAAGAGTCACAATGAACACGCGAGGGTGGAGGGGGGGGACCAACTAGAAAGGCAGTACCAGTAGAGTCCAGAGACTTCCAAAAAAAAAAACAATGGTGGTAGGGACTGGTTGGAAACATCCAAAGACTCCAGATGTAGAGGTGAAAGATCAGAACGCTGCAGTGATGAGTCTGGAGAATTCAGCAACATGGAGGACTGCAGCGATGGCAAGACAGGGTGTAGTGAGGATCACAGGTGAGGAGCAAAAACCTGCTGAATGGAGTCCAGACGATGAACAGGAAGCAACTACTGTGCTGACATCAGAGGAAGGTACTGAAGAACAGGTAGCCACCCCGGACGGAGAACTATGTCCAGCGGTGACACGGAGGCAAGAACTAAGGAAACCACCCCAGACGGAGATAGTTGTCTGGCGGTGGCTCAGGGCACAAGGAAGGTCAACACAGGGCAGCAAGTGTTCATCAGGGTTCATCAGGGTTCAACAGGGACCAGCAGGGACCAGGTCTGATGGAGTAGGACACTCAAGTGTGGATCCATGTGCAGGAGATAGTCTGGGAGTAAAATCCGGGTGTCAGAGGTGCAGTATGCCGAGTCCAGTCTTGGTTGGTTCATTCTGTCACGTCTGGAGCAGAAGTAGGACCCAAAATGCAAAACTGCATTTCCAAAGTTGTTTAATGAACAAACACAAATCCAAAACAGACGTGAGAGTCATAATGACAATGAACCAACAACAGGCAGGGGAGTACACAGGGTATATATGCACACACATGAATGACACACAGGTGAGACACATTAGGGCGGGGCAAACAATCAAGACAGGAAGTAAAACTAAAAATTACAAGCAGACAAAACAAATGTCAAAATAAAACACCAAATACAACCACTACAGACATGAACCATGACAATAGAACCTTTAAATCAGAAAAAAATGAATGTGAACATTTGTGTCACTATACAGTGTCTTTTCCAGTGGTTAGCACTGTTTCCTGACAGTAAAAAGGTACTGGGTTCCACTGTGTGAACGTTGCATGTTTCTCCCTGTGTCTGGATGAGCTTTCCCCCAGAACATGCACAATCAGTGTGCAGCTACTGTAGTCCTGAGCACACCCAGCTCAAGATCCTGATGTGTTGCCCCAACGACACTGAATGCAGAGGACAAGTTTCCTTATGGGGACCATAAAGTATAACTCAATTCAGTTTACCATAGTTAGCATAAAGTGAATTTTGTAACTTCTATGTGAACATTTCCAGTGAATAAACATTCCTTCACATCTCAGTAACAATAATATCTGTTATAGCAGTACCGGTACTCACTGAAGCAGTTAGTAGTAGTACCACCTTCACACTGTTTGTCACACTTGCCTACCTAATTTCACCTCAAAATGAATTCTCATTAGATTAATTTCCCTTTTGTTGGGCAAGACAATACAGACTCTACATACATTATAACTGTGTCTCTATATTATGAATGGTTGGCTGCACATTTTGATTGTCTGTAATAGAGGGATCTGGTGAAGTCGTCTTCTTCATATCATTATAAAGTCTAAAATCTGCCACTCAAGAGTGGTTTATTAATGATTTCTGGGACTGGAAAGCCTGTGAATGCACTGCTCACTATTCAAGGTTAATAGGTATTTTATTTCTCTGGCTGAAAAGAGACACTACAGATTTCGAAGTTAAGTAAAGAAGCAGTTTTGAGAACCTTTTTAGTGAAAGGGCATACCACAGGGTTTGCATATAAATAGTTCTTTTTGGCACATTTTGTTCATGAAGTGCAACTTACTGCATCGAAATGCAAGGTGAGTGAAGTGACTTGCTTAAAGGTCTCATATTACTCAATGCTTGTCAGGTTTAAGCCATGTTATAAGGTTGTTACCTCATCAAAAACATATCTGGAGATGTGTTTTGTTTCAGTCAAGCATGTCTGAGTAATCTTTTATTGTCTGTCTACATCTCCCAACCTCAAAATACTGTTCCACCATGTGAATGTATGAATGAAAAAAAAACACACAACTCGAGACATGTTTTTGATGAGAAAACAACATTATAAAATAGATCAGAAAATAGGGTAATATGGGCCCTTTAAGGACACAACAGAATGCACTAGACTAGAACCACTGCTGCCTCACTACAGCATCGGGTTTTCCATCCAAGTACTAACCAGACCCAGTTATCTTAAATGATTGTCTTAAATTGTCATAAAAGTTACTATGCTAAGTCAAATTCTGCTTTTGGTCAATTGTATTTAATTTATGCTTAGGCAGTGGTCAGTCCGGCATCAGCAACATGAAATTTTAACTGATATCACCGTAAGCATTAATTTAAGAAAATGCCTCTACATAAAACACATTTTGACACTTTTCATAAATGGACTTGCTGTCCCTGGAGGTTTCACGTAAGATTAGATGAATTTCAAAACTCCATTAGAAGCACTCAGGGACCATTTTCTCTCACTGCGCTGTGTTCTGTTCTGATGTAGGTTAAGAGGCACACAGCGAGATTTCACAGCCCATAATGTGATTAATTGTCACAACATATGTGGCAACACGGATCCAATTCTGTCTGTGCTCTGTCCTGAAATAGCAGTCATTTGCATATACAGTACATTTGCATACTGAGATTATTGCTGTTTTTATTGCCTCTGTAATGATGCAAAAGTAATTCCAAAAATGAATGCTCTGTGTGATTGAGGCACTAATACGAATAATTCCAATGATAAAACAAAAATGACTCCACTCCACGCCATATGAGTTGTATAATTGCAAAAAGAAATCATGATTGGCAGCTGCTGCATATTCCCAGAAAACCAAACTTTTATCTCAAATGTATGTGTTGCATGCAAAATATATTCTCATTTAGATTTTTTTATTTTTTTATTTTTTTTTTACTGTTCACCAAAAGAAGTTATGCAGTCATATTCATTCAAGTTGTCTTTAATTCAGTAGAGATTTCCAATTCCCAGACTGAAATTATCCAAATGATTTTAGTGAAGGTGTATGGAGTCTAGAAACACAGCGGAGCACTTTCTGTATTTATCCTGTATGTATTCATGTATTACCACATGACATCACAAGGTGGAACATGGTGGTTTCTGTTTGAGAGAAGAACTCAGGCTAAATTTGTACGATTTGTATGTAGATGAAACAAAACAAAACTCCAAGTATATTTTTGATGAGGAAACAACATTATAACATAGATCCGAAAACAGAGTAACATGGGCTCTTTAAAGGTGCACCATGAAACTTTCTGAGAGGTCCGCCACCTGCTTGTCTCCATGGAGATGGAATTGCTTTGCTTTGAATCATCCACATTATGAAATTAAACGTATCTAGCTTGTATTTATTTAGTTAAAGGTGTATTTATTGCAAAAAACAAACAAACAAACAATACATGCATTTGCACTGGGAGTGGGCTTGCATCTCCATAGATCTGACCTGTAACATAACCTGCTGGCATCACATATTTATCTCCACGCAGATATATGTTTAATGCCATACTATGGAGCATTCAAGGCAAAGCAATAACATCTCTATGGAAAAAAAAGCAGGTGACTGACCCTCCACCAGAGACGTTACACACTGCACCGTTGAACGAAAACAAAGTTGTAAAAAATAAACGTAAATTATTATACTACACTACACTACAAATACGAATTTCCTTTGAATGATGCTGCTCTAATGCCTTCTATATTTATTCATAGAGTTCACACACGTTTCAAATTTGATTGAGGAGGTGTGGCTGTAGCTAGTGACTGTCCCAAAAGTGTTTTTACTTTACCACGAACCCATTTGAGTCCCAGCATGCTCCCAGTGGTACAAAGCAAACTGTCAAACATGTCACAGTCGTGGTGTTCCTGCTACTGCGGTCCCTACTGTGCCCAAAGCTACACAAATAGTTCTGGCATTTTCCTTGGAAATGCTGTTCACTTGAGTTACCCTTTTATCTGCGCACTACTTTGGGGTTATTTAAGTTGTAAAGTGCTATAGATTCACATATCATAAAGTAGTGTTGCCAGAGTATTAAAATAACTTGATTCGTTTTCTCAATACTGATTTTGATTCTAAGATTAAAAAGCACACATAAAAGATACAGTGATTGCACCAGCGCTATATACAACTAGACTACATAGAACTGGACTCACTCATCACTGCACTCTTTATGGTTTAGTTGGCAGTTCCTTAAAGGTCCTATATTACATTCTTGCGAGTTTTAAGACTATTGTTACCTCATCAAAACATACCTGTAGTTGTGTTGTGTTTCATTCACACATTTGAGTAATATTTTTTTATTATTATTATCTGTCTACATCTCCAAAGCTCTGTTCCATCTTGCTACATTTTACAGTGTTTTTCAGTAGCAAATGGCTGTTGCAGAGCTGAAATCATCCAAATGATTCTGGTGAAGGTGTATGGAGTTTAAAAGCAGTGGAGCACTTACTGTATTACCACATAACATCACAAGTTGGAACAGAGTGTTTTCTGTTTGAGAGAAGAAGAGAAGAATATGTGGAGTTAATATGATTAACTGAGATTCAGGAGCTGGACCACGCCTCAACCTCCTCTCCAGCCAACCACGGCTTATCTCAACCACGCCTTCAATTACCCAGAAGCCCTATTTATACGGCCATCCCGACATCACCGCCTGTGTCAGCTCTCTCAACCCCGTCCCTCCTACCCCGTGTCTCTCGTTCATCATTTAGTCTAAAGACATCATCTTTAAGGAGTGGGGGTTCTGAATCAGCTGGGTGCCCATTTTGGATTGGAGATGGTGCCCCCACCGTTACGTCTCTCCCCAGCCAGCACATCTGTTCGCCGTCAATAAATACCTTATCTTATTCCATTGTTGTGGCGTGGTCCTTGATAGTGAAGCAGGGTGTATGTGTTAAACATGTGTGCATGAATCAAAACTCCAGGTATGTTTGTGATGAGGAAGCAACATTATATCATACAGTAAATCAGAAAACAGCGTAATATGGGCCCTTTAATGTCAGCTCATGTAGTTACCGGCTTTACTCCTCCTCTCAGTTATTTTTCACTGTGCCTCTGTGCCTCACTGAGCTGGAAAAGTCTGCCTTTATTCACCGCACCATGGTCTTGGAATCATTTATGAAGATCTTAAATTGTAATCTATGGTGTCACTTGATGAGTTTAAGAAAACTGTAAAAAGTGTGGTGACGGAGACAGTTTTTCTTGAAAGATGCCAATGGTTTTATGATGTGATATTTTGTGATTTTATGATTGTGTTGGCTGCTACCTCGGCCAGGTCTCTTGAAAAATAGTTTCTGAATCTCAATGGGATCTCCTGGTAAAGTAAAATAAAAATAAATAAACTCCTTTACTCTTTGCATATTATATGTTATGTCATGTTAGGGTACATTCACATTAGACCAGCACTAATCTAGAACAGGACCTGACAAGTTTACATCAAGACTTAACTACTATGTTTGTTTATGTATGTTTAAAGATCCAATGTTCACTGATACCTTAAAATAACTGGTATTGATTTTAGTATTTCAATTTTTTTTTTTTTTTTTTTTTTTTGTAATGTCAAAATTAAGTACCCAGTGAGGAAAGCCTGTTAATGGTGTCCTGTGGGTGGTGTAGAGCCTTTTACATGATTTGAATCTACAACGATGCATTGTGGGTAAGGGTACATAGACCTTGAACACATATGCTAAATGTCCAGGTCACTTACTCTGTATTGGGCCTTACTGTAGAAGTAATAAATCACTGTGGGGTTCATACAGTGAAGGTGAACCTAGCCCCATCCCAGACACTGCATTTTAGATGGAAATAGCTTTTAACCCTTTGTGTATATAGGTCTTACACTATATAGCCATATTTTACCAGGATGCTGTGACAATTTTTCGGTTTTGCCCCAGTCCAATGGTTTCTGGGAAATAAAGTAAACTGGGAATGAATGAAAATGTTTTACAGTGTGACAGTCCAACAATCTGTTTGGGGTAGCTGTCTTGGCACTTGCACATGTCTACAGCTAATTGTGCTAATTTGTATCCTGTATTACTCACTTGTAAAGACTGGTTTGACAACTACACTGTGTAGCTTTTTCTGGTAGAGGGTCCGCTATCTGCTTAAAGTCGACCAAGCTCACTAAGAATGCAGTTTTTTCAAGGTATTTTAGTCGATTAAAAGCACTTCCAATGAAACATGCTAGAGAGACATTTTAAAGGCATACTGTGTGACAAAACAAAGACTTCTACACACATAAAACATAAATAAGGTGCACTATGTAACTTTTCTGGTGGGAGTTGGCCACCTGCTTGACTCTAAAGCGATATTGTTCACATGTCTGGAATATTCAACTATATGGCATTGAATAAAACTCTGATCTTGACTTGGCCTGGTAGCATCAACTGCCTATCACCCAATGCAGATATAGCTTATAATGCCTTACTGCGGAACATTCAGACAGTGCAATGACATCTCCATAGACACGGACGGATGGCAGACCCTCCCCCACAAAAAGTTACATATGAAACTTTAACTAAATAAATTAAAATGTATTTAAGAAGTATTTCTTGCTTTTGTTTATTCAAGTAAATGCATGAAAAAAGTATTATAAAAGTATATTTTAGTTTGTTTGTTTATTTTTTAATCATTAATTAAAAATCTAAAAATCCTCCCCAGAGTTTAAGAAATTTGCACCTGCAGAAACAAGATGAATTTTCAAACTGTGTAATGAACACCATTATTAAAAATTTTCTGATCTGTTAATTAGTTTTTGTTTTTTTTCCTGTTGGCTTGCCTTTGCCAAAACACTTAAACCCCGTCATTCTTTCATTTTTCCGCTTTTGATATGTAATTTACGGTCACGCTATTACCGATTTAGAAAAGAAAAAAAAAAAAAAAACAAAGGAAAGGAATAATGAAATTGAAATCAGTGCGTCCCTAAAGAGACGGCTCTCATTTGCATAATAATGAATATTCGTGTGTTATTGTGGAGATGGGTGCACCCTGTTTAAAGATCCCCTCAGTCTGCTGATCTGAACCCTGCGCTGTAGCTGTGATGACTTATACACCGAGGCAATGACAGAAAAATAATGAAAAACAGTCTCACGTCTCCATTTGGACACTTCTGCTTGTCAGATACGCCACTGAGTGAGAACTATTCAGCAGCTGGAACAGTGCGAAGTATGAGTCATTTTCGGGAGGGGGGATCGCAGTGTATTTACAGTGATAGAAAAAATAGATGTGGCCTACTGTATTGTCTACAAGAAATTATAGATGTGTGGTTAGGTTATTGTTATGTGAGATCAAATCAATGTGGAAAATTTGATGTTTTTTGTTTGCATCTCTTGAGAGTTCTTGTAGTTCAAAAAAGCAGCATAATGGCAGCATAAATATAAAACAATAAAATAATAAAATAATTTGTGAGGCCAAAATTGTGAACTGAAAAGTGCAATTGAAAGCATATTTTATAAATCAGGTGAACTTGTTTAATTAAAAAAGACGTAACTGAGCTGCACACTCTTCAGTTACTCCAGGGACTGATAGGGACCCCGATGATGGACAAGTCTCTCTTCTCTGTTTCATTCTTAAAATATATCTGCTTTACTTAGAACTCATATATTCATACAAGCAAGGCCATTTTTACTCTCATTAACATTAAAGTATATATGTGCTTTGTCTCTTATGTGAATCTTAGCATTTGAAGTAAACCAACCTGATTGCAAACTTCAGTCAGGCATCTGCAGTCATTTGTTATTAACAATGATCTCCTGATATCAACAAT
Organism: Boleophthalmus pectinirostris; assembly: GCF_026225935.1. Lineage (NCBI taxonomy): Eukaryota > Metazoa > Chordata > Actinopteri > Gobiiformes > Gobiidae > Boleophthalmus > Boleophthalmus pectinirostris. The sequence continues at coordinate 15,018,774 of NW_026571115.1, read as the reverse complement.
GTATTTATGAAAAAATATATCAGAATCTCATCTTGCCTTGCTCTGGATATTGACTTGAGACCCCTAATAAATATATTGATGTTTCTGCACAGGTACGCAAGTGAGAGCCATGAATCAAGACGAGGGAACCTACACTTGGCATCGCACCTTTGATGTAGTCCTGGATAAGGCTTCCATTTAAGCAGCCTTCAAAGCACAGCACCATCATGACTCTTGTGACAGAGACTACAGAAAGCAGACCAAAACATGTTAAGCAGGTGAACAAACACTCCAGTCTGAGCAAAAGAAGCTTACACAATTATATAAAATTAGATTAAAGAAATAGCCACAGTTTGATGTTATTTTTGGTCAGTACCTCTCACCACTAATATACCATCTACTATTACAGCGAGGCAGTTTCAGAGTGGTGAACAATTAGCACAGTTGCAATGGCAATTTACAATTCAAAACAGAATTCTTAACAGTTGAATGCTGAAAAGTAAACAACTGCTATTTACTGAAACCCCAAATTACACATTTTGGTTTATGTAATAGTTGCTCTGAATAGTTGCTTTGAATAATATAATCCATTTTTAGATTAAAATATGTCCCTAAATAGTTTCTAAAGAAGTAAACAGGTGCATATTTGTGTAATATACCACTTAGCAAAGAGAGCTAGGTGATGGGCACAAGTGGAATTTTATGGACCTAAGAAAAGACCTAAGAGGGGAGCTAAAATGCTATGTACTTACTAGTTATTTATATCTTTGCTGGATATGAGAAGTGAAAATGCATAGAGCTAATATATGAACAGTAGGTGTGCCAACTCTCAAAATCAGAGGGTGTAACCACTTTGTCTTGTCCAGATCCTGAATCATTTTAATGACTCTGTTGTATTGGAGCCTTCCCCTTTACCAGGACAGATTACTGTGATTGTGTCTGCCCCACAAGATGCAGCGAGACAATGAAATGTAACAAAACCACAAATCAAACTGGGGTCAGAAGAGCCAAAAGACATTGTAGTTCAGGGGTAAATTCTAATCCCGGGGATAGGTTAGTGTAATGCCAGACTGCAGAACATTCTTGGCAAAGCAACAACATCTCCACGGAGACAAATAGGTAGCGGACCCATTCCAGGCAAAAAGGTTTCTTTGCTTGTAATGTTCCACAGTCTGGCATTAAGATAATCTCTACCCATGGACACATCCGGGTGACTCCACTAAATTACAATTCGGATCTGTGGAGAGGTGACTCCACTCAAATGAACTTTTATTTGTTTTTTTCTTCAATAAAACACCCATATTTGAATAAAGGCAAGATAGACATTTAATGATATTCTCTGGAGTATTCTAGACAAAGCAATGATATCACCATAGAAATGAGCAGGCAGCGACAGTGGTGCTAGATCTTCATCACTTTGAAACCCAAGGATAATTACATTTAATTCCAACTCAGGCTTTCAGGTATGACCAACATACATACATTATTTACATTTTACAGGACGTTCCAAGGGTAAGTTTATCAAAGTGGTTCATAAAGCCTATGCATAATACAGGTCCACTGAAAATGCTTGAAGAAAATACTGTATGTTTTCAGAACTGGCTTTTGTGGAATGATTTTCAGACATGATTTGAATGACATGTCTGCTGGAGTCAGGGAACAAAGCAGAGTATTTCCAAATGCCAAGGGTTGAGCTAATGCAGGGAAATCAGGTCATGGTGCAGTGAAATTACTCCAAGACTTTCTATAATGTCAGGTTTTGAAAGGAGGCTTTGTATTTTGAAGCTTGTGGGGTTTTCTGCTCACTGGGTCCATATGTTACACACCCCCACTCGAGCGCTGTGGGCCGGAAGCGCAGACAGGAGCAGTTCTCCCTGGTCCAAACGCTGTGCTGCTTGTGTTTGCCATGGCTCAGGGCACATTGTGTACATCCGGGAGAGACAAAGACAAATGCCTCAAATGCAACAGTGGCACTCAAATGTCACATACAGCCCATGAGTGAGCCGAGTATGAATATTTTACCACAACAAAGACGTGTCAGCACTGGACAAAAGTACTTTTCACTGTAGACTCAGCTTCAGCAGACTCTTGCAACTCAGTAATTCTCAAAATGTTCACACCAAGAATATATATTTAGCCTTGCAAGCACCAGCAGATCTAAACAAAGTGTGTAACAGGTAGTAATGGAACAAGATCGTGTGCCACAAGATCTCGCAAAAAAATTGCCACAAGATTGCGTACATGTGCTGAAAATTATCTTGTCCGTTTTTTATGTTTGGATAAGAACTGAGTTAAGTACTGGCGAGTTACATTTTTTGAGAAGCTGTAGTCCCAGAAAGAACTGCTACAATGACAGCAGAAATATTAAATAGTCAATCAATGAAAAACTGTGAGGCCAAAATTGGGAACACACTTTATTTATATTAAATGTCAAAATCTCACATTAAACCCAGTCTCCTGGATTCCCATACACACACACACACACACACACACACACACACATATATATATATATATATATAATATATATATAATATATATATATAAATGTGTTTTCTCACCTTCCACGGTGGTAGGTCTCTCTCACCCTCATTGAGCTCGGGTCCTCTACCAGAGGCCTGGGAGCTTGAGAGTTCTGCGCAGTATCTTTGCTGTTCCCAGTACTGCACTTTTCTGGACTGAGATGTCCATTGTTTTTCCCGGTATCTGTTGTAGCCACTCTTCCAGTTTGGGGGTTACAGCCCCGAGTGCTCCGATCACCACAGGCACCACTGATGCCTTTACTTTCCAGGCTCTCTCCAGCTCTTCCTTGAGCCCCTGGTATTTTCTCTAGCTTCTCGTGTTCCTTTTTCCTGATATTACCATCGCTTGGTATTGCGATGTCAACCACCACGGCTCTGCTCTGTTTCTTATCCACCACCACTATGTCTGGTTGGTTCGCCATCACCATTCTGTCAGTCTGTATCTGGAAGTCCCACAGGATCTTGGCTCGGTCATTCTCCACAACCTTTGGAGGTGTTTCCGCCCTTGATCCTGGGGTTTCCAGCCCGTACTCTGCACAGATGTTTCTGTACACTATGCCCGCCACTTGGTTATGTCGCTCCATGTATGCTTTCCCTGCCAGCATCTTACACCCTGCAGTTATGTGCTGGACTGTCTCAGGAGCCTCAGTTATGTTCCGGTGGTACGCCCCATGTAGGGGTTTGTCCTGCCATGATGGTCCCTCCAGCACCTCTTCCTCTGGACCCCACTGTCTGAGACATTCTCTGAGCACCTCATCTGCCGGGGCCTTGTCCTTGATGTACTCAAGGAGCTTGGATGTTTCATCCTGGACAGTGGTTCCCACACTCACTAGTCCTCGGCCCCCTTCCTTCCGGCCTGCGTACAGTCTCAGGGTGCTGGATTTGGGATGGAACCCTCCATGCATGGTCAGGAGCTTTCGTGTCTTAACATCTGTGGTCTGTATCTCCTCCTTTGGCCAGCTTACAATCCCTGCAGGGTATCTGATCACTGGCAGGGCGTAGCTGTTGATTGCCTGCACCTTGTTCTTGCCATTGAGCTGGCTTCTAAGGACTTGCCTCACTCTTTGCAGGTATTTGGCCGTAGCCGCTTTCCTTGTTGCCTCTTCGAGGTTGCCATTTGCTTGTGGGATACCAAGGTACTTGTAACTGTCCTCAACGTCTGCTATTGTTCCCTCTGGGAGTGACACCCCCTCTGTGTGGACTACCTTCCCTCTCTTTGTCACCATCCTGCTACATTTTCTCAAGCCCGAATGACATCCCAATGTCTGTACTGTAGATCCTTGTGGTGTGGATCAGTGAGTCGATGTCTCGCTCACATATATATATATATATATATATATATATATATATATATATATATATATATATATATATATATATATATATATATACACATATATATATATATATATATATATATATATATATATATATATATATATATACACACACACACATATATATATATATATATATATATATATATATATATATATGTATATATGAAAAAAAAAAAAAATATATATATATATATATATATATATATATATTTTTTTTTTTATTATAAAATTAATAAATGTCTCTATGAATCACATCTAGGGCATTTTGTCTCTTTAAATACTTTACCAGTTCACTTCCATCATCCTTTACTTACTATTACTGAAATAAATAAATGCAAATGTGTTACTCAATCCTATGCACTGTTTTGAGTAGCCACACACTTTCTTCAGTATCAGAATAGCAACAACAAACAAACCCGCCAAGCAGCAGATAACTCATACAACATATCACAAGGACAATACCAAATTGACTGCATTTTTAAAGATCAGTTATGCAAATTATGCAGTGTGGAAGAACTATCTGCTGATTTGCATATTGACACATGAGAACCACATCTCTGGCTCCTTTCATCGCTCTTCCTGGCTCCGTGAATCGTGTCATGTGATGCAGGATGGTCTTAAATGTACAGTAATTATTGGGAAATGCCAATCGTGGCTGCTTCTCCACTCGTCCACATTTAATAAGCCTTATAATAAGCCTTTGAGCACAGAGTTTTTGATGTGTCTTCCTGTAGCTGGTGCCGTTTCTTTTGAGGGACCCCCCAGTGATGCAGTCACCAGATTCAAAGAGTTTCCTCCGATCTGAGCACGAGTCATGGTTAATACCCCCGCCACTGCTGCAACTATACTGTGGTACTTTTACTGCTATTTTAGGACTCTGATGTCACAATGGATAATTGAGATAGAAACAAAAAAAATGTTTGTTGATGCCTATGAGAGATGCCAGACTTGTCTAAACTTGTAAATTGTCACAATAACTATTATATCGCCATGATAGATGGGATAATAATTTGGGGTCAATATTTATTGTGGGTATTTTTTTATTTTTTTTTGTAGTACTGTGACATTTTTTTATTTTTATTTTCTGTACTACAATGAGCCACAGAAGATTGAATTATGAATTTCTATGACTGATTATAGATACAAACTAATTACTGTTATTAATTTATGGCTGTTAATATTTTTTGGCAATATTGTACATTTAGAATACTTTTTGACTGATAATTCTGCTTTATGTTTTCAATAATATAATTTATCGTCTATATTTACTTCAGCAATATGCAGTTCAAAATGAGTTACTGTGACTGGCCTACTTAGCAGGGCTTCTCAGCTCAAATCACCGTTGGGGATGCAATATAAAGAGTAGTAGCATGTTTTTCTCATGCCCTAATATCAAAATCTACAGAAAATTATAACAAAAATTAGTTATGTCATAGGAGTGAATATTACTTCTAATCCAACCATATGTATTTTAAACTAATTCAGTTTAAAGGAAAAAGATATGCAATAAGACAATATGGGTAAAAGTAGCCCTTACTATAGCAAAGAGTACTGGAAGTACTGGAAGACACTTGAGATCCCTACATACCTGGAATGAGTGCTTTATCTATAAGATAAAAACAAAAACAAACAAAAAAACAAAACAAAACTACAATTATTCAGTGAGATATGGGAGCCCTTCTGTAAGCAGACTGACTAAGCCCAGATACCTGAACACTTAAATATACATATTGTTATAGTAATAACAATAAAGCTTGTAGCCACATCTGCACTTCTGATCACAGCCAATCACTCACTCCCACACCAAATTCATACTAGGCAAGGTGGATAAAGTGTCTTGCCTAAGAACACAACCACAGTTTGCACAGAGCCAACACAAGTACAAATCATATTGTATAAACCAAGTCCAACCATGCTTAGCTTTTCATTACGGTAATTTGTTTGCTGAAAAATTTTGCCTCTGTATATTTTATCTGTGAATTGCATTCAATCTGTTACTATACAACAAATCACAGAACACATATTGTGCTTGAGCCTGCTGTATAGTTATAATCTACCACGCCTGTGAATCATTATGTTATAATTTGCACTTTTTAAATCTCAATATTCATCTCAAACTACTTAATATTTATATTTTTTGTATTAAAGTCTGCAGACATTTATGTTAGAAAACTGTGGTACCCAGTGGAAGCAGATGTCACTGTACACATCGTCACAACAAAGAGTTTTTTAATTTGTACTAAAATGACTACACGGCGCTGACAAATCCTACCTGTATCTCTAATTAAGAAAATACAGTTGGGGAACGAAGTAAGTACAGAGTAGTGGGCGTTTGCTGGTGGTGGTGAAAACGGGGGTTAATTGACAATATAGCATCTTGAAAATAAGCAATTAAAGATTGCTCAAACATGCAACAATCACTCTAAATACAACTTTGAGAGAGTAAATAAGAAGGGGGAACAGCTATATGATGGTTAAAGCTCTGAAAAGCCAATTTCGTATAATAGGTCTCCTTCAAAATCTGAAAACAACTTACTTTACAATTACTGTATCTCTCAAAAACTTGAATTTGGAAATTGTAATTTATTATATGTAGTGTACCCTAGTGTTCATTATTGAAAATATACTTACAAAACCCAGCTTGTGTTGTGCTTGATCCAAGCCTGAGAAAATAAAAGGCATCTGTTTTTATATATATCATTCTTAAATCCACAGAATATTCAAAACCAGCAGCCCCAGAAGGGAACAAAAAGTGAAAAATGTAATTAAAAAAACAATACACATGAGTAAATCTTGTAAGCTTTTCTCCTATTGAAAATAAGACGTAACAGACGAGACAGCGAGTACAGACATTTCCGATTCTCAGGTGTTTCTCTTTGGAACAAACAACGTGATGCACAAGACGGGAAGAAGCATTTAAAATTTTATACGAGGCCGGAGAGTGCTTCACTGGGATTTTAATAAAAGTTTAATAGCAACAACATGAGTGAGTGCGGATCTACTGTTCAGTCCTTAGTGAATCCGTGTGCACAGAGCCATATACTCTATTAGTAACAGCAGCTTTTCTCCTCTCACTCAAATATCTCACAAAATAAACCGGGCTTTAACAGGTGGGACCTCAGGCCTACTCAGAATTTCATGATAGCGTTGACAAAATATTAAAGACTGTGAATGGACTGACCCTGTGAAAGGGTATTTCCAATTTGTACAAGAATGCTATCAAGAATCATTTAAAGTAAATGTTGCCGACAAGTTCTGCTGTTTTATTAAAGCCACAATATGAAACTTTTCTGGTGGAGGTCAGTAGTAATAGGCAGATAGTAATAAACAGATAAAAATAAACAAGGCACATACTATACTATACTAGCGGAAGAAAATGGATGGATGGAAGACACATACTACAGGTTTAATGCCATACAGCAACCGAAAAGTCAAAAATATAAACATACATATATACCTCCTTTTTCCTCCACCACCACTATGTCTGGTTGGTTCGCCATCACCATCCTGTCAGTCTGTATCTGGAAGTCCCACAGGATCTTGGCTCGATCGTTCTCCACAACCTTTGGAGGTGTTTCCCACCTTGATCCTGGGGTTTCCAGCCCGTACTCTGCACAGATGTTTCTGTACACTATGCCCGCCACTTGGTTATGTCGCTCCATGTATGCTTTCCCTGCCAGCATCTTACACCCTGCAGTTATGTGCTGGACTGTCTCAGGAGCCTCTTTGCACAGTCTACACCATGGGTTTTGTCTGGTATGGTAGATATGGGCCTCTTTTGCTCTGGTGCTCAGGGCCCAGGGCCTGCTCCTGAGCAGCCAGGATGAGAGCCTCTGTGCTGTCCTGACCAGCCCTCTCAAGCTATTGGTAGGATTTCTTGATATCAGGCACTTCCGTTATGTTCCGGTGGTACGCCCTGTGCAGGGGCTTGTCCTGGTCCTGGTCCAGCACCTCTTCCTCTGAACCCCACTGTCTGAGCCATTCTCTGAGCACGTCATCTGTCTGAGCCTTGTCCTTGATGTACTCATGGAGATGGAGATGATGTTTCATCCTGGACAGTGGTTCTTTGGGATAGAACCCTCCATTATATAAATGTAAATATAAATATAAAATATAATGTCAACCTTCCCAACTAGATCCAGTCAAAAATTCGGCCTGATGAGAAGATTGAAGAATGGATCAAATTCAGAGTTAAAATGCTTCTGTTAACCTAGTTTAGAGCTTGTCAAACTTACCTAAATCTTTATTCTGTTTTTTCCCTTTCCGCCTCTACTTTGGCAAAATGCTGCATTATTCCACACCCACCCACTAACAGGTGCCACGATAAAGACATAATCAGTGCTATTCACTTCCATCTTTACAGTGGCCATTATGTTATGTGTACATTTTGTTAGAAGCCTATTGGATAAACTCACTTATATCCATATGTGGAGAGTGTATGCATTATAGAAGATACTTGTTTGAACTGTGTTTATTCTGAATTTCAGTCTGAAGGTTGCCATACTTATTTTCAATATGAAAATGAAATTCACCTTTAAAATAGTCACATATTTTGAAGTAAATGTTACACTCTAAATTTAGACTGTTGAATTTGAGGGCCGGAAAATATATGCAATGAATATTTAAAAGGAGAATTACTCATCCAATTTTATAAACATGAAAAATACATACAAATTTATACTACATTATATAACTTTCTGGAGGTGGTGCTTCAGTTGCATGATTCCATGGAAACAGAAAGTTAAAACCATACTTTGGGACATTCTCCATGGAGATAAAGAAATTTTATGAACTACTGTGTTAAATTTTAGCAAAGGAGCTGTATTTCCATGGAAACAAGCAGATGGAAGCCCCCAAAAAAGAGTCAGGTTTATGGAGATGCAAGTATAAGGACACATGTTTTTCAATGCAATAAGAAACAACCAACAAACTATTTTAAAGGGCTCATTTCACTTTTTTTGACCTATGTTAATAATATTGTTTCTTCATCAAACCATACATGGAGTTTAGTTTAGCATATTTAGGGTTCTTCTCTCAAACTGAAAACACTCCATCTTGTAATGTCATGTGATAATACAGGAAGTGCTCCGTAATCTTTTTAAAGTTCATACACCTTCACCAGAATAATTTGGGTTGTTTCAGTCCTGGAATTGCCAATCTCTACAAAACTAAAGGTAAAAGGGAGCTGTTAACTTGAAACCTATCGCTTCATGACATCAGAAGGTGGAACAGAGGATTTTTAGCTTTGGAGATGCAGACAGACTAATCAAGTATTACTCAAGCACTTGTGAATGAAATATAAAACAACTCCAGGTGTGTTTCAGAGGAGATAACACGATTATAACATGGCTTAAAGCTCACAAGAGTTAATTTTGCATAATATAGGATCTTTAATTTACTTTTTAGCTATAGAGTTACTCACAGTAGATTTACAATTCAAAATCTGATGAAACAAATCAGCTTCCATATTGGCTGCTGCCTGGCCTTATATTCAAATGGCTGCCCACTGGACCCTGGACATATTGGCTGTATTATGTGGCTGTAGCTGTACACCCTCCCATCACCTCTGTGCTCTTTGCAGCTGACTCATGGTAATGTCACACATCAGTGGCCTGCGGAGTGCCAAGCCCGGCCGCTCTCTTGCCACTTCACAGTTGGAGTGACTCAGGGCAGAATGGACGGCCCACAATTAGTAATTTAGTGGCTGCAAAAGGCTCATGCATGCAAGTCCACTTTGAAAACTGTGCGGTCCCCAGAAGTCATTATAACACCCACACAGCCTCTGAGTGCCTGCATGTCCTGCCAGTGTTACTGTGAGTTCTGTTTGTGTTTCTGTTGTCCAAAAAGGTGAAGCCAAAAGGGGAATGGCTGGTGCTTTTTTATTCTAGCCTTATTTGGTCAGGTTTATTTTAGTCAGAAATCCCAAAACGTGCAGGGAAATCCACACAGGAAGACCCCATGTGAGTAGAAACAATGACTATCACTGTTGATTTGTATTTATTTATTTATTTATTTATTTTTCAGCAGGGGGAGTGTACTTTAATTAACCTCTCTGTAAATGTACCAGAATTAGCCAGATTCTGTTTATCACCTGCAGTCCCCAGTACTGTACACTTTAATAATAAAGGCTAATTAAAGCTATATTAAAATTTTTGTTGTTGTTGTTGTTGTTGTTGTTTTTGGACCAATACAGACCTAATTTGACAGGATCTGAAATGGGTCAGGATTGTCAGGGAACAGGGAAACTTTACAACACTAAGGTTGGCATTGATTCCATTTAATTGTATGAAAATTTGGCAATAAAAGTACCTTCATCCAGATCCATGCCAAACCATTTTCCCAATCACTTACAATCTAGACATTGCCACAAAACAGAAATACTATTTGACATATTGTAAGGCATTGGCCAGATAAGGCCAGATAACAATTTATGTACACTATTATTATTTTTTTTTTCCCACCCAAATACATTTTGATGTGTTTTACCTCTATGCATTTGCACAGACTCAGTGCCATTTCCAGGAAAAAAAAAAGAAAACAAAGTTAGCATGAGACAAATTGGTTTAAGAGCCAATAGATTATGAAATAACTTTTTAAATTCTTGAATCGCACCAACCCTGAACCATTACGTTTCTTCAAATTAAAGCAAATGAATGTTCAAATGGCTCAGCAGAGACTGCGAAAAACCATTTCTCTAGTAATCAAAAAACTACATTTGAAAATCACTTTTTGTTGGGCCAAGATGAATGCATTTGCAAATGGTTTGTTTTTGATTTTTTGGATGACTTGTCCATTTAAACACTTAAGAATTCACAAAACGCGAAAATGGTTTCTTGCAGTGTTATTTCCTACTTCTTGCACTTTCAATCAAAACCACTGTACCAGTCTGAAAATCCCGTGGCCAATCTTTTAGTGTAAAATCAAAATCACGTCACAGGAGTTCCACAAAGTTTCCTCTTCAAAAGCCTCTGTGTTTACTGTGACTTTAACACACACGCGCTATGACAAAGTGGACAAGCTAATATGCGCTAATGCAGAAACTCCTGTGTTAAGTAGCTCTAATTAGCATGTCTGGCTAATAGGCTTATGAGAGATTTTGTGGTGAATCAAAACCCAGATGAGAAGTGCCAAGTGCCAGGTCTGTGTGGGAGAGTGAAGTGCATTAAAATATGGAGTACCAGAGTCCAAGGTGTGAACTGAGGTTGAGTGACCGGACTAATTACAGACTCAACCCAGGTCTATGCCTCAAAGTCACTGGTTTAATTGGTCTACCACTCCAAACTTGAGTAAACCTTAACGTGAAATTTGAATTTTCTACTATGTGGGTGCATTAGTTTCTTCAAAACATAAAAAAACAAACAAAACAAAACATAACTATATTCTATTGATATTTTGCAGCTGAGGTCGACAACATTCCCTGCGGTTGTGGCACTGCTCTGTCTGAGGCTTTGTTAGACTTTAATCTGAGCTTTATTTTAACACAATCTGACCAGAAAGAACTGATTTAGTTGAGCTGATTTGCGTCACCTTTCAAGTCCCTCACACACAAACACACTATCTTCATCTATGCAGTAAAACCATCAGCGATTTCCCGTCTGCAACTATTTTTATTCCAAACAAATCCATCTCTCCTTTCCTTTAATCGCTACCTTCTGAGATCCGAGCGCCCAAGTTTATCCATTCAATAAACTATTCATAACATAACACCTCACCCATATTGAAAAGTCCCTATAGCTCCCTCTGTCATAAAAGTTGAGTATATATATCTCCTCTCCCCCTAAGTTCACCTTCAAACACACACTGGCATCCAACTACACTATGGTCTTTAAGCTTCAAGTTTATCAAAACAGTTCCTTTTTCTGCTCTGTCTGTCAGAAACCACCGCCCTGCCCGTGACTTCTGACCCCTTTCCTCTGCATTCAACATCTCAACTGTGGCATGATGGGAAGTTTCACCGCTACACTTTTGCAACCTCCACTGATCATGTACGACAATCTGCTGGGGTTTTTCCGTGGTTACGTGAACAAGGGAATCATTTGGACAAAGCTGTGTAGGCGGATGTCCTTTTGTCTGTGCGAGCGTGTGGGTTGGTAGCTAGGTTCATCTCTCTTTTCATAGATATAGGGCATTGGAAAGGTAGATAGACAGGCAGACTGGTGGGCGCCTTGCTAACATGCCCGCAGACATAAGCAGCATATAATAATAATAATAATAATAACAGTAAAAAAGACCATAAACAGTATCTCCCATGTCCGATGCCTTCCTTGACCTTTAACCCCCGTCGTTATTTCCTGTTCCATATCTTCACTTAGATGCTGTGAATGGGAAAATAATGCAGAAGATTTGTTGTGTTTCAAATCCACTGTATAATCTTCTAGTGGTTTGGCTCCTTGTTTGGGGTAATTCAGTTTGTAAAAATAATGTTTAAATAAAAGAAAGGTCAATGCATAAATAAAGCCATTAGGAGATGCTGGCATTTTATAATGATTGGATATCAGTAAACAACACTCTAAGTAATTCCTGGAAACTTATAAGATATATGATTACGATCTTTATGTTATGTATTTTGCAGTGGCCAAGGAGGAAATTAATTGGATGAAATTTTCCAGAAAGGTGAGCATTCGGCCAAGAAAGAAATGCTTTGTTTTATGTTCTACTGTGAGATAAGACCAAATACGATGTGAAGGTGTAGGCAAAGTTTAAATTACTTTGACTTGTGCTTTTGTTAGAGGCATGGTTAGGAATAACTGGGTACCTTGCAAATTACAATATATGTCTTAGAAAAACAATAATAATACCATATACTGCATATGGCAATGTGATATATCATTATGTTTTTAAGGAAACAAATATTTCCTCAGATAATTTGAAACAACTAAATGGAAGCAGCACAGTACCATAAACCATTCAGTACTACAACTGGATTACATAAACAAGTTACCTTTTTCCTATTGGCACAAAAACTAAAATGCTACAGAATTAAGTATTTTTAAAGGGCATATATTACATTATTTTCTATGTTATCCTCATCACAAACATATCTGGAGTTGCGTTTTGTTTCATTCACACATGTTTAACACACAAATCCTGCATATTTAGGCTTAGTTCTCAAACAGAAAACACTCTGTTTCACCTTTTGATGTCATGTGATAATACTGGAAGTGCTTCGCTGTGCTTTTTAAACTCAATACATCTTCACTAGAGTAATAGGGATAATTTCAGATCTTGAATTACCGATCTCTACTGAACAAAAGGTAAAATGTAGCTGTTAACTTGAAAATACCTCTGCATGACATCACAAGGTGGAACAGAGCATTTGAGCTTTGAAGATGTAATAATGCAGGATTGCTCAAACATGTGTGAATTAAACAAAATACAGCTCCAGGTATGTTTGATGAAGTAACAACTTTATAATATGGTTTAAAGCTCACAAGAATCCATATTGTGTAATATAGGACCTTTAATTGGTCACTGTAGTGAAAGCCAATGCCATTTACTTCAGTTGAGAACACATCATTTAATTAAACAAAACCCCAAATTGAATTATTAATTTCTCATCACATAAAGTGATAAGCTTTCATCAATGTCATATACAAAATACCCACACTACCATGTACACACAACTATGTACAAATATCAGTTATGGTTTAATCTCTTGAATTGATAAATTGCATGGGATGATTCATATTGCAGCGAATACATTAAACGCTGCCTGCTGACTCACTCCAGACACAGCTGAATATATGCCCCCGTCGTGTTCAAAACTATAAGTGCTCATGTTGGGGAGTCAGCAGTACTTTATGCCTATTCAGTACTGCTTTGTATTAACCACATTTGTCTCTATATTATCTATGTCATTACACCCATAGCACAAAGTAAGCAGGCTCCACCATCCTCTCCACTCACCCAGGTATACTGTATCTCTCTACTGTCTGGTGGAGATGTTTTCCAAGACGTTTCCGATGATGAAAGATGGCATCAGTTCCGCCAGATGAATAATTAAGCAGTTATTTTTACTCCTCTGGGCCATGAATCGGCTGCTAGACAGGTGAGGGTGAAGTATAAAGAGAGAGAGAATCCAAGAGTTTTACAGATAACACGGACTTTAAAGGTTCACTCTGCAACTTTTTGGTTGGTGGTCCGTCACCTGCTTTTTTCTATGGGTATGTCATTGCTCTGCCTGGAGTGTTTTACAGTATCTACCTTACATTTATTAAGTTACAGGTGGTTTTATAGCTCAAAAATATCTAGAAAACAGGCATTCTGACTGTGAGTATAGGGTTACCTCCCCAGATCTGACCTTTAGCTTGGTCTGGTTTGGACTCCATGAAGATAGAAAGGTTTAATACCATACTGTTAAACACAAAGCAATAACGTCTCCATGGAGAAAAGCTTTTGATGGAGCCTCCACCAGAAAAGTTACATGATGTACGTTTAATAAAAATAACATGTACAGGTATTACTCTGTATTCTGAACACTATCCAGATCTGAATTATTCAAATAAGAGGTATTGTTGCATTTACCCTACATCCTGAGCCTGTGTTCTTGTTTATAAAATCATTATAGCAGTGCATTGCAATATCCTAGGATCTGCTCCCTCATTGTTAGCGCGATAATGAGGCGGCTGGATAAGCAAACACTGTCATAAACCTGATGGGGAGCATATGCAAAGCGAGCACTTTCCTGTGGCTGAGATTTCAAATTGTCATGACATTAAAACTGAGTCAGTTTGTCACACCACTTCATGCCAGTCGAGTCATATTCTTGGTGAAAATAACTAGATTAAACCACCGTAAAACAGAAGCACAACTGAGTTAATGAAGATGCACTACCTGCCTGGCTCCATTTGTGTTATTTTTTGCCAGGGATAAAATATCATCAAATATACTGTATTTATCTTGCATTTATTTCATTATGGATGCTTTTATTGCTCTTCTATTGTGTGTAGGCTCACCGCAAATGTGACTTGTAACCTGGCCTGATGGTGTTATCTGCTTGTCTCCGTTGAGATAAATTTAGTTACATATTGCACCTTTAACTTTTTAAATATTTTCTAGCAATTTGGCTCTCAATGTGATAATAAGCACTGTTTTCTCAATTTATTAAAGTTCCCATATTATGCAAAAATGACTCTTTTAATGGTGTTACCTCATCAAAAACAAAGCAGGAGTTGTGTTTTGTTTCATTCACACATGTTTGAGTAACCCTGCATTATGAGTTTGCCTATATCCCCGAATATATCCTCTGTTCCACCTTGTGATGTCATGAAGTGGTAGTTTTAATATGCATTACTTCAACCTTACCTACACCTTTGTAAATCTGACACTACACTTTTTCCACCTATTTTTACTTTGACTACTTTGACTTCTTTGACATGAACAATACCCTTTCATGAGTAAATCTGCCATAAGAACTGAATCATGCATGTTACGCAATTCTCTTTGGTGCAGTGTGTAAAATATAGGCAGCGCTGTATCCCCTTTTGCCTGGGAGGTAATGGATGAGGACAGAGCTGATAGAAAAATGACCCTCTCTGTCCGGCACATAGGCACTTAGCCAATTTTAATTATACATCTGTCTCACATCCACTGTCAACATAACCCCATATGCTTTAAGTGTATCAATTTGAACAGGGCGGTGGAAGAGGACTAAGGATATCCTATAAAAGTACTTATATTTGTGTATTTTTGTGTATTTTTCATCCTTCTGCAACATAAATAAAGCATGTTAGCTGGAGTCCGTGTCACCGCTGTTGGAAAAGCAGTGGCTCTTTTGTAAGGCTTTTAGTGTAGGTGGTGTGTTTATCCCACCGGTCACACTGCAGCAGCTCCGGGGGGCCCCGACCCTCATGTTTCAGAGCGAGCCCACGCTCTGTGTTCTCCAGTGCGAGTTGTCTGTCTCTGTATAGTGATTACACGCTGTCATCAGCCTTAACAATATGACCACAGACAAGAGAAGTGATTGGGCCAGACTTCTCAGCGTAGAAATAATATAGTGACTGAGAAATAGAGGTATACATACCTTCAAGAACAGTCATTACCAACTGCAATTATCCATAATATAATGACCGCAGACTTTCAGTGACAATGATTGGGTCACACTTCAGTCTATAGCAGAGTAATAACATGGTAATAATAATAACAGGTTGGAAATAGCACGGGATGGGTCACTGAAGTATGCATACAAATGCAGGAAATAGTTTATACTGGCTGGATATATTCAAAATGCACTCTAAAAATGCAATATTGATTGTAATTGCAAGTACATATTCTTCACAATTATATGGATAATTATGAACTATATTTCATAATGGTCAGCCAAATATTTTGTCCTTTAAGTTGTTTTCATGTAGGCAGGGCTGAACACCTTTGGAAAAATATCTAATATTTATCTGCAGTATCTGTGAAACACTGTGTTGGTGATTTATGCTTCTGTTCAAAGTTCACATTTAAAATATATCCAGAAGAATTGAGACTGAAATATGAACTGACAAACTAATACAAGAATCACACTTCAGATTTAAACTACATGTTTTGTTTTTGTTTTTTTTAATGCAGAATAAGACAGTATATTTTGTTGTTTGTGGGGGACTTCAAAAATGGCATCCTTTGCAAAGCAGAATTTCAGTTCAATTGTGATGAATCTTGCAGTCAGAGTGTCAAGTTTTTCATCAGGTTTCCTGAGTCAAAGCATTTCCATACCTGCAGCTCTTGTTGAGTGTTCAAATGTAGCGGTCAGTGTCTGTCAAAAAGGCCTCTGAACATTTACCTTGAAAGTGAGGTTAGACGCGAACAGATTTATAAAAGTTTCAGTATTTCTGACATGTCTTTAGATGGGTCCAAAAATCCCCAAATCCTCAGCTGTCAAAGTGTGGTCAGTTTACAGTAGCTAATACTATATGGATTTGTTATTTGTGATTGCAATGTATGTATATATGTTGTAAACAACTCCAGGAGCTTAACTATTAAAGAAAACAGTGAAATATAATTTGATAAACTAATACAAGAATCCCATCCATTGTTTGTAGACGTGTACACTAAAATTATTTTTCTATTTAGTTTTTTTTTGCAGAGGAGTTTCAAATATATTTATTTGGAGGATAAGCCCCATGAGATGAGATAGGGTCCTCAAATATAGTAGAGCAGACAGTCGGCTACATTCAAAATAAAAAGAACAACAAAAATCAACCCAACTGTATATACACAATCACTCACTCTTAACTGTTAATTACAGAATAAGTAAAAACAGTCTACTTAAAATAAGATGGTCAAAAACAATACAACAATTGTGTAAATATTTCACCAGAGCATTTTTAAACAAAGGCACAGAAGTTAAAGAACAAACAGATGAGTGATGATTGTTCCAATCAAATGGAGCTTTATATTTAAATTAGTGTTTTCTAGTTTCTTATTTAACTCTCGAGACAACAAAAAATATCTGATTTGTGTGGCGTAAACAATAGGAGGACCTGAATGGAATTAAATAGTGTTTAAATGTTCTATAGTGCTTTAAATTGACTCTTGTGAGCTTTAAGTCCTGTTATAATGTTGTTACCTCATCAACAACATTCCTGGAGTTGAGTTTTGTTTAATTCACACATGTCCGAGTGACCTCACATTATTCTATCTGTCTACATCTTCAAAGCTCAAAATACTTTGTTCCACCTTGTGATGTCATGACGTGGCCTTTTTCAGGTTAACCTTTTACCTTTTGTTTAGTAAAGATTGTCAATTACAGGGCTGAAAACATCTAAATGATTCTTGTGCAGATGTGTGGAGTTTTGGTTTCTGTTTAGCATAACAAGAGAATAACACAGACCAAATATAGCTACAGATTGTGTATTAAACATGTATGAATAAAACAAAACACAATTCTTTTTAATAAACAGATAAATAATAGATTCAGAGGACATCCAAATATCTAATATCTTGCTATTTAGATTCAACTGCAGCCCTATAGAGTCTATCTCTGTATGGTCCATCTCGGCCAATACCAGCAATGGTTATGGTTCAAAAGTGTCAGATAAACATAACAGATTGTCACAATAAAACGTAAATAAACATGTCATCCTTGAATCTCTCTCGACACTCAACCGACAACTGGCCGTGTCAACTGCCGTAAATTATTCCAGCTATCAAGCTCCACCCATAGCCACTTATTCCTCGGGCTCTCTGAGAAATTATAAGTTGTGTTTGACATCTTGAGTCTGAGCTATGAACCAAGTAAAAAGACAATAAACTTCTCCAAGGGTAATATGTGGGCTTAAGCACCACCACGGTGCCCCTGTAGAGGCACTGATAAGGGGATAAGATCACAAATTGGACTCCTCATCTTAGTCAACGGGTGACTGATATTTCGCCTCCGTTCTGTGTGCCATGGGGAGTGGTATGTTAGGATGTGGGAGAGAGGGGAGAGCTAAAAAGGTCTTTCTATGTGTGAATTTAAACTTTAGGGAGACCAAACGTAAACCTGAAAGAAATGGTAACTGCTTTATACAGAGTCAAATACAAAAGGTCAGGCAAAAAGGTGGCTGGAGTATAGATGTAGCTAAAATAAGATGAGCCATGCATACTGAGCACTGCATACTGCTTACTTTTCTAGTGTTGTCCCAATAGGATGCAAAAATTTCAGACTTGATTTCAATACTAAAGAAAAGATTAAAGCAGATGTTAATACCACAGTTATAATGATATACAACATCATGTAAATGTGTTTATTTAAAGGACCCATATTACTCTATTTTCTGATCTATGTTATAATGTTGTTTCCTAATCACAAACATACCTGGAGTTTTGTTTAGTTTCATTCACACATGTTTAACACACAAACTCTGTATATTTAGTTCTTCTCTCAAACAGAAAACACTCCACCTTGTTCCTTGTTCCAGTTCCACCTTGTGATGTCACCTACTGATATAGGAAGAGCTCCACTGTGTTTTTAAACTCCATACACCTTCAGTAGTATCAGTTTAATGATTGCAATCTTGGAACTGACTTTTCTGCTGAACAAAAGGATAACGGTATAGCTGTTAACTTGAAAATTAGAGCTTCATTGAGTTTTGGAGATGTAGACAGGATACTCAGATTTTTTGAATGAAAGAAAACATGATTCACAACATTATAGTAACATTTTAACATGTCTTAAAGCTCACAAGAATCAACTTTGTGAAATTAGTACATTTATTCTTATCGCGTGGACCTGTATTAGTTCTGATAAAGATCAAGTCTATTCTAAAACTACAGGGAAAGGTCCCAACTGTTCAAGACAATATAATTTTAGGTTTTGTATTGATTATTATCTGGGTATCAACCTTTATCTATTGTGAATACCACTCCAAATGAATGTGGTCTATTTGCATATTGATTTGGCATAGGCATCACTCCAGATGCCCTCCCTGAAATAAGCCTGGTCCTGGTTGATTAAGCCTCTCATTTTATCCACAGTTTAATCGAGTTCTGCCTGTAGATTCATTGAAAGTATCTGAAGTTCTGACCCTACCTATTATTTACTTGGTAAGGTTAGGCAGAGGCCAGTTGTTTGCAATGTAGACACTTGAAATACTTGTAATTTTCCATTACACAGATGTACCAAGGACACTTCCAGCTCGGTCTTTGTTGACATGTATTTGCACGTAGTTCAGTAGAACCATGGCCAGACATGAACAATCAATACACCACACACCACAATGAGTTCAGGGTCCATCTCTGGTCCCTGTAATGAGTGTTTCTATGCAGGTATATTGTACTTTAATGACAATATTTCAGTCTGGAGAGACTCAAAGCGGAGTATTAGTAGTTTTATTAAATGAGCTAGCTTTGGAGCTCAGACCCCAGCAGAAAACATTGTGATGAGGGGGGTGGCCGATTAGATGATGTCTTCCTCCGGGGCCTGGACACTAGAGGTGAAGCTGAGTAGAGTGAAGGGAACGATGAGATGAAGAGGAGAGTGAATGGGACGATGAGAGGATGAGGAGATTGAAGGCGATGGTGAAATAATGAGGAAAGTGAAAGGAACGGTGAGGTGATGAGGAGAGTGAAAAGAACAATGAGATGATAAGGAGAGTGAAGGGGATGATGAGATGATCAGAGTGAAGCAGATGATGAGAGGATGAGGAGAGTGAAGGGGATGATGAGATGATCAGAGTGAAGCAGATGATGAGAGATGAAGAGGAGAGATGAAGAGTGAAGCAGATGATGAGAGGATGAGGAGAGTGAAGGGGATGATGAGATGATCAGAGTGAAGCAGATGATGAGAGGATGAGGAGAGTGAAGGGGATGATGAGATGATCAGAGTGAAGCAGATGATGAGAGGATGAGGAGAGTGAAGGGGATGGTGAGATGATGAGAATGAAGAAAACAACGAGATTAAGAGGAGAGTGAAGGTTGTGATGAGAGGATGAGGAGAATTCAGGTGACTGTGAAATGATGAGGAAAGTGAAAAGAACAATGAGATGATGAGGAGAGGGAAGGGGACGGTGAGACGACGAGGAAAGTGAAGGGGGTGATGAGATGATGAGGAGAGTGATAGGAACAGTGAGATGATGTGGAGAGTGTAGGGGACGGTGAGATGATGAGGAGAGTGACGGGGACGATGAGAGGATGAGGAGAATGAGGGAGACAAAGTATTTAAAGTGAGCTGATGAAGGCTGAGGAACAGGTAAACTGTGGAAAAACAGTGAAGTAGACAGGAGCGCAGTTACGTCTTCCAGGCTGAATTTACTAAAAGTGTTTTACTGTATTCAAATACCATTAATTTTTACCCTCTTTGAAAATATATATTCATTCTAAGTGCCTACATACCCTCTGGAGTCCTCATACTCGATGGAAAAATTGACTTCTTGAATTATTCTCACAAAAACAAAGACAAACAAAAACTTTGACATTCATTAAACATGCAGTATTTCTTTGGATAGTGGAGAAAGCCAAGAGGCAGAGTAACATGGAGGTTGTGCACATTTTATTTTATCGCTTACATTCTATATTGTGAAGTCTATATCACGTAATGGTCATTTTAACCCATGAAAACTTGCAGCCTATAAAGATTTTAGCAATTTTTTTGAAATGCAATAGTGGACTTGATTAGGAATTCAAGGGTGCATTCACATTCATGCACATTCATGCACATTCACCACATCGAAAATGGGATTAAACCAGAACTAAACTGGAAACTTAACCTGGATTTGACCAAGACTAAACAAGGACTAGAACAGGATCAAACCATGTCTACACAATTTACCATTACATTTCATTATGAGTTGTTTAAAGGTCCTCTATTACACAAAAACATACCCAGAGCTGTGTTTTGTTTCATTCACACATGTTTGAGTAACCCTTTTTTATTAGTGTGTCTACATCTCCAAAGCTCAAAATGCTCTGTTCCACCTTGTGATGTCACGAGACAGTAGTTTTCAAGTTATCAGCTATCGTTTACCTTTAGTTCAGCACATTTTGGGCTTCAGAGTCAGGGCTTCAATTATCCAACTGATTCTACTATTGAAGGTGTGTAGAGTTTAAAGTAACAGGGGAGCATTTCCTATATTACCACATGACATCACAAGGTGGAACAAAGTGTTTTCTGAAAAGAACACTGAATACACAGAGTTCATGTCTTAAACATACATGAACTCCAGGCATGTTTTTTTGTTGAGGAAACATTATAACAGAACAGATAGATCAGAAAATAGTGTAAAGTAAGTTTATTTTCATGTTATACTGTGTACTTTTATTCTCCTTCTCTACTCATTTATGGAGATTTTCCCATTAGACTCACATGATCTTTGTAAGCAGCACAGGTTCCTCTGAAAGCACCAGCTCCACTATTAGCTCTTTTATTAAAATCACTTACACTTACGACTAGCTGTTTCTCGAAGCAACATTTAAATGATGCCATTAGCTCAGAGCCGAGGCAGAGGACGGAGCTGTATATTGTGCTCACTATATCATCATCGAGCCTTTTACTTTGCCTACACACGAGCTGGGACATTTTAGAGGTAGTTATAGTTATTAGCGCTGGTACAGGAGTGTGTTTTGAAGTATGGGGAAGATGAAAGAAAGATAGTGAGTGCAACGCTTTGATAAGTCATTCCAAGTATTTCAAAGTGCACATTTACATCTCTATATAGAAGTCCCAAGAAACGAGATGAGAAATGTCAACATCTTGTAAAGTGTGACACTGGTAAAGTAGTCAGAAAACTATGTACTTGAGCAGAAGTACTGTTTGTCTGTCTGATAATCAAACAAAGATGTTAAAGATCCTATATGATGCAAAGTTGACTCTTGTGAGCTTTATTCCATGGTATAATGTTGTTCCCTCATCAAAAAACATACTCGGAGTTTGTTTCATTCACACTTGAATGAGTAAATCTTGTGATGTCATGACATTATAGTTCTCAATTAAACAGCTCCTTTTACCTTTGGTTCAGTAGAGATGGCAATTCCATGGCTAAAATTATCCAGATGATTCTAGTGAAGGTGTATGAAATTTAAAAACACAGTGGAGCACTTCCTGTATTATCAAATGACATCAACAACAAAGCACAACTCCAGGTATGTTTGTCAGAGATAAAACTAGTGCAATATAGGCCTGATGGAACTACACTTTCCATCAGACCGACATAAGATTCTTTTAAGAATATATGAGCTCACTCCAAAGGTCCCAAGTTTTCTGATCATATAAACTCTGTTTGTGATTCTTATAGAGATTATCAGACTAAGTCACTTGGCTCATGTCTCCTGCAGAAAGATCCGCTTTCCTGTCTGGTATCATGTTAATGTCTTGTAGGATTTCAGCAGATTTCAGGCTCTCCTGGGAGCTAGGTTAGTTGTACTGATCAGGTATGAGTGGAGGTCCGGCTACTGAAGTTTGATCCATTTCTGCTTGTCATGTACCCACTCACCTACATTTAATGTGTGTGGGTCATTAAGTCGTATCTCACTCACTAATGTTAATGTTTAGCATCATAACTTGCTAGCTTTGCAACCTCATGTTAATCACGTAGACAGCGGCGCTTTCTGCTGCTGTGTTGATAAACAAATAATCCGTCTATAAATCTCTTTCTTTAAAGTTTAGTTTGTCAATACCATGTAATTTAAAACAGCTGCATCTGCTACTATAGGCTACTTTTGAAACATAAATAGTAAAATGTTTCTTAAATTATATATAGACAAATTAGAATGCGTTTTTGCTACTTCAGTAATCTGCCAACTAAAGCTGCAAATTTAAATTAGAGTTACCATCTGTAATTAGACTGGCCGACCTTCCGCTGTTGTATTCTCACATTAGATGCTATCTATCTTACTGCAGTCTGATAGTGTGCCAGCTTTGGTCTGACAGAAGAAGACCAGAGCACAGGGAAACCTGAACAAAAGCCAGGTGAGAGGAGTAGGAACAGGTTTTGCATCTGCCATTTAATGGTGGATAAGAAAAAAAAAAAAGAGAGAGAAAATCTTACAGATGGTAGCTAGGTCCTGTATTGTACAAAAGTAACTTTTTAAGTGAACTTTAAGCCAGGTTATAATGTTCTCCTCAAAGACATACCTGGAGTTGTGTTTAGTTTCATTCACACAAGTTTTAGCAACTCTTTATTATTAGTCTGTCTACATCTCTAAAGCTCAAAATGCTTTATTCCGCCTTGTTATGTCAAGTTATCAAGCTACCTTTCACCTTTAGTTCAATCCAGATTGACAATTCCAGGGATGAAATTATCAGAATTATTCCAGTGAAGGTGCGTGGAGTTTACAAAGTGGAGCACTTCCTGTACATTAATCAGAAAATATTGTAATATGGCCCTTTAAATCAACAACATAAGAAACTGAACTTGAGTGAACCTTAAATGAAGTTAAAAGTGAGAATGACATCCTTCCCTGTAGATATAAATGTCCGTCTTTCTTTCATAAGTCATCGGTTGTTAAAATGTATTTCTGTAAGATTTCTCATGTATTTACGACAGCCATCTTGTCACTTTCCACCTCCGCAGTTATATAATTTTAATTTGGACATATAAATGGTAATCCTGCTGTTTTCTTTAGATAATATTAGTTACTGTGTTGTGATCAGACAGCACATGCCTTTGGTGAATCTGCATGCCTATTACTGCATATGTAAACAGTGCCAGAAAATGTCAACAATCTTTGAAAAGTGTGTGTATCTGTTCTGTCGCTCCGTGTTTCTCATCCTTAAAGTGCCTATGATAGTTAGACTACTAATTTTACTAAAACACAGTTATGATCATCACAAGACATTTACAAAAACATTCACATTATTTTTATTATCTGACAAATACAAATATAAGAAAACCCCTTTATTTTGTTGAAATCATGTTTAAAGTATCAGAAAAAATGTCTTGCATGAAATTTGGGCCTAACTTTTGGGTAGAATTCCCCTTAGTGTAATGTTATCAGTATGTTTTTTTCAACACATTTTTCAACTTTTCTTCACATATTGCTTCTTGATTTGTGTAAAACTATCACTGAAATTCTTGAAAGTAAGCCAATATGAGAGAATCATAAAAATCTGTCATACGCACTTTAAAGGTGCATAGTGTAACTTTTACAGTTACAGGTCAGATCTGTGGAGAGGCAACCCTGCTCACAATCTGTTTTTCTATGTTTTTTTGAGCTATAAATCCTATCCAATCTACTTTTTATAAATATGACAGACAAATGAAGACAGTTAGAGAGAGTAAATCCTAAATAAAAACAATAAATAAAAAACAGTAGAATACATAAAGCTAAACACTGTTGAAACTATAAAATGAATAAAAATCTAATTAAAATAAAATAAGTTTTAGTGGACCATACAACTCACGCAGTGTTAAAAGCTTTAGAATAAAAGTGCGTCTTAAGAAACAAAATAAAACCACCAGTAATTGAGTACATGTAAGGTAGAGCTGTTTAATGTCATACTGTGGAACATTCCAGGCAGAGCAATGACAGATCCATAGAAACAAGCAGGTGACGGACCCCCAATCAGAAAGTTGCATAGTGAACCTTTATCAGTATCCCTGGAATAAGCCGTGTAGAGTCCCTCCCCCTGCCGTAGCCTGGGAGATGGATCAGCCGCCCTTCACCCAGTGCCTATATTCCATTACATCAAGTGTGGTCCACCGCCTCCTCCCTGAGTTATAGCTGGCCCTGTTACTTGCCTCAGCACCAAATTGGCTTAGGCAGTAAATGAAGGATTTGAATAATACATTTCACCCAGTGTCTCCTGCCTGTTCACGCTACAGTAACAGGACTACACCCCAGACTTCATTTTGGAAAATTATAATCCTTTCATGTAGATTTTGTATTTGTTTAATCAAGACTTATTAATCAGGGTAATTTTAATTTAATCATTGACGATCTGTTTTCGAAATTAAATGAAATATTTACAAGTCTAATATAATGATGTTTCAGTGTGCATAAATAAACTAAATTACAGAATATAATGATACAAGACTTTTGCCAAGGCGCCGAGCTTGTGAGAATATTTTAACCAGAGTTGGATGCAATAAAACAACTACTGTATACCACAACTACAAAAACAATGTTACGTCTAGGGTTGTGAAAAGTATTGAAAATCGGATACTAATTGATAATAAAACTAGTCCTGAAACTAGATATTGGAGCAAGTATTGATACTAAAAAGTCACATTCACAGGACAGAAATGAACCTTTCCTGAATCAATCAATCCCATTTTACTTATAAAGCACTTTTCATACAAAAGTAGTATAAGTATAATAGCACATACACTAGTATACGCCCATGGACCATTATGGATCCTACCTGGACGACTGAGGGATTACACAGATATAAAATAGTACTATTATGTTAAAATTACATTCTGTTGTCTAAATAACAGCTTTTTTTTTTTTTTTTATAATTGTGGTCAGAATCAGTATTGAGTATCGAGTTTATTCCTTAGTATCGAACTTGAGTTTGAAATTTTGCATCACACTAGTTACTACTACTATATAATCTACTAAATGTAATTAATTTTCAGACTTTTTCTCCCACAATATTTCTTTTCATAATAGTTTTAGATACCAAAATTCTAATAATCATCACCACCAATCACCTCAAAATGCCCCTATCACTGTAATATTGATTTGAGATAACTGTATTCAGGCCCAAAAAGAGCCATTTTATGAAGCTAACCCTTGGTCACCCACTGCCCTTCAGTAATACAATATCTGATAATTAGAATCATCTGCACCTCTATGCTGCGTGTAACTTGATGTATTATAAATCATTACATCGAACAGAAATGCCTGGTCCCAGAGGAGTTGGAGCTCATAAGATAGAGACATAAAAGCAATCACAGCTCGGAGATCACATGGAGATATCCTGTTTAACCCTCACCACATTCTTTAGCTTTGTGTGCTGCTGTATATGAACTGTACTTAATGAGCTACATAACATTTACTATTTGAATACTTTTTCATCTATGAGACGAGTTATCAAATACAAAATTGAGTATGATTATTTCAAAGGCCCCATATTACAATATTTTCTGATCTTTTATAATTGTGGTTCTTTATCAAAAACATATCTGGAATTCCTTTGTTTCACTCACATATTTAACACACAAACCCTGCAAATTTAGGCTGTGTTCTTCTCTCTAATAGAAAACACTCTGTTCCATCTTGTGATGTCATGTGGTAATACAGGACGTGCTCCACTGTGTTTTTAAGCTCCATACACCTTCAATAGAATCATGTGGATGATTTCAGCCCAGGAACTGCAAATCTCTACTAAACTAAAGGGAAAAGGAGCTATTAACTTGAAATTCACCATTTCATGACATCACAAGGTGGACCAAAGCATTTTCAGTTTCCAGGATTACTCAAAGATGTGTGAATGGAACAAAACAGAACTAAAGGACCTTTAAAAGTGCAATATGTAACTCCTCTGGTGTAGAGACCGCCAGTTACTTGTCTCCATGTAGTGTTCTTAGGATGTTCCACAGTATGGCATTAAATTTGCTAATCCCCATTTGGAGAAGTAGGTGTCCACTAGGCCAAGCTACAAATCATAACACCCACAACCCTGGGCACAACCCTGCTCATAGTAAGAATGTTTGTCTTTTGCAATAAAACTTGTAGCTGGATGAATCTAAAATAAACCTGTTTAATGCCATGCTATGGAATATTCCCATCAAAGGAAAATCACTTTTTTCTTGTTTTTTTTTATTTGGATTATTTTACCCACAAGAAAAAAATTGTGTAACACTTTATAATAACTACACCTAATTTAGCCTTAATAAAGCATGAACAAAGACTTAATTAATAATGATTCACGCTTAGTAACTACTTAATTACTACCTGAATTAGCACTTAACTTGCGCTTAATTCATCTTCTGTAAATAGTTACTCATAAGTATTTCTTACTTAATTACTCATCAACTAACCATTTGCATATTTACAAATGCATATTTAAGTACAAATTTTAGCTTTTATTAATGAATATTAAGCCATGAGAGAATGATTTACTAATAATGCAATGCAATGATCATCATTCAGGCAGCTGTTATCTGTTAGTTAAGTCTTTTTGAGAGCTTTTCCAAAGTGAAGACTAAATATGTTTATTAAGCATTTGTTAAGGTTGGTCAAATTCCAGAGAAACAGTAATGCATTACTAGTAAATCATTCTCTCATGGCTTACTAATCATTAATAAATGCTCAAATGTGTACTTAAATATACATTTACAAATGCACACGCAAATCGTTAGTTCATGAGTAATTAAGTAAGAAGTACTTATGAGTAACTTTTTATAGCACAGGCGAATTAAAGTGCAAGTTACATGCTAATTCAGGTAGTAATTAAGTAGTTACTAAGTGTGAATCATTATTAATTAAGTCTTTGTTCATGCTTTATTAAGTCTAAATAAGGTGTAGTTATTATAAAGTGTTACCAAAAATTTTAACATTTTTAACCTATCCTTTTTGTAACATTGTAATTATGTGTCACTACACACATCTTTAAAATCATTTTTCAATTTGTGACATTGGTAGCACTGCTGAAATTTCATTTTTTCTTAGTTGAACCAAAACAACAATCTAACCTTTGGCAACAACCTATTCCTTTATTACTCCCACCTCCTTGGGCCATGACACCTTTAAACTTTTATTTTCCTCTTCATTGTGGATTGGTGAGAGAAAGAACAGGGCTCTGGGGCTATGGTTTGGTCGTTTGGTATGGGGGTCACCTCTCCACTCACCCAGGGGTCAAAACCATATTGTGCGGAGCGTGTATCTCTCTGTCCACTGCAGTGCTGTTGCTTCTTGGACCTCGCTAGCATCTACATTTCACGGCTGTGAGGCTGCAGCGATGAGACGGCCAGGTTGTGATGGTGCCAAGTCTTTGCAGGGCTTGTTGCTCTTCTCTCTCCCCACTCGGTGTGCACCATCCGTAGGCTTCTCTCTGGGTTGTCCCCCCCAGACTACGTCATTACAGAGGACATCAGGCAGCACTCTCCATAAATTAAATGTGGGACTGCATTTACACAGCCGCAGACATCCAGGCTTTAACCCTTAAGGCACTTACAAGATTTGTGCTCACTGTTGGCTGGAAATGCCATATATTCTCTACTGCTACCATTATTACTGCCTATAAATTATCATGGCTGTGACATGGCTTCGTATGCTGTTACCACCAATACTTACTATTACTGTGCTATTACTACAGTCATTTTAACAACAAAGATTATTCATATAAAATATTTAAAAAAAGGTTTATGATACTACTTCTAATGCTAACTACGAGTACAACTATTACTACAACCTCTTTTACCAGCTAATATTGTTTCTGTGCTGATGAGTTCTTATGTTGCGGGCAAGTTAAAGTAACACAGGGTAAATTTCTGAAGGTGGCTCATCGCCTGCTTGGTTCCCTGGAAATAGAAAGCTGAAGCCACATCAGAACATTTTCCATGAAAATAGATATGTTTTATGTCACACTGTGAGAGATTATAGTCGAAGGAACAATATTTCCATAGAAACAAGCAGGAGGACAACAACAGTGCAACAGATTTCTATTTTTCAAATTCTATTTTGTGGCTAAAAATTTTGCCGATGGGACTTTATTATTAGGTCCTGTATTATACAGTATTTACTAATGTGAGCTTTAAGCCATGTTAGAATACTGTTACCTCATCAAAAACATACCTGGAATGGTTTCATTCACACTTTTTTGAGTTACTGTTTATTATTAGTCTGTCTGCATCTCCAAAGCTCAAAATTCTCAGTTCCACCTCGTGATGTCATGAAGCAGTTTAGCAGAGTTTGGCAGTTCTGGGGCTGAAATTTTTCAAATGATTCTAGTGAAAGTGTATGAGTTTAATAACACAGTGGAGCACTTCCAGTGTGTTTTCTGTTTGAGAGAACTCAACTTATATGAGCAGGGTTTTTGTGTTAAACATTTGTGAATGAAACAACATTATATATCTGAAAATAGTGTAATATGGGCCCTAAAAACAAACATATTACTTCAGTAAAACTATCCTGGCGTGCATGTTTTGAAATACAAGCTAACTGTAATTTGATATTGGTAGTGCACTATAGTAGGAGTATGTTTACATGTGCACATTTATTATATACACTAAACATGCCTTATGCTGTCTGCCTTACCAAAGCTGATTCATTAATTCCCCTGATTTTCTGTCCAGGGCATTTTGAAAGAATCCACCTTCTGAGGGAGACGTCGGCCTGGCCATTTAGTGACCACATGGCCTAAGAGCTCATCAATCAACTGGAATTTGTATTCTCCATGTTCTTGTAGTCAATAATTTATCATTGATAAGTATTGACTAGCCATCACAGGAACCCAGGCATGACCTCCTCCAGCAGTGAAGTATGGGGCTGTTCTAGTGGCTCTAGGCTCCACCCCCTCCTGTCTGGGCTGGATTCATTAAACTGCAGCAGGCTACTATGCAACAACAATGACTATGGGGGTTTGTGTTGTAATGTGTGCACTGTGGATGTGCTATGGGAATGATTCTACTGAAAGTGTATGGAGTTTAAAAACACAGTGGAGCACTTCTGTTACCACATGACATCACAAGGTGGAACTGGGTGTTTTTTGTTTGAGAGAAAAACTCAGCCTAAATATGCAGGGTTTGTGTGTTATATGTGTAAATGAAACAAAACACAACTGAAGGTAAATTTTTGATGAGGAAGCAACATTATAACAGAAAAATAAGGTTTTTAGTATTGGATAACTGATACCTTGCAGTGATGTCACACTGGGGGTGTTCTACATGCAGTTCTATGAAGGAATTTTCAGAAGGTACCATGGTGACATAATACACACTGTGGAAAAAGTTGAAAGATCATCTGGAAACTCATGAATAAATAGAAAATTAATTTAAACAACACATTTTCAGGATCCTGAGATCAATACGGGTGTTCATGGTCCTGTTTAGGTGTTTGATTCTCAACAAATCAAACATCCCCCAAGTATATCATATATAAATAATTTTACATTCTATTCATTGTAAACAGCATTAATGATCTATATCAAATGGCTTGATAATAGAAACAGGTCCATTGACTTCCTCTTCATCATGCAATTTCACCGTAGCAACCAGCAGATTTTCATTTAGGTTTATTTTTAATTTGTAAAAAAATGTCTGTGTGATATTTTTAACGCTGCATGCAATCTCTGCTACACAAAGGGTAGCTGTTAACTTGAAAACTACACAGCAGTTTGAGCTTTAGAGATTTAGACAGATTAATAATAAAGGATTACTCAACCAACTATGTTTTTGAGGTAACAACATTATAATAAGGCTTAAAGCTCACAAGTAGCCTAACATATTGCCTATACATCAATGCACTTTTGAAAAATAAATACTCTAAATTCAACAATAACTTATGCACTATAAATCCACTATAGGCCTATCTTATATTCCAGTGTAGTGTAATTATTAAGGTGGCCCCCTGCTGGCACAATCAGTAGCATTCCCCTAAATAATATCATGGCCTCCCCCGCAACGCCAAATTAAACACACCCCCAACTCCTCTGTGAAATTGAGCAGCTCGAACGCAACAACCCGTGGCACTAAACTTTACGCTAAGCTTCCGTGACGCTGCAGACGCACAATTTGCAAACTTTAAACTTTCTAATATGGGGTTTTCTCACGTGAGACGAGGAAGCAGCCAGCGCACTTGCCATTAATAGCCAATCTTATTATGAGTGTAAATCCTTTTCCTAGGTGAGACTGGGGGATCAACAAGGCGAGCAGTGGGCTGTATAGTCGCACTTCTTTTTTACGCAGCGATGGCTATCTCATGGACCTAGTTACACCCGCCTCCTTTTAGAGCGTGCTTAAACGCCGGTGTCAGCTCTTGCTATAATAGAGAAACTCAGAGCGCCGTACATAAAGGCGTGCAGTGTGTGAGCAGCGCAGTTCAATCACTCAGCGCTAAATGGAACCGCGAGACCGCCTCCTGACGCAGTTCGCAGCCGTTTCGCCCTCCGCTTCAAACTAATAACTGGATGCTTTCTAACAACATTTTCCTTGTGAAGACTGAACGCTCGCGCCTGTTTGAACATGTAACAGCCGTGGTGGCTCTGGCATAGCAAACAGCGTGCAGAAGCTTGGATCTCTGGAGAGGAGAAGAGCGGATCTGGCAGCGCGATCGGCAAAGAAGGTAAAGCTCTCACACGGTCTTACTGGCTTTTAGACTTTATCCACGAGGAGTTTGGATGGAGCATTGGAGTTTACGTGCTTATTTTGAGGCGAATGGTTGATTTTGAACATTGAATATATGACTATGCGATGTTGGCGGTGCGTCTGTGTCTGTACAAAGTGACAGTCATGATCAAAACTCAGGAAATACAGCGCTTTTAAACCCAGTATGCAGTATTGGTACAGTATTAGGATCGTTAAGTTGTTTTGAGGTGATATTACTTTATTTTTATTGGAAAGTTTTGGGGAATGCAAAAGCGTCAGAGTTAACATTTATTTTTTCCGTGTGTTTCGGTATTACGCACCGTGTCTTAGGAGGACTGATTCTTGTAAACTGACCAGCTCACGTGAAAGTGGCTTGCACTTATTCTTGTCTTGGCAACAGTAATCCTTCCGCGAATCAGACCACTCCAGAGAACAGGAGAGGCTGTTTCAGCACCGCGGACAGCTCCGTAGACTCTACTTCATTCCAGCAGCCACTTAAAGTCATTCTACGCATGTTTTCTTCAATACTGTTCATTTATACACATACCTCGCTATAAAAATCAAACTTTAAATGTCCAGCACACAAACATTTCAAGTATTTTGACATGTTTGTTTGAAATTTTGAGTATTTCCAACAAGATATTATTAGTACATTGTTGAGCATAGCATGACCCAGGCCAGTGTGGTACTTACAGTAGACTTGTCTCTGTCAGATTAGCTGAGGATTTTGTTGCGTGTGTGCCATCTGTCTGGGAAACTATGCAACAAGCCTTGCAGACATGCTCATTTATTTACAAACCTTGTGAGGATGCTATTAAAGAGTTTTGATTTGGTTTTGTGTTGGCCAGTTTGAATGTTAATTCCCATCTATCCTGTCTTACTAAAATCTGTTCTTAAAATAGAGTGTGATGAAATTCACGTTGCTTATGGTCTGACAGCTCTGCGTATAAGAGTGGAAAAAGAACTAATAGACCAGTCAAGATATTTCAAACTGAACTTTTTTTTTTCTTTGGCAACCTCTGGAGTTGCTAAGAATCAACATAAAAACAACTTGCTAAGTGCCATGTATTTTGCTCCAATATATTGAAGTTGTGTAGAAAAACTATGATAGACATTCTTGAATAAAATACTTTCTTTAAATGAAACAGATAGCAAATTAACTAAATGATGTATGCTTTCAGCTGACTCAAAGGGAATTAATATAGAAATACTGACTTGCACAAACAAATGGAAAAACATAAGTAAGAAAGTAAAGCAATTGTCCATTAATAGGCTATACAACCGAAATAATGCATAAATGTGGACCTCTTTGAACCTTCTTCCTATTACTATTATTTGCCTGTTGTTTCTTGTGCGTAAAGTTACTATATACTATTTAGTTATTTCATAGGCTAAAATGGGGGCTTACATCATGCATCATTGTGTGCTTGGAGCTAATAGGGTTAAAGCATTCCCTATAATAGCCTTGATTCAATATCTGTCACTCGCCTCTCTATAGCCATATCCTTTTGTGTGTTACGTAATGCCTGAATGCCACGGGGGGCTTTTAAATCTGGGCTACGTCTTAACAAGCGTGTCATCTAAGTGCCCGCCGTGCCTTCTCTTGTTAAACCTCACCACGGGCCAGGGTTTAGTCTGTTACCTCTGTCAATGTCTCACCCAACTTTAAAGCAAAAAGAAAGTCTGCCATTTTGCTTGTGGTGCTGAATCTTTCTCCCCCCCTCCCTCTTCCCTTCGCCATCGTCGTCATTGCCTTATCTTGATTATGCGGCCGGATGATTGAGTCAGCTGTTTTGTATGTGAGTTAGCTTGGTTCTTTCTTTCTGGAGTGAGAGAAAGGGAGAGAGAGAGTGGGAGATGCAAGAGAGAGATGTAAGGCGAAATTACCACCGTGATACAACAAGACTGTCCCGTTTCATAATTTTGCTAGAGGGATTTTTTAGGGTGAATCTTTCTAAATGGAAATACATTGGTCTTTGTGGTGGGGTTTAGCATCAGTACAGCATCTCAAAGCAGTGTTACTGATTTAGGATGATACAGCTATTTTGTGATCCGGGCACGATTGTAGAGCCCAGTGCAACAGACTCAACAAGGAGGAAGAGGGGGGTGGGGCCAACATCAGCGAATTTAAAGTGGATATTTATGTTTCTAAAGGAGCAACGTTTGATCATACTTTACCTGTAATACTATGTGAACATTGTGTACATTGTCGTAAGGGCTGGGAAAATAGGACAACATGTTGTTTCAAGTTCATTCATTCAGTATGGCATTTTATATTATTATAAATGTGTATATAAATGGACATAGCTAATGCACTAGCGGCCGCGTTCTAAATAGGAAGTAAGCATGGAAGTGCTTTCGGCTCCTACTGACCATGCCTCCAATTGACTTACATTGGAATATTGTCGCCACTCTCTCTGTAACAGCTGTGATGATCCCCTCCATTTTGGTCTTAAAATGTTTGTATTAACATGATCCTGGTGTTCGGGTTGGGTGGTATCCAAATTTTTATACCGCTAAACCTTCTCAGGATTTTACTGTGGTATATGCTATTACCATTTTACCAACATGTTTTCCTACGACGTTGCACCATTATATGGTCTGTGGGTATGACCTGCAGATTTATAATCTCTGAAAAGTTTCTCATGAACCATCTCCAACATGATACACAGAACAGACTCACCATCAACTGCACATCCTCTGTCTCAGAGAGAACACTCATATTCCATTGAGTCGTGTCTTTTAGTTTGACAGAAACTGAACTGCAACAGCGACACAAAAAGCGCTAATAGTTTATGTAAATGAGCCATCTGGTTTTAAGTTTCGTTTCTGTAAAACGTAAACAAATGTGGCCAGAATCCAAAATGCTGCAAATTGTAGAAGTACTAGTACATTTTGGGGGGGACCAACTCGCTTGCTGCCAGACTTGCTGTCTTGCTTGGTCTGAGCGTCACGTGACAACAGAACAAAACTAATCGAACGTCATCGCCCTACGCAGTTAAAAGAAACATTATTGATACTATTAGTTTGAAATCGTGATCACATTCAATCTAAAATACAACCACACATTCATTTCTGCTGAGCAAAACAAATGTAGGTATCAATAAATTATAATATTATATTAGGTCTTTATACACCTCAATTTTTTTTTTTAAAGACAGTAATGAAACTGATACCGTTGCTACTTTTTGATACTGCAGGATACTGTAATACCGTATTACCACCCAACCCTACCTGGCGTTTTTATTTCTCTATTTTGTCTGTTAAAAAAAAAAAAGGTCCTATTCCTAATATGGATCTTTGCTCCAAATTTGCCCCTGTATCCGCTAGTATCACAAGCCTCATTTGACCGGACCCAGACGGTGTGGGTGACCTCACACTCACTTAGTCCACTTCTTCATACAGTCTGTGGTATAAATGAACTGTTTCTATTAAAATTACTGTGAAAGAAATATGGCTAAATTAACTGTTCACAAGCAGTTAAGAACCAGTCTACAAGTACATGATCTACTGAAACCTTGATATTTAATTATATAAAATCAATTTGTAAAGACAACCCATGCCAATCTAATAGCTGTATCATAATTTTAGATATACTTCCGCCCGATGATTTAATTCACTGTTCTGTGCTATTACTTTAGTGTAATCTATACGTTTACATTGTTGCCAAGTCTATAATAGCGGTGCATATAGGTTTGGTGCTGATGGTGAGGGCCTGTATTAAGATGCCCAGATGAATTAGCGCACCAGCACCACATTGTAAATTATGAAGCATACCCAGCAGCACTTTGCGACTGACTTAAAAACATCATCAGAAAAAGAAGAAAACACAAAATCTGTCCTAATTCATGCCAGAGAGTGTTTTTCCCCTTCGCTAACACTAGTTTTGTCACACGTTCATACAGTTAACAGTTAACAATGTGTAAAAGTGTAATCAAAGAGACCATTCAGGGTTTGTAGAGGAGGGCTATGGGGGAGCATATGGTACAACAGCACGGCACGCTTCACTTATGGCTTTTCACAGCTCCTTTACAAGGCAGCAAAAACACACGGCAGCCCCTTCCCTCCTGTGTCTAACTATATAACTACAGTTTGTGTGTGTGTGTGTATTTGGGGCCCCTGACTTTAAAGATGCATTGTGTAACTTGGTGGAGGGTTCGTCAATGTCTGATGTTATTGTGGAATGTTTCATAGTATGGCATTAAACCTTTCTATCTTCATGGAGACCAAACCAAACCAGCCCAAGTTACAGGTCAGATCTGTGGAAAACAACCCTGCCCAGACAGAATTTAGGTATCTTTTTTTTTTTTTTTTAGGTATTTTTAAGCTATAAAACCACCTGTAAATGAATAAATGTGAAGGTAGAGCTGTTTACTATCTTCTAGGCAGAGCAATGACATCTCCATAGAAACAAGAAGGTGACAGACCTCAGCCAAGAAGGTACACAGTGCAGCTTTAAAGTGGCCCCTGTGTGACATGCTCAGCTGCTTCGTAAAAGGAGCTTTGACTTCTATGGTGAGGAGTTGTGAGCTTGTTAAATTTCACATGGCCTCAGTGAAAATAATGAAGAGGAACTGACTGTTGAGGAAGTGGTTGTGGAACTGTGGTGGGGTTATTATTGAAGTGATGGTTACGGATGTTTGAAGTATCGCTTTTTGGTTGTGTGATCCTTACTGAGACGTCAGGAGAGACAGATATATATATATATATATATATATATATATATATATATATATATATATATATATATATATATATATATATATATATTATATATTTGTGATATATGTTTCATGTACAAATCCGATGTTATTTCTGTACAAATGATGGCTTGGCTCATTTCAGACACAGCAGTTTAATATTACAAACCTGAATAACATCACCTGAAAAGAATGAGGATAAAGAAGAAGCTGTTTTGATGCTCTTTTTGGTTGCTTCTATGAGAACTCTTACTGTTCACTTAATTCAAGAGACGTTATGATGAAGTGAATGCTTGGTACCCAGTGACACTGTTGTGTAAACAGACGGTTTTCCATGTTGCATATTAAGGTTTTAATGAGTAAGTCTTTAGTCATATCTTTCAGTCTTAATGGCCTTGGACTGAATCTCCAGCACAAGTAATACGTTAATGGTGCACTATGCGTTGCTCTGCATTTTTTTTTAATACAAGTGTCTTATTACCCAAATACCTTGAATAACACACAGGCATTCGTACCCTGAGCATGTTTAATGCCATACTGTGGAACATTAAAGGCTACGAACCCCCTCCTGCAATCACAAAAGTTACATAAGCACCTTTAACTTGTTTTGAATTATTATAATTAGCTACAGATGTTTGCACTCAAGATAGAAAATCTGAATATAGCACAAGTACATATGTGTACTGATGCATAGGTTAGATATGTATCAGTACACATATGAAATCAGAACAGACGGGAGTGGACAGGGGTACTTGGGACATATTCTTAGATGACAGTGGTCTCTAGTTAAAATGATTAAAATAATCAAAAAAGCACTACATTCTTTTAAGTTTAGAGTACAAATCTGTCACAAGAACATCACAGCAGTCACAACACTGTCAAAAATAATATTTATTTTACAGCATATTAGTCACACAGAGTTATTGTTATTGACAGTGACATGAGATAGTGGGATTTATTCAGTGCCTGCTTGAGTGCTTGTAGATGAACAAAGGTTGTGCGTCTTCTTGTCCTCTGGAGAGTCACCTCCAGGCTGAGTGGCAGCATGTTCCTGTTCTTGCATGTTTATGTTTGTTCATAGTACAGTTCATGTGTTATCCTACTCTTGTATTTTTCTCTGCGTTCCTTAGCCAATTCATTGAAAGTTTGAAAGACTATTGAAACTAGATACTCATTTGAGACTTATCAGAACAACAAAATCACACAGACTAGCATACACTCATGAACCACTATGGAACCTACCTAAACGACTGATATATTGCAGAGATTTAAGATTATAATGTAATAATATAGAAACTGTTTTAATTTAATGTTGAAAATCACATTCTACTGTCTAAAGAAATTGTGTTTTTTTAATGATCATTGTGGTGTCAGAAATTGAGAAATTGAGTTTAAAATTGTAGTATTGTAACAGCATTAGTTCCTGCTCTTGTATGTGTATACACATACCTCCTCTTATGTGCATTCCTGCTCTCGTATGTTTATGTGACCGCCCTGTTTCAATAAAAGCCTGTGTCGGATTTCTTGGCTCCCTAGAGAGAGCTTCGAGTGCTGGGTTAACCTGCTCCAGAGATTCCCTTCAAAATTAATGAAGAACCAGAGCGTCGGACATGTTAACTACGTGTCAGAGGAGCAGCGCTGTGTGGGCCCAGAGCCCTCCATCAGCATTTCTCATTCACTCCAGGCACAGGCTGCAACATATTAGAAAAACATGTCATATGAGATAAGCCTGAGAAATACAGCAGTGAACAGATTATGTGGAGACTAACTAGACAAGTTATGACTTAGTTAAAGGCTTATATTGCAAAATTTATCATCTGTTATCATGTTGTTTCCTCATCACAAACATACTTGAGTTATGTTTTGTTTCATTCACACATGTTTAACACACAAACCCTGCATATTTAGGCTGAGTTTTTCTCTCAAACAGAAAACACTCTGTTCCACTTTGTGATGTCATTACCCCACATCATCATCATCAATACGTCTTCATCTAGTATGATTTGGATACTTTCAGCTCTGGAATGGCAAATTTCTACTAAACAGAATATAACTTGAAAACTACCACTTCATGACATCACAAGGTGGAATAGAGCATTCTGAAATTTGAAGATGTGGACAAGTAATAATAAAGGGTTATTCAAACATGTGTAAATGAAACAAAACACAACTTCAGGCATGTTTTTGATGAGAGGACAACATTATAAAATGGCTTAAATCTCACAAGAGTCAGTTTTGTGTAATATAGGACCTTTAATAGTGGATTTAATTTAAAGGTGCATGGCAGCATAGCCTCAAGTGGAGGCTATGCTGCCATCTTGTCTCCATGTTATTGCTTTGCTTGAAATGTTTATCAGTATGCTAAACATATAAGAAATGTGTTTCATTATACCGTGAATTGAGATATTTCTATTGGAAATAATTGCATTCTTATTGCAAGTGAGGTTGATCTGACCTTACCTAGTTTGAATGTGGTCTGTATATAATCCTGTGCATTACTGGTCTTGAGATTCAGTTATTCTAATTTTATAATACAGCAAAATACATGATTATACCACTCAGTATAACAGTAGTACTGAAGGACCGTCATTGCCACAAGCCTGTGGACAGAGCATAAAAAGGTGATGTTATTGACAGTAGCTCTACATTCACAAGGCCAGTCTATTTGCTGAGGGTTTCCAATAGCTAATAAAGGCTGGAAGTGTAAGATAAGAGGTGGATTTCAGTTCCTTTTTAAATGCATCTGCCCCCAGGTGAGCTTTCTTTGGCCCCTTTTGGACATAGCCATATCTCATCCTAAAACACACTATTAGCTAGCTTCACCTTCAGCTGCTCATGAGTCGTTAGGTGTATGTTGCGTTCAAGAGCGGTGTCCTATCTCCGGAAAAAATGCATTTAAAGTTGGCTCTGGGGGTTTTATTGAAAGTGGCAGCGAGGGGACTTTAGATTCATGGTGCGTTCAAGGGAAAAAAGAGCATTATACACTGGAAGGCTTGCAGTGAATGTCATAAAAGTGGCTACATTTGTGACTAGTGACTACATTTGTGTTTGGAATATTAGTTATGATTTTGTATCCACTATATTAATTCTGTCCCCTGATCTCAATAGCCTGGTAAATTATTAAGGAAAGGTCATGAAATGGTCAAGAAGGAATTAGAAGCGTTTAAACAAAAAAAAAAAAGACTTGCATAGGGCCTACGGTTGCCACAAGTTTCCAAAATCAGATTCTAATCGATACTCAAACTAGTATTGAAACAAAATACTCATTTGAGCAAGTATCGATACTAAAAAAAACACATTTTTAGGGTATAAATGAACCTTTTCCTGAATAGCTTTTGAATGATCTTGAGCTGTATCAGGAAATTACATTCTGTTGTTTAAAGAAAAGGTGCTTTTTATTATTATCGTCATATCTGCATTGGTACTGAGTATCGAGTTAATTCCTTAATATTGAAATTGAGTTTGAAATTTTAGTATCGTGGCAACACTAATAAGGCCTAAACTTTACAAAGACAATGGATCAGACAAAGCGTATTTTATTATTCAATGTATTATTTTATCTATTATTTAGTTTTAATTGTATATTTAAATTTTATTTTTTTTTAAGTCTGGCCTTTGATTCTGACCTAGAAAACCTCCATTTCCATTACAGGTCTAAGCATTAGATCTTTACCATTGCATGTGTCAGTATTTCTTTTCTATTGTTTATCCTTAATTCAGCCTAATCTCAGTAAGAGTAAAATGTTTCAAAGTTAGATTAGAAAACAGACTGGCGGATCATCTACTCAAGAGTGTGAAGCTGTTGTAATTAAGTTAGTTACAAAAAGCTGTCAACATGAGACATTGAGACATGTTTCTGCATGTTTCCCCCTGGCCCCCTGCTGGCTGCCTTATGATCAACAAGAACCTTTAAACAGAAAACAACACGAAATGGCAAAGAGAGAGAGAGAGAGATGTCTGCAGTCTCTCTCTCTCTCTTTCCTCTCCATACTATTCTCTCCATCCCTCTCTCTGTCTCTCTACCTTTGTTCCTACTTTCCTCTCACAGAGACCCCCGCTCTCTCGTGTCTCTCACTCCCCCTCTCATCACCTCCTCCTCTCTTTATCTCCTGTCTAACTTCTCCCTCACTTCCTCTCTCACCATCTGTGTGTGTGTATGTCTCTTACTCCCTCTCTCATTTCTCTTCTCTCTGTTACCCTTTCACCACCTCCTCCTGT
This sequence comes from Boleophthalmus pectinirostris, assembly GCF_026225935.1. Taxonomy (NCBI): domain Eukaryota; kingdom Metazoa; phylum Chordata; class Actinopteri; order Gobiiformes; family Gobiidae; genus Boleophthalmus; species Boleophthalmus pectinirostris. Next base: position 14,978,359 of record NW_026571115.1, on the reverse strand, counting down.
CTTTATCTTCTGTCCCTACTCCCTCACTCCCCCTTTCTCTCCTCCCCTCTCTCTCGCTCTGTGCGTGCATGTCTCTCAGTCTCATTCCTCTTCTCTCTGTTCCCCTCTTATCACTCTTCTCTCTGTCTCTCTCACCCCTCTCATCACCTCCTCCTCGCTTTATCTCCTGTCTCTCTCATCCCTCATCCCTGATCTCTCACCCTCTCTTCCTCAATCTCTCCTTTTTTTAGATTCTCTTACACTCCTCTTACCCCCCTTATCCTTATCTTGCCCTCTCTCTCTCGTCTCTCTGCTCACCTTCCTCCCCTGTCCTTTCTCTCTCTGGCCTCTCTCCTCTTCTCTCTCTCCCCCATCTCATCATTTCCTGCCTTCCCTCTTTCTCTCTCTCCTCTCACCGTTGCCATCGTCGCAGCAGTAATTATATGCAAGCTACATGACAGTGTGTCTTGAGGCACCTGTGACTGGTGATGGATCTCCTCCCCATAAGAGCCATAACAGAGCCACATACAAAATACATTACAACTCTGCCAGCGCTCTGATATGAGGCCGACCCAAATGCTGCTAATTACTGTTAAATAAAACTTAATTGCAGATAAATTGACTATATAAATTGGTATTTTGTAGGCATCTGTTTTGAAAAGATAAAGTGGCAACATCATTTTACCATAGAATATTTCATGAAATTGATTGTGGTGCTTTGTATTTGGAGATTCTATATTACACATTTTTTTCTCTTGTGAGTGCTTAGTTGTGTTTGCATTATGTAACCTCATTAAAAACATACCCAGAGTTGTGTTTTGTTTCATTCACCTGTTTAAGTAATCCTTTATTTTCATCCTGTCTGTATCTCCAACGCTCAAAATGCTCTGTTCCACCTTGTGATGTCATGAAAAGGCAGTTTTCAAGTTAGAGATTAGCAATTCCAGGGCTAAAATTATTCTAATGATTCTAGGGAAGGTGTATGGAGTTTAAAAACACAATAGAGCCTGTGTCACTGCATGACATCGCAAGGTGGAGCAGAGTTTTTTGAGTATTGGAGATGTTGCTAGGGAGAAGAACTCGTCCTAAATAAGCAGGGTTTTTGTATTAAAGATGTGTGAAAGAACCAAAACACAACTCCAGATATGTTTTTGATCGGGATATAACAGAGATCAGAAAATAACGTAATAAAGGCTCTTTAAATGCCATTATAATTAAATCAGTTATAGAAACCACATGTCAACTTATGTAAATGACACTTTTCAATATTCTTAGTCAGCACTCATTTTGTTGAGAAGCATTACGTATTATTTGTACTACATACTTTGAAGTCACACAAGATGAGAAATGAAAGCTTCAATACAGTGTTTGCCCAGGGGCCTATAGTTTGGCTTTTCAGTGGCAGTAATAATGGGTTAACTCTGTAGCATGTATAAATACAGGGACAGAGTATCTTTTCAGTACATGAATGGGGAGGGGTGGTAATTGAGGAAGTATAAAAAGGTGAGGTGCTAAAAGCTTTTAATGAATGGTATAGAGGTGTGAACACGTCTGTCAGACCGTTAGTCAGATTATGTGTTTCATTCAGTGTTTTTCAGGATTTTTCAATATTTAACAGTGTAAGAAGAGAATGGATCATTCAATAATTGCAGTATTTTAAAGGTCTGTGTATGCGTGTGTGTGTAGGGAGGGGGTGGGGAAAACATGTATTCTTATTGTGAACAGGATTGCCTCTCCCCGGATCTGACCTGTAATTTGGCTGAGTGGTGTCACCTGTTTGTTTGCACAAAGGTGGATCATTTTAATGCCATACTGTGGAACACTGAAGGGTACGCAATAACATTTCACTGAAGCCAAGCAGGTGAAAAAAAGTGAAATAGTGCATCTTTAATCATTTAGTTTAAGGGGCTTATGTTATGTTATGTTAACAACACACAAACTGCATATTTAGACTGAGTTCTTCTTTCAGACAGAAAACACTCTGTTCAACTGTGTGATGTCATGAGGTAATACAAGAAGTGCTCCACTGTGTTTTTAAACTTCATACATCTTCACTAGAATAATTTGGATAATTTCAGCCCTAGAATTGCCAATCTCTACTGATCTAAATGTAAAAGGTAGCTGCTGACTTGAAAACTACAGCTTCATGACATCATAAGGTGGAACAGAGCATTTAGAGGTTTGGAGATGTAGACAGACTAATAATAAAGTATTACTCAGACATGTGTGTGAATGAAACAAAACACAACTCCAAGTGTGCTTTTGACATTATTACATGGCTTAAAGATCACAAGAATCCATTTTCTGCAATATAGGATCTTTAAAGAACACTGTCATGTGATTATGTAATTAGTTAAACATACGGTAAAACATTTGAACATCTTGACAATTATATTGTTAAGCAGTGAAATAATGTCACTTTTTCTCTCTGTTCGACTGTATTGACGTTCTATATAAAGACGCTGTTTTAAGCTCCCACACAAATAATCTTTAGTCACTGAAGCTAACACACAGACAGGCCACCAATCACATTAATTGGCTCCATTGGGAATTATACAATCAGGGGTCACTAAAGTTCAGGGACAGCAAAGTTTCACACAAAAAAGTACAATTTGTTGGCTTGAGTTATCTAATCTATAGCTTTGTGTGTATTATTTGCATATTCCTGCACTTTACCAAATTGTTTATTTCAAATTTGGTCAAAATCCAATATCATATTAGTTATACCCTGTGAAGCATATATTTTGAATTATGAATTTAAATATGACAGGTGGTCAATGAAATGCAAATTTGAAAGCAATTTAGGTCATTTTTCCTGAGCTCTTGACATTCACAGGTCAAAGGTTATATCAAGATTAAAGTGAAAGATGTTTACATTTTGATTGATTGTTACCCCAGTATAAATCTTGTACATTCAGGCTGAATAAATTATGTTTTATAATGTGGATTTGAAATAAACTCTTATGGGTATTCCAGAGTTAGTTTCAAAGTAGTATTTTTTTTAGTACAATATAAAACAATGAATAATATTAAAATATAAAGTATGGTAAAATAAAGGCTCACAGAGAATAAAGTTGTAATGTCACTCTACTACTTTGGTCCCAAGCATGTGTAAATACAACATTATGTGGGGTTCCACATCAATATTTTACTGTTCACTGAGGTATAAAGGTCCTATATTATGTAAAATTGACTCTTGTGAGCTTTAAGCCATGTTAGAATGTTGTTGCCTCTAAAACATATCTGGAGTTTTGTGTGTTTTCCTTTTGAAAGAAGAACTCAGCCTAAATATGAGGTGAAAAACAAAAAAACACAACTCCTCTGTATGATGAGGAAACACCATTATAACATAGATCAGAAAACAGCATAATATGGGCCATTTAAATATGTTACAATATGGTGTTAATGTAGTAGTACTGTGCAGTCTCCTCCTCACACCACACAGCCCGTGTCCACCGTTGCGTTTTGCGTATTCCATCCTCGTTCAGACAGATTTGCTCTGCCATCAGCGATTCCTCATGTCTGCGTAGTTTTAACACACTCTGTCTCCGAGCGCTCCTAAATATTACGCTCACATCCACTCCCAGAGACTTTTTATAATGATTTTTGGCTAAAGCTGTCACTGTTAGTAATGCAACTCCCAAAGCAAATGGTCTACGTATTAGGTTAGATATTTCTGCTTCAGTCAGTAGAATTAACAATGGCACTACTCACAATGTATCGAAGCAAGACTGAAAGTTTACATTTAAGTGCATGGTGGCTGAGTGTCTAGCAGTCTACGACAGCAAGAATGTTCTGGGTTCAAATCCCAATCTGCCCTTTCTTTGTGGAGTTTGCATGTTTATCCTTGTGTCTGACTGGGGGTCCCCTGGCCACTTTGGTTTCTCCTATCAACATAAAACATGCACTATTGTGAAAATCCTCCAGCGAAATTAATCTATACCTCTCTCCGTGATGCCATTGCTTTGCCTAGAATTTTCCACAGTCTGGCTTTACACACATCAAGCTTACATTTATTCAGGTACACGTGTCTTTTCTTAAAAATACCTAGAAAAACACATATTCTTACTGTGAGAGGGATTGCTTCTCCACAGATCTGAGGTGTAACTTGGCCTCCATGTCAGTTTAATGTCATTTTAAATGGTGCATATTGTGTTATTTTCTGATGTTTCCTCATCACAAACATACTTGGAGGTTTGTTGAGTTTCATTCACATGTTTAACTCCCAAGTCCTGCATTTTTAGGCTGAGTTCTTCTCTCAGACAGAAAACACCCTGTTCCACCTTGTGATGTCATGTGGTAACACAGGAAATCTTCCGCTGTGTTTTTAAACTCCATACCCCTTCACTAGAATCATTTGGATGATTTCAGCCCTGGAATTGTCCATCTTTACTGAACAAAAGTTAAAAGGTAGCTGTTAACTTGAAAATTACCACTACAGCACATCGCAGGTGGAACAGAGCGTTTTGACCTTTGGAAACGTAAACAGACTAATAAGAAAGTTTTACACCAGCATGTGTGAACGAAACAAACACAACTCCAAGTCTGTGTCTGACTGTCCACACTATTCCCTACTTAGGCACTATCTAGGGGTCACACCATTGTTAGGGGTGTCCAAATGACCAGTGGGTGAACAAGTAGTGCACTCAAAATTTCCCACAATGCACCTTGAAAAGTAGTGGGCATCGATGGTCACTAGACTGGACAATATAGACCACAATGCATTGCAAGAGTTGGGAAAACCAAGGTGTACAGAGACAGGTGTTTAACTAGACACAACCCGACTGAATGAAAGCAGATAAAAGCTCTGGTTTATGGCACTGTTGATCCCTGATTATGAATAAACCATTATGGTGTTAGTGGTGCTGGCGTTACTTTAACTCCAGCTGTTAATACATAGATAATTTCCACATTTCAGACAAAAAGCAAATAATCCAGTTACTTTTAAGTGAAATCCATCATCACAAGAACTCGTAAGATTATTATTAGTCCATAAATACTTGTGTGCCAGTCTGGTCTGACCATTATTTATGACAGAAATCAAGTTTTATCAAAGTTAACTGACTTTTTTCACCTAGACGCCAGAGTGATGTGACTCGAATGTAGTGAGTTGCGTGTCTGAATCTCTCTGTGAATGAGTGCGCTATATAGTGCGCTAAAGAGAGCGGACTTATATAGGGAATGAGGGGTTAGGGACTAGGGTGGACACTGAAACACTTTGCAAGTATATGTTTGATGAAGCACCAACATTAAAACATGTCTTAAATCTCACAAGAGTATGTTTTGTGCAATACAGACCCTTTAGCAGACAAATAAACCAAAGGAAAACAGTAAAATCCCCCTGTGAAACACCCAAAGCCAACAGATTAGTGAAAGTCGCATGCAGTCTGCCCTGTCACTCACCTCAATAATATCTGCACTTAAGCCCTGATGAGGCGAGGAGAGGTCTGGGACGTTGATTGTGGAGCTGTTTTTGTTGTGTGCACCCAATTGCCCTCTTCTCCGGCTGAGCAAACACCTCCTTAAGATCGACAATCATCTTAGGGAGAGACAAGAAGCAATCAGAAGATCACATTGGCGTGTATATAGTGCTTCTGTTGGCCTGAAGCTCGTCCCCAAAGCCCAGGCCCATTGTCCAACACTGCACCTCGGGGCTGATTCAGAAAAACACATCACTCCCCGCTGGCTTGAGTCTATAGTGGGCCCGCAAATAACACTGTGTTGTGTATTGACTGTGAGAGGTGCTGATGGACACCAAATCAGGCTGGAGGGGTTACAGGGTTATATAGGTCAAGAGAAACATATAGGAGACTTGAAAGGTGCACTGTGTAACTTTTTTGGTGGAGTTTCATGCTTTTCTCCCTGGAGATCTTATTGCTTTGTTTGGAATGTTTCACAGCATGGTATTAAACCTTTCTTTCTTCATAGAGACCAAACCAAAAAGTTACAGGTCAGATCTGTGGAGAGACAACCCCACTCACAGTCAGAATGCCTGTTTTCTGGGTATTTTTGAACTATATATCCAACTGCAATTTAATAAATGTAAGGTAGCACTGTTTAATATCATACTGTGGAACATTCCAGGCAACGCTATGATATATCAAGCAGGTGAAACAAGCAGGTGACGGACCCAAGCAAAATGTTACATGGGGCACAGAAGGGAGTATTATACTTCTATGGGGTATTAACTAACACGTAACATATGCAGATCAAGTTTTTTTTTGTTTGTTTTGAAAATGCTGTATTTGCTGAAAACAACATATTAAAATGTTTAATAGGTTTTACTTTTGTTGTAGATGCTCTTAGTCTCCCCTCCCTTTGCTCTCTGCACTAAGTCACACCCCCTTCAGAGCGCTACCACAACACAATCAGCGTGCATCTTGTTACCGCACATCATATCAGTTTGTAGAGTTGTGGTGTTTTATGTTGGATCCTACTTTTGCATATTTATGGAGAATTGTTGTGTGGGAGCATAAATATGATGGCATTGTCAGGCAAGGATGTTGTAAACTTGTGGGCTGAGCGTTGGACAGAATCATACTGCTAACTGTAAGGAGGATCTAAACAGGGCTCAGAGAGATCGCTAAGATTACTCAAACACGCATGGATGACTTATTAAAACCTCTTTAAACATGTTTTTGATGAGGAAACATCATAACATGGTAGAAAGCTCCAAAAAGTATGTTTTGCACAATACTTTCTCTTGAAACTATATATTTTGTATTAAAAGAATGCATTAAGATAAATGAAATAAGTTAATTAGTAAAGTGCACTGAGCCAAGGAGAAAACTGGCTGGATTTACTGTAATGAATCAGAATGTAAAAGCAGCCAAAAACACAATCTAAAAATTTAGTTCACTGTTTTAAGACGTAATACCAGCAATCATTTATCAGTCATTAAAACATTTATTTATTTATTTATTTATTTATTTATATGTTTAAACTTCTAGACTCACTGTATCACCTAAATGCATACTGACATACATTGACTAATGAATTAGTTTTAATGTCTGTTTACTTGGCCCATAGCAGAGAATTAAAACATCTGGCACAAGTCCATAGTCAATAAGTAGGTATTATCTAATATAAAGGGGCCCATATTATGATATTTTTTGATTGATGTTATAATATTCTGATGTCATGTGATACAGGAAGTACTCCACATTGTCTTTAAACTGCATACACTTTCTCTAGAATAATTTAGGCTAATTTCAGCCCAGGAATTGCCATTTCTACTGCACAAAATGTAAACGCTAGCTACTAACTTGAAAACTACCACTACATGACATCATAAGGTGGAACAGAGCATTTTGATATTTGGTGATACATACAGACTAATAATGCAGGATTACTTAAACATGTGAATGAAACAAACACAACTTTACAACATAACATTATTCTAACATAGCTAAAAGCTCACAGGAGACAGTTTTGCACAATTTAGCACCTTTTAATACATAAGTGTATCTATTTTTCTATTTTTTTATTTCAGTTAATTTTATTTTTAAGGAATTGATTATGATTTATTATTAATTAATAAATGTATCTATTTATTTATACAAGAATCACCAGATTATACAAAAAGAAAATGTGTCTATAGAGCAGCTTGAGCACACAAAGCCTGTATACGCTGGCTGCTATCACAGATACATTGTGGCACATACACTGATTTCTCATTCATAATTCATTCTTAGGCCCAGGCTCCAGTGATTACTCGTGATCACTTCCTCCTCCTCCACTAAGCGCCTCTTGACTTGTCACAGGCCTTTTCATCGCTTTACAATCCAGGCATCTGCTTTCATATTGAACCCTGAATCCATCCTTCTGTATCTTCAGTATACAGCCCTCAGAAAGATGCCAGAAACTAAACAACAAAGTGAGATGAGATTTGAGAGTTTTGTAACGTCGTCTGGATTTGATCAGGATTTTAGGGCATAAACTACTGAACTAAAGTGACTCACATCTTTTGGTTTTAATAAAAGAAAGAAATAGGAAAAAGTTTTGAGCAAACTTGATGCAAACTTGATGTGTTGTTGTTACTTTGGTGTTGGAAATGTTTTTGAATAATTACTTCTACCACATCTGATGATACAGGACACATGACAATACTTTAACCTGGTATCTCTGATTTTCAAATTGCTGTATAGTTATAATCTGCGATGCCTGTGGATGTTATAATTAGCTCATTTCACATCGTAATATTCCTCTAAAACAACGTAATAAAAGAGACAGGTCCACTGACTTCCACATTAGAAACCTGCGGTGCGCAATGGGTGCTGACGTTGCTGTAAACTTCGATGGCAGTTCACGCTAAAGAGTAGCTTGTAGAATGCAGAACCCTACGCGCATCATAGATTAACAAAATAAAATTGGAGAATGCAGTAAGTACAGAGCAATGGGTGTATGTGGGTGGTGAGAACAACAGGGGTTGACCGGCAATATGGTGTCTTGAAAATAAGAGATTAAAGATTACGCAAATAAGCACAAATCAGTCCAACTTTGAAGAAGGGGAGACCACAATAACAGGCTCTGAAAAGTTGATTTTGCATAACAGGTTTAACTGCTTTAACTTTTCTCTTGCTCTTACAAACCCTTTGACAGACATTCAGTATTCAAACATGTTTTGCGTACATGCACAGCTCGTTCAGTTCAGACAGATATGAAACCTTTGATGTGAACTATCAACCTTTTCCTGACAGGCTTATTTCTCAAGGACGATGTACCATTAATGGAAGTAAACCAGTAAAAAGTAAACCAAAAATATTTACAGCTATACAGTCTCTTACTTGAGCAAAAATATAGCTATCAGGCTGTAACTTACCCAAGGCGATGAAATTGGCTACCTGTTGTTTTGAGTTATATCAGATCTGTAATCATCTTTCTTTACCCCCTGACTATAGACAAAGGAAATGGCATGTTCACAAAGGCCCTTGATTATTCTGGCTCAGTGTGCAGATGGGATTGAGCAGAAACACCAAACTTTGTCTCAAACTCTCATTAGTAAGAATCCCAGGGTAAGTTGTTTTTGTTTTTTACTTAAAAAAGCAGCCAAGGGAAGATGCAGGAGATACCTAAGCTTGTTTATCATTTTCATATGTATAGTCAGAGGTGTTCGTCTGGACACTGTTTTTGAAATCATCAGACATTTCGGCTTCCATCCAGAATCCTTTTTCTATTTGATGGCACCGGTCTGAGACTAAGGTCCAGTCAAATAAAACCTCCCCCAGATAAATCCCAGTGTCTCAGACCAGTGACTTTGAAATCTTTTCGACATTGGACCTCTCCTAGACGAATGAGGGATTACTCTTTATTGTTTTATATACTACTACTACTACTGCTACTTCTAATGCTATTGCTACTGCTACTACTACTACCACTATTATTACTTCTCCTACTACAGCTACTACTACTACTACTGCTGCTGCTGCTGCTGTTACCGACAAGTAGTTTAACATTGTGGTATATACTACTACTACTACAACTACTACTACTAATACTACTAATACTACAACTATGACTACTACTACGACTACTACTACTATTACTGTACTACAATAACTGTTCAAGAATCAATATCGAGCACTAATTTTTACAAATACAACTTGTTTTATCACTTTAGTTTTGAATCAAGTATCGAGCTTTCTCTTTTTGTTTTGTAACTACTACTACTACTCCTACTACTATACCATTACTACTTGCTACACTACTATCCATCAACTTGAGCTGATGTTGTTGTTAATCTTTGACACACTCTGCTGAAAGGCCAAAGTTTTCTCTCTGACACAATATGAACTACAGCTATGAAAATCTACAGCCTGGTTGTGAATACGCAAAACCCCAACGCGGCATGAACCCAGTGAATATTACTACAGCAGAAAGCAATAAACTGGTTTTATGAGCTCCTCCAGCCAGCGCCATTTTGGGACATATACCATAGTCTAATATAAACTTAGGAACGCTCTGGGAATGAAATACCTAAATGTAATGTGTGGTGTCAAACTCTTTCACTTATAAGTGTCAGATAAGTGTGAATGTGTGTTAAAGTACTGGAAAAAAAAATACTGAACAAAATTATGAAGCACTGAAGGTATGTAGCTGTAACATGTTATCTTACTTTACAAATTATATCACTATCATAACCAAAACAGAACTTGTCATTTAGTCATTTAGTTAACACATATCATAGAGAATCAATTTGTATTTGTATTTTTTGTTTTTGCACACTGTCTTTACTGTTGTAGGATCTGGCATCCCAAGTGTGGAGCTCATTCTGGTTTCTGATTGGATAATTTGCTTGAAAACCAAAATATATAATGTAAAGATAAGCAACTTTTAAAATTGTGAATAAGTCAATGTTACAATTGTTATCGGTAAAACAAATATTTGTTTTCATGACAGATTTACTTCATATTTGAGGCTACAACTACTTCTACTCCCATTAGTACTACTACAACTACTATTACTACTGCTACTACTCCCATAAGTACTTCAAATCCTACTAGTCCTGCTTCTTTAGGTAACCTGTTTTTCAATAGCGATCAAACCACTGTTGCTATACACTCCTCCGCCAACATGAAATAGAAAAGCGTAACAGGTGATGCATATCTTCAGTGATCTTATAGGCTATGGATAATTGACAGGAACATGCACTTTCATAGATTTATTTAAGGAAAATCACTTCTTCCTTCTGCAATCTGGCACCTCTCCTCCTCCTCTCCACGGGTGCTGTGCTCTCCACTGGGTGATCACCGGGCTGAGCTGATTCGCCCTGAAAGGCAGTTCTGTTTAATGAGCAGTGGAGAGGGGACTCACTACAGGTGCACTGTACAGCTGGGGAGGGGTGCACTATAACAGCTGTCTGTCTGCATCAAACTCACTCATGAAACAGGTCCATATGTTTGTCTTATGTTGGGAGATTATTCACAACACAGATTCTGTTTGTTGAACTCAGAAGCAAGGGCCATGCTACTATTACTGATACTATAAACTTTATTGATCCACAAGGGACTACTGTTTACTACTATCACTGCCGCTGCTGCTACTCTGCTGATACTGTTAGAACTACAACTGGTACTATTACTTCTACTACTACTAGTACTAGCCTACTACTACTACTGCTACTTTCACTACTACTTACTACTACTGGTGCTGCTGTTTCTACTACTTCTTCTGGTTACAGTTACTACAACATTCATGAATTTCAGGCATAAAGATTCATGATTTGAAGGATTTTGCATAAATTATATATTACATATTACAACAGATGCTAGTATTGACACAACTGCAAGATAAATAGATAAATAGATAGGCAAACAGACAGATAGGTAGATAGGTAGATAGATACTTTATGGATCCTTAAGAAAATTCAAAATAAATATTCAAAAAACTTGGCTGGGATAAAAAAAAGGCAACAAAACCCTTCAAATCCTTCTAGGTATTTCCTGAAACCCACAAATCTACAGCTTTTTCTACCACAACTGTCCACAGCATTTATTTTTATTTTTATTTTTTTTGCTATTTGGCTACCCCACATGTAGAAGGTAAAAACAAACAAACAAACAAAAAAACACTTTCACTACTACTATCTACTACTGCACTGCACGATAAAACCTCCAGTAGAATCTCTTCTCCAAAATCCCTTAACTATCACAAGAGAGATGTTTTGTTACCTTTTATATGCCAGCGTGGCTCTTTTCCAGGTATGTTTTGTCTCCTTTTTGTTGCTGGAAGCAGGAAGTTCATTGCCAAGAAAAGGTCCTGCCTCTGAGCATGACTTATGATCTGAAGTTTTGTTGTATTAAAACCAGGCTATGTTTAACCGGTGTTATCACCCCAGGCACATCCACTTTAGTCTTAGCTTTGCACTTGATGTCACTTGAATCTCTTAATACCTCAGAAGTCCAGCGGCCATTCTGCTTTGAAAATCTTACAGGTGCATAGTGTAACTTTTGTTGGAGGCTCCTTCGAATGCTTTTCGCCATGGAGATGTTATTGCTTTGCCTGGAATGTTTCATAGTATGGCATTAAACCTTTCTATCATCACAGTGACCAAACTAGACCAAGTTACAGCTCAGATCTGCACAGAGGCAATCTCTCTAACAGTCAGAACGCCTGTTATTCTAGGTATTTATGAGCTATAAAACCACCTGTAATTGAATAAATGTAAGGTAGAGCTGTTTAATGTCATACTGTGGAACATTCCAGGCAAAGCAATGACATATAAACAAGCAGGTGACAGACCCCAACCAAAAAGTTACAATGTGCACCTTTAAAGAACAGCAAAAAACTCAGGGTTTTAATAAAAATATGTGTTTATTATAATAGCATTTGTGGTTTGTCATTTTGCATTTGTATTTCGTGCCTAGACTAATAATATGTTTAGTACAAGGTTGCTATAAAGGATAAGTCTCAAATGTTATGTTTTTTCCTATCAAAATTCTACACCTGATGCTAGGGCTATGCAATGAAATTAATTTTAATCAAGACTGAGATTTGTAATAGTCAGTAATGGGTCTTTTTAATCAACAGATCCACATGTGGTTTGGAGCAGAGTTTAGACTTTGAAGGACGAAATTTGCCCCTTTTTTACATTAAACTGCAGTTATTAAAAGTCTGTTTTGATATGAAAAGTGAATTAATAATGAAAGATAATTTGATTAGCTTTTAATATGACAAAATAAAATAGAAAATTACCCGACCATATCTCATGCCCTAGACCTTACAGAAACGTCATTATACTGACTTGACTGAAGATAACCAATGTTAGCAGCCCTTGTAAAGCTTTACAATGTTATTGACTAATTCATTGTACTCGCTATACCCAGAGGCTGCCTTGGGAAGCAAAATTCAAGTGTATGTGTCAGATTAAGAGGAGAGGTAAAGAGTTTCTTTGGATCTTAAAAATATCTTTAAAATCCCTTAAATTGACTCTTGTGATCTTTAAGCCATGTTATCTGGAGTTGTGCTTTGTTTCATTCTCACATGTTTGAGTAATCTTCTCTAAAACTCAAAATGTTCTGTTCCTCCTTGTGATGTCATGTAGTGGTAGTTTTCTAGTTAACAGCCACGTTTTACCTTTTGTTCAGTAGAGATCGCCAATTTCAGAGCTGAAATTATCCAAATGATTCTAGTGAAGGTGTATAGAGTTTGAAAATATTAAAGCACTTACTGGATTAACACATGACATCACAAAATGGAAGTAAGTGTTTTCTGTTTGAGAGAAGAACTAAAACATGCAGGGTTTGTGTGTTAAACATGTGTGAATGAAACAAAACACAACTCCAGGAATGTGATGAAGAAACAACATTATAACATACTGTAGATCAGAAAATAGTATAATATGAGCCCTTTAAAATCGCAGTACAGGGTTTGTATCTGGCCTATTTTTACATTATTAAGTAAGGGCCAGACTCTGCTGAGATTTGAGCATATGTGTGTTTACCCATAGGAGCTATGCAAATATAGGTGCAGCTTCCTCCAATTAGACTAACAGCAGGAGCAGCCATTTTGTGGTGACCCTCCACTTGACCTGCCAGACTCTGCATTCCCCAGTCATTAAATAAACCGTTGGCATAATGATTGGCAACACCGGTGACTGTGTAAAATAACGCCTTTATAAGAAGGACTTAGCAGGCATCGTTTAATAGGCAGATAACTTTATCTTCTCTTCTTTATTTTGTCATTAGTTTTAGAGCTACTCCCCCTACTGGTAATAAATAATATGATCTTCTTTTCTTTACTGCAAACATTCTAATTGTTTATTAGTATGCTGTGATTTCCATAATGATTTGACATATAGCGTTACACCAGATGCCCTCCCTGATGTAGCCCCTTTTTTCAAGATATGGACATAAAAACAATGGCTTGTGACTGGATTTTGTTGTTTAAAGGTGCACTATTTAACTTATGGAGAGGAGTCTGTCACCTGCTTGTGTCTATAGAGATGTAACTTTACTTAAAATGTTCCACAGTACAGCATTAAACCTATCTGTCTTGCTTTTATTCAGTTACATGTGTATTAATGCCTTGTAAACTACAACAACAACTGCTGTCACTACTCCTCCTACTACTGCTACTACTACTACTACTACTACTACTACTACTACTACTACTACTACTACTACTACTACTACTACTCTCTACTACTACTACTACTACTACTACTCCTACTACTGCTACTACTACTACTACTACTACTACTACTACTACTACTACTACTACTACTACTACTACTACTACTACTACTGCTACTACTACTACTACTACTACTACTACTACTACTACTACTACTACTACTACTACTACTACTGCTACTACTACTACTACTACTACTACTACTACTAGTACTACTACTACCACTATCAGAGGTGGGACTTGCAAGTTGTGACTTGGACTTGAGTCAGACTTGAGGCACTATTTTTATGACTTGAGACTTGACTTGATAAAATGGACTAAGACTTGGGACTTGACTCAAACTTTAGGCCTGTGATTTGAGAAGAGTTGAGAAGCACTTTTAATTCTTTATTCTTTATATTCTGACCATAATGATCCATACTTGATTTCATATCTTGATAAGACATTTAAAAAAGAAAAGTCAACTAAATTTATTCATCAAGTATATAAGAGTTGTAGAAATTCTCATCTATAAATATACTATGACTTTATGAGTACAATTTATCTTAAAAGTTATAGAAATTGCAAAAAATCTAGTCTATATTTGGTATTTTGGTTTAAGACTTTAAATGACTTGAAGCTCAAAGCAGACGACTTGGAATTGACTTGGACTTATGGGCCAGTGACTTGACCTGGACTTGCTTGTATTTGACTTGACTTGAGATGCATTCCTGAAAACTTACGCAGTGCACCTTTAAATATTTTGTAAACCATTTCAGTTATTTAGTGCATTTCTTCTTGTCGATTCCCAGGATATAGTAGGAAAAACACTTGTACTAAATCTGTGGCCATCTTGATTAAGCTTGCTGTGCACCCAAACAGTGCACTTTGAATAATTAGCATTGCATTATCATCTTCTAGTGGCGTCAGGGAGCTGTAAGTCACGTACAAACACACTCACAATGCTACGCTATGCTGCTAATGGTCTGAACATCCAATTCTTTACAACATGGCGACTGTGACCTATTTTTGTAACCCAGTGTCACGCTAGGTGTTGTCGTCTTATATACCACATAGGCTGAGCTTATAGGTAACTGTGCCAAAGCCTCATCTAGCATCTTGATGGAGGAGCTGTTAAAGATGTAAGGAAACATTAGGGATTTTTCTGGCCGTCTCCTCCAAGTCGATATAGCCCCACAAAGACATTTTAGTTAATTATAGTCCTGTGAAGTTGACCTATGATCTCCGCAGTGCTACAAACAAGGAAAACCGCAGCAGGCAAAGTCGAAACATATGGAAGGTGAAAACATGGCCCACTAAGCCTGGTCCTTTTTTCTATGCAGATGTTAAATGTCTACATAAATTTGAGTCATATTCAAGTTTATTTTTCATTGTGGTTTTAGCATTTAAGGAAATACTATTTGTGCAGCTACAGAATGCTTTGATTTTAATAAACAAAAATACCTTGTAAACATGCATTCTTGGATTCGCCTCGTCATAGATCTGACCTGTAACTTGGCTTGCTGGTATCACTTGCTTGTCTCCATGGTGATAGCATTCTAGGTAAAGCAATAAAATGTTATTTTTTGCTATTTTTAGGTGTTATAATGTTGTTTCCTCATTAAAAACAAACTTGGACTTGTGTTTTGTTTCATTCACACATATGTAACACACAAACCCTGCATATTTAGACACTCTGTTCCACCTTGTGATGTCATTTGGTAATACGGAAATGCCCCTCTGTGTATTTAAACTTCATACACTTTCACTAGAATCATTTCAATAATTTCAGTCCTGGAATTACTTATCTATCTATCTTGTTCTACTGAACTAAAGGTAAAAAATAGCTGTTAACTTGAATACTACTGCTGCGTGACATCACAAGGTGAAACAGAGCATTTTGAGCTTTTGAGATGTAGACAAACTAATAAAAAATTATGACTCAAACATGTATAAATATAACAAAACACTCCATGTATGTTTTTGAGGAGGTAGCAACATTCTGACATGGCTTAAAGCTCACAACAGTGGATTTTGCATAATATACGAGCTTTAACACCTCCATGGAGAAGGCAGATGTCGGACCCTCCAAAAGCAAAGCTACATAGTGCATCTTGAATTTACAGGCTACAATTTTGAAGAGTCATATTATGTCAAAGTAATTACTCATGTAGAATATTTCCTGCTTGCCACCATGAAGCCTTTGGTTCTAGGACTGAGGTAGCTGACGTAATATGACAGTAGTAATTGAAGTCTAAATCATAGTAGTACTAGTAGTAGCCATAAAAGTAGCTGCTTCTTTTACCGCCAGGTCCCGAAGACATATACAGTAATCTGCCAGTGAGAGATGGGAGGCCATACTGACTTCATAATATAATGCACCCTCTTGGTCTGAATGGGATTTCCATCTATAAACCTCAATAAAGCAGTGTGTCCTTCAGACCCAACACAAACAATCAGAGAGAGAGCGTGCGGTGTCTTCCTTTTCCCCTTTTACTTGGGAGAAGATGCTGCAGTTGCTGATTTGATGCTGAACACGGCGACCCCTGGTGACCTGGATGTGATAAATATCGGAGCAGGCTGTCCTTCCTGTCGCCAGAGGACAAGTTTGTGAGCAGCAAAGGGGATGATGTCAGATATAAGAGGACAGGTTCCTGCCAAGTTCAAGCATTTTTGAAGAGATGAGACAAAATAAGAAATAATATCACTGTTTGACAATTGACTCTCTATTAAAATTGTAATAAAGGTTAAAGGTTAAGTATAATAAAGATTAAATTAAAGATGCGCATGTAACTTTTCAGGTGGGGGGGTCTGTTACCTGCTCGTCTCCATTCTGATGTTATTGCTTTGCTTGGAATGTTCCACAGTATGACATTACAAATTATTACATGTTACAAATTACAAAAATGTGTTTTTATTGCTCAAAAGTACTTTGGAAAAAAATGCATCGCTGCTGTGACCTGTCTCGTCTCTCCATAGACCTGACCTGTAACTTGGCCAGCTTCATGGAGATAGTTTAATGCCATCCTGTTGAAAAATTCAGGCAAAGCAATAAGATCTCCACAGAGACCAGTGTCCAGATTAAGTTACATGAAGAAGCTTTAATATCTTCACAGCACTATCACTGTTTTACTTTTGTGACTACTTATAATGCATTACCATAATTTATTTCTTATTCTATATTCATTGTGGTATAAAAAGTAAATTGAAAGTAGCACTTCTACAATACTGTATTATAAATATTGTTACTGTTTGTACATCTACTATTAATAAGATTTCATAACTAACACCATTATAATTAATTATAATAACATAATAACTGAAATACGGTTTGTACCCAGTGATTTTTACTCTATTTACTGTTTAAGTAAAAAAAATACAGTCTTCATGGTATTACTCTGTCCCAGTGAAGAGAAAACCTACCGTGGTAACATACAAACCAAGAGACTATGGGCAGATGTTCTGACAACCCCACGGTAACAACAGGAGCACAGAACACCCATTACAATTATTCACTAAAAAATATGACATTTCACTGCTATGCTAGTTTCTGATCTGGGTTATAATGTTGTTTCCTCATCACAAACATACCTGGAGTTGTGATTTGTTTCATTCACACAAATCCTGTATATTTAGGCTGGGTTCTTCTCACAAACAGTTTAAATTAAAATAATAAAATCTGTCTGGCATAACGCTGTACCAGTGGATGCATAGAGAAAATGGAAAGCTAGGTATGCCATATTACCGCACTAACATACAAACCAAGATGTTGTGGGCAGATGTTTTGACAGCCCCATGGTAACAACAAGAGCACAGAACACCCGTTACAATTATTCCCTTTAAAATTACATTCCACTGCGACGCTGGAGACTTGGAAATGTACGCGATCAATCTCGGAGCTGTCCTTCCTGTCGCCTGAGGACATGGGTCTCTGTGAAGCTTACAAGGAGATGGTGTCAGATAAGGAGCGAATGAGATTTCTGTACAGTGCAGGCGTACAGTATCTGCTGCCCTGAGGGAAAATGAAAAGTCTCATATCAGTGAGAAAAGTGCTTGTGCTTTTGCTAATAGTTTAACTCTGTGATCTCCAGATATAAGGGGATGTAGTATTAAAGCAGCTCAAACCACTTTAAAGTCCGGGGAGAGCTCTGTACTGAAGTGAGTGTTGGAGAAGAGAACACCCGCCTGGCCCAAAGTGCCCATTAGCCCTGCGGGTGTCCCTCCTCAGTGTCAGGGAGCTCTGTGGTGCTTTCGGCTGTTCCCTCCGTCCGCTGCTCTGTGCTGGGCCTACACACTCCCCTCTATATCTGCTCTATACTGTAAAGGGCCTATATCACATTCATATCATTTTCTGATCTGTGTTATAATGCTGTTTCTTCATCACAAACAAACCTGGAGTTGTGTTTTGTTTCATTCACACAAGTTTAATACACAAATTCTGCATATTTATGCTGAGTTATTTCTCTCAAACAGAAAACAGTCTGTTCCAGCTTGTGATGTCATGTCAATCAATCAATTGAATTTATTTGTATAGCCTTTTTAAAACGTTTTTTTTTTTTTTTTAACTAGAACCATTTAGCCAAGAAACTACTGCTTCATAACATCACAAGGTGGAAGACAGGTATGTTTTTGAGGAAGTAACAACATTATAACATGGCTTACAGCTCACAGGAGTCAGTTTGTGTAATATTGGACCTTTAAAGGTGTGCAAGGTTACTGGAGAATGGTCCACCACTTGCTTGTCTGGAGATGCTATTGCTTTGCCTGGAATGTTTCACAGTATGGCATTAAATTAATTAATACCTAGCTTGCATTTATTCAATTACAGGTGCTTTCATTCATCTAAAGTGCTTTGTAAATATCCTCCATATCAGTGAGGCCGCCTCTCCACAGATCTGACTTGTAATTTGGCGTACTGGAGTCAACTGCTTGTTTCCATCGAGATTGATACGTTTTGTGCCATACTGAGAAACAGCATTAATACTGTTGATACTGTTAGTGTCATACTTCTACTACCTGTTCCACTGTTACTATAGATATCTGCTGCTTCTAGTGTTGTCACAAAATGTACATTTCAAACTCAGTCTAAATTTTTAAAGCTCTTTTTTAGACTTTGTGTTTTTCATTTTAGTGTTGACTAGTATCTGATTTTCTTTACTTCTGACAACCCTAGCTGCTTCACATACTACTTCTGTGACTACTAATACTTGTACAGCTAAGATCATACTCTCAACAACAAGCACAGGTCTGTAGTGACTTTAGGACCGCACAATACAGTCAAATGTACTGGTTTCCTTTTTATAGTAAGGGAAGAAAGGCCTTAATATAGTCAGAGAATGAGCAATAATTATAATCACATTAATCACAGCTAAAAGAGGTTGTATTTCCAATTAAGTTTTTGGGTGACCCGTGAGATATGAATCATGATTAAAAAGAATAATTCATTGTGACCGGTGTAGCATAAGGAGGCCAAACAGCAGTCTGCTTATGCTGCTGTTAAAGGCTTGACTAACTGTATCCCTTTCTGTCCAATCAGATTTGCACGGCTAAATGCTGCCTGCTGAGTGCCACTGTCACTGTACTTTTAATTAAAGATGGTGGCTCTTTTCACTTTTCATTATTCTCGCTGTTTAAGGCCTTTTAGTATAGCACTGCAGCTGATCCCATAAAAGATTAAATGGGAATACAGTGTGTGTGGCTGCTCTGAGGGCATGTAGTTGTGTCAGAAGAGGTAGAAGAGCAGATTTGGGGGATTTTAGTGTCCGGTTAACAAGGATACTGTGTCATGGCTTCCTTCTGGTGAGTATGAATATTGAAAGGGCCGTATCCGATTTTTACTTTTTCATGACTAGAAAGAAAAAGAAATATATCTGTTCTGTCTTGCCCCAGTACAGATATATTGTAAAAAAGGCTGGTGTAGTCAGCCTGTGTCTAACTGTGAAGTTGTTAGTTGTATTGCTGTTGCTTGCCGACACTTGAAACATGCTTATGAACTGATCATGGTTAATAATTAGGATTCTAGGGAAGCTTTAGGAAAAAGAGGAATAAGTTTAGAGTTAACTACTTCAATATTTCATGTTCATTATTATTTTGTCTACATCTTTAAAGCTCAAAATGCTCTGTTTCACTTTGTTTAGTAAAGATTGGTAATTCCAGGGCTGAAATTACCCAAATGATTCTAGTGAAGTTGTATGGAGTTTAAAAACACAGTGGAGCACTTCCTGTATTACTGCATAAGAGGTGAAATAGAGTGTTTTCTGTTTGAACTCAGACTAAATAGACAGAGTTTGTGTGTTGTTGATGAAGAGGAAACAACTTTATAATATAAATCAGAAAATAGTGTGATATGGGCTCTTTAAAGTTAACATTTGAGGGCTGAAGTAGTGCAGTGTTTTTTAGGGGTGTAATGATACCCAAGTCTCACAATACAATATTATCACAGTATGAACCTCTCGGTATGATATTTATAGAAAGATTGGTGGTTTGAACCCACTCTTAACATATACTGCCAGAGTGTCCCTGGGCAAGACACCTGTATAATTAAGCTGGTTGTGCCTGGAAGGTCATCTGGTGAAAGAATCCCAAGAATTTGTTTACGGAGGCAGCCTTGACAGACAAGAGGAGCAGCTGAATGACAAAAAAAAAAAAAAAAAGAAAGGAAATTGACACACTTAATTCATTTCTTGCCCATTAAAAACGTAACATCCCCAATCACACATGTCTATGTTTGTATACAGAGAGATAAATCTAAGCTAATATTTAAACACATTAATAAATCAGCATATTCTTTACACTGAAAGCATTACCATAACCAGATACGCATGACATGTATAATTCAAAATGTCCTTATCTTTCTGTATTAATTGGCACCCAGTGTTAAACCTGCTTGATCAAAATGAGGTGGGGGGAAAATCATGGCGTGAAGCATGAATATTTGATATGGACAGTGTTCAAAGTAGTGACACAGAGGAGCTTTTATCTCACAACGATGAAAAATGAACTCTAGTCTGAAGTGTGTCAAGTCTGCCCACTGTCCCATGTAATGCTCCTAAAATTATTCTTCCTCTCAAAGTGACAATTTATTCCCACGTTTTAGATATTTTTGTGAAGCGGTCATTGCCACAGATAATAAATAAATAATATAAAAAAAGGCTCTTGTGAAATTACATAACACGCTTTTTCCCACTAAGAAAAGAGCTTTGATGATGTGCTCTATCTCTTGTCTCTTGTTATATGCTCTGATTACAGAGCCATGAGGTACATTATACTTAGCCTACACACAAGTCTGATATTCTGTCCCCAGGCTAGGAGATAACTCTACAGTCCAAAATGCTAACATTGCTTTAAACAGTGGTGGATGAAGTACTCAGTTTTTTTTACTTAAGTAAAAGTACCTCATGAAAAACCTTCTAAAGTAAAGTAGTAAAGTACCTGTTTAAAAATGCATTTAAAGAGTAAAAAGTATTTTGCAGAGAGTTTTAGAATAATTAAAGGATGAAATGTAGTGATTCTGATACAAAATTTAGCAGATTTTAGGTGATTAAATTGATTTCTTAATTTTTCTAGCTATTTTGGTGTATTTGGTTTGCTCAGAGTTGAAGCGGAAACTCAAATTGAATGTGCTAAAAAAGTCTCAGCCATTTCAAAGTACTTTTTACTTTTCAGTCCAGATCTCAAATGTAGTAGAGTAGAGTACAGATACATGTTCTTAAATGTAGTGAGGTAAAAGTAAAAAGTATTCACGGTAAAATGTACTTAAGTAAAGTACAGATACCTAAAACGTGTACTTAAGTATTATACTTTTACTTTTGTATTTCATTACCTTTCAGCGTTGCTTTTAAATATCCGAGTGCGATGACAAATCACCTTCCTATATTGTTTTTATTGACTGTTTGTGTTTGAAGAGATCTGGAGTGAGGGTGTTGGAGTGAAAACAAAGACAGACTTGTCAGATCCCATACTGAGAGTGGCTTGTGCTGGAGACAATGGATCAATATTGTAAGTTTGTTTGTTGGCAAGTTTGGTTGAAGAAGTGTAGCTAATAAAAGAATGTCTTGGAAATATTAATATTAGATGATTTAAAAGGATTTATTTGTTTTTGCATTGTTAGTCTCTGCAAACAGAACATAAACACTAGATTGGATGGAATTATTTCTAAAAATTCCAACCAAGGTTGAACTGTATCTCAAAGATGCTCTGTGTAACTTTTTAATGAAGGGTACTCCAACTGCTTGTCTCCATGGAGATGTAATTGTTTTTTACCTAAAAGGATCCACAGTATGAAATTACAGTTCTTCTGTTTCCATAGAAGCAAACAGGTTACACCAACAGGCGAAGTTGCACATCAGATCTGTGGAGTTACTACCCCAGCCACCATAAAATGTAAATTTTAACAATAAAATTTTAATACCATACGGTGGAACCTCCCAGGGAAAGACAGGCAACATAAAAGTTACACAATACAGCTTTAACTGGGTCTATGGGCTGAACCAGGGGATTTACCTTTTTATAATTTCAAGATAAGACAAACAATGCTATCTCCAGCCTCTAGGGGTCAGTAAAATAGGTAAATGATCATCTCAGCGGAGACTTTACCCCTGAACTAGAACCTCTCAGCTTCAACAACAGTTCCACTTTTTACCATCAGACTGCATTAGTGTAGTATAGACAGTCTAAAAATGACTTCCTGTTATGTGTTACAAAACCAGTGTCATCAAACATTAATGCAGTGATTTGTGGTTTCTCTGAGCTGTTTCCTGACCCTCGAACCGTCAGTTAAAAGAAGTACAAAATGAAAGTCAATAAAGAAAGCAGCAAAGTCTGAGTCAGTGTTCGCTTCTGTCAATCTCCACCTGCCCACATGTTAGACTCCTATTAGTCACTGGCTCCATATCTGCTGATAACAGCCTAGCCAAGTACAGGAAGTATCCAGAACAATCACATAAGCATTGTACAGCTCACTCATTTGGCCATTTTTAGACTAAGTAGTGCACGGTTACAAAGCTGGAATAGTGCGGCATTTGACATTCACAGTTATTAGTAAATGTATTCTTGGTTGGGATTTTACACATACTACATTGCTTCGTAAGAATGTCAGTTTTAGAGTTTAAAGTAGATTATACTAGATCTAGGTATAGTGTATTGTGTGATGAACTGCTAACTACTCAATGCGATACCATAACTCTGCTTAATGAAGCAGTTACTAAGCCTTGTTCATTATGAATTAAGTCTTGATGGATAGAATTATACTACAAGATAACAATAGTAAAAAACATGTCATGATTGTATTACCTTTTCATTACCAAAAAATTTCTAAGAACTTTATTTTGTAGCCTCAAGATGTAAAATACAGTATACTTTACATTTCCACTTGCATTTAAAGACAAGTGTATAAGACATATGTTGATTTAGGATTATGATAGATTCTCATAAAGTCTTTAATTTATTATACACAGAGAGGAGCATCTGCTGAACTGCTCTCTTCCTCTCCTCTGTGCTGACGATGGGTTTGACAGAGAGAACATTTTGTCTCGTTTAAGTCGCTCCCATGTGCAGCCAAAGCAACACTATAAGTTGAACACTCCATTATCAAGGGAAGATATTATACAATATATTGCAAATACAGTCCACAAAACAGTGCTATAAATCCATTTTGAAGTGTTCTTTCAAAGGTAATAAAGAGAGAATAGTCCTTCACGTGTGTCTGTAATTTATTGCTAGACTTCTGTGCAATAAAAATCATTCATCTGAACTGTTTCACTACATTTCACAAATAATAGTAACACAGTTTTGTCTATCTAAACTAGAAGTGCACTGCTCTGATCTTTTGAACACTTTAGAGTCTCAAAGCGAGTTCTTTTACTATAGGTCTGGGATTTTTTGTTGCACGTTTAAAATTGTTTAAGACTGAAAAATCCTGGTGTGTGTGGCGAGCTTTAGATGTGAAACTGATTGTAAAACTTGGAGTCAATGAAGAGGCAGATGGAGAGGTTGAGGAGGCTAGTGTGTTTGCAGCCACTGGTCATGAATGAGGGGTATGGAAAACCAGAATTTTCTGAGCAATCGAGCCTTGAATGCATAAGAATAAAGATTACTGAAACATGCATGAATCACTCAGTACAACTTTGACTCTGTTAATGATAATGGATTATAAATAGTTAAAAGCTCTTAAAACTAAATATTGTATAGTATGTCTCCTTTAATCATTAATACCTTAAAATCTACTGAGCAAAACCCTCATACTCTTTTGTTTTCCTATACCTCTTTGGTCATTAGCATTAGAGCGTTAGACAGCGCCCGGTAGACAGAGCAGCCTCAGCATCGGCCCACAGCATCGGCCCACAGCAGTAAGCCCCCCGCTCTCGTCTGTATTAGCTGTCAGTATCGATTACTCAGCCTCTCAGTGGATGGGATCTTGGATTTTCTCTCCCTCTGAATTAAGATAAGCTTCTGCCTCTGCCTGTTTCAGATGCATTTCAGCACTGACGCACCTGTAGTGACATGCTATATACTGACTATTGATGTTTTAGCAGAATTATGTTGACATATCCAGAGCTACTTCACAGAGGTACTCAATTGCCTCAACGTGCTTAAATCGTAAGTCTTTCAAAAACTCAGTTGAACATGAAGACAAGACTAAACCAAATGACCAAAAAACAAACTGGATTAGATATGTACTAGTAGATTCTAATAGTTAAACTGATCTAATGAAGATAATAGAACCTCCATTTGTCTCACAAAGGGGAAATAGCAGTTCAAAAGTAGCCACTACATTGAGACCATGTGTATGTGAAGTAATTAAAATGAATCATGAAGCTATTCATGGTTGCATCTGTTTTGTTGGTGGGGCATATGTGAGTGCTAGTAATAACTGTCTTTTAAGTTGATGCATTTGAAAATAGAACATTTTGAGTTGTATATGAAGCTACCAAATAATCTCCCTGGAGACAACCCCACTTACGCTAAGATGCATTTTTTCCCCAATATAATGTAGATATTGTAATGTACAATGTAAACATGTATTTGAGGAAATGCAAGATAAGTGTGTTTAATGTAGAGTGTCCCATGATCCAAAGACTGGTGGTTTGAATCTGCTCTTGACATAAACATCATTCACTCCCACAGGTGAATGCTGTTGTTGTGTCCTTGAGCACCACCACACCAGTGTGTGAATGTGTGTGTGAATAAGTGAGCTTTGAGTGCCTTGTAGGTGGCTTGCCAAAGCTTGATCCCATCAGATCTCAGAAGCCAAGCAGGGCGAGGCCTGGTTAGTACTTGGATGGGAGACTGTTGTGAAAATTAGGTGTCACAGTGGGGTGCTAGTGGCAAAAACTGTCAATGTGTCCTTAGGCAAGGCACTTCACCCACATTGCCTAGTATGAAAATGGTGTGTGCCTGAGTGTTGGTGATCGGAAGGGTCAATGGCACAGATTGGCAGCCTCACTTCTGTCAGTCCGCCCCAGGACAGCTGTGGCTACAATAGTAACTTCCCACTGCAGAGTGTGGAGTGAATGAATAATGCTCTGTAAAACTGATCCATTATTATAGTTAAAAGTGCTATATGAAAAAGTGACCATTTACCAGTGTCATAGTGTGAACCATTCTAGGCAATGCAATAACATCTCCATAAACAGCAGGCTCTCCACTATGCAGAAAAGTTACATAATGTACCCTTTATTGTAGTTCATAAAGAATACATGTATTATGTAATGTAGTATGCAGAATGGCATATTACACAGGTGGCCATAACTTAAACCTTGTTCATAGCAATGACAGTTTTATATAAGACCTACACCACAGACATCTGAGTAGTTCTGTAGTGGCTCTCTCCCACACAGACACAGTCCAATCTCTCTCCTGCCCGTGTTAATTTGTGCCAGTCAGCCAGTACCTGGGTTCACCTCTGCTCCTTTGTCTTCACCTCCCTCCTCTTCGTCTGGCTAAGCTCTCCGCCTGTTTTATTCAGCGCTGGTTCTCGACACACCTGGTTGACTACAAATTCCACAGAGGAATGTCTTTTTTCTAAATGTATCCAAGCAGAAAAAAATCATTTTCCTTATTTATGTGTGTAGCCTACCAATGTTAAAGCAAGTGTATGGCAAATGTAATGCTAAATGCTACATAAAAATGTAAAGCTATTGCCTGGCTTACCCATAATGAAATCTCTGTATTTTATACAGGTTGATATCAGTCCGGTCCCCATGCACTCTGTTGTGTCTCAAGCAAAGACTGTATATATAAAAGGACATACCTAACCTGTTAGCCGCCACATTCCAAACACGAGGTGACTTCTGACTCTCCTGACTCTGATTCCAATTGCCTTTACATTGAAAATTTGTCACCCCTCTCTTTGTAACTGCAGCAGTGAGCCTCGTCATTTTAAAAGGTTTGGATTAATTTGCTCTACATGATCTTGGTGTTTTTATTTCACTACTTTGTATGTTAATAAATTCCAATTTATAATATAGAATGTGGCTCCAAATTTATTCTTAGACTTGTGAGCTTCATTTGAGTGGAGACAATGGCTATGGATGACATCGCACTCTCTTATTCCACTTCTTTATACAGTCTGTGGTCTCAAGTTTGGTCAAACATAATCATGGCATCAGTTTTAGTGACATGAACCAACGGATCCATGCCTGTACCTGACTGGCTAATCCAACTGTCAGTCACACTCATTTGAAAACAGGGAGATTCATCGATGACCAGACTCAAATCTTCATAAAGTATTGAGCTGTGTATTCTGGATAACATGCAAACAGAGCTACCAAAACACTTTGAAATGAAATGAGCTTAGTTAGTATTCAAGAGTGTAGGTCTAGCCAAAGGGGTCTCTCAAATTACGTTAGTGACGATTGTTTTTCACACTGTGTGTTGACATGTATTGATTTTAAATTTTACTAAGTAGAACTGGCATTGATAAATGACATAGATTTGAAAACAAGTCCAATCTCTTCACTCAGTTCAACTCTGTTTAAGTTAAAATTTATATAATAAAATGAGCAAAACTGTATTTTAATTGGATAATATGATACTTTGGATAAATATGTGATTTTATGTTGTTTATTAATAAACACTAATGCTTTATGGTAATATCCTTTTAAAAGTTCATCATAAACTCATTTGCTGTTATTTACTTTGAAGTCAACATTCATATCCTTAATCGGCTTAAGGTGTATTCTAATTAAACAACAAATAATAACATAATGAATCATATCATAAGAAATGGATCAAAAGTAACTGGAACATTTTATTATAATATTATTTTCTGATCTATGCTATAATGTTGTTTCCTCATCACAAACATACCTGGAGTTGTGTTTTGTTTCCTACACACATTTAACACACAATCTGTACATATAGTTCTTCTCATTCCACCTTGTGATGTCATGAGTTAATACAAGAAGTGCTCCACTGTATTTTTAAACTTCATACACTTCCACTAGAATCATTTCAGCCCTGGAATTGCCAGTCTCTATTGAACAAAAGGTTAAAAGGAGCTGTTAACTTGAAAATCACCACTTGATTACATCACAAGGTGGAACAGAGCATTTTGAGCTTTGGAGATGTAGACAGACTATTAATAAAGGACTACTCAAATATGTGTAAATGAAACAAAACACAACTCCAAGTATGTTTCCTGATGAAGTAACATGTCTTAAAGCTCACAAGAAATAAGTTTGTGTAATATTGGACCTTTAGATAAATCGTTGACATATGTACCTTCAGTGAATCCAGTACTTTAGAACTGACCTGTATATAACCAATGAAAACCACATGTTTGCTGTACGTATATGTATGCAGGTGTATCTTTTACAGACCTTGCCCATTTGACCCAGCGCAGAATACGTCGTAATCACATAATTTCTGTTTGACCTTCTAACATTTTCAAATATTAACGGCCTCTGCGAGAAATGGATTTTCCTGACCTCTAATCTAATTTGCAATATGTTCGTCTAATATAAAGCTGTACAGAGGGAGAAATTGATTAAAAGATGAAAAAGGGCTACGCAGGCTATTCTATTCTGGGTTTATGAATCAATTCCTAATTTCTTCCAGGACGAATAATGCAAAGCTCATTCAGACAAACTATTACTATGAGTCATCCCAAATACAACTCCCATTCATTATCAATAGAGACGATTTGGGCCATATATCAAGTTGACTCATGTTAAGAATGGGGAAGGCAGATATGTCTATTCTGACTGGACAGGAAATGTCACAGTCTTGAAATCTTATCTATTTCTTGGATAGTCTTGCCAAGATTTATGTTAAGATAACGGCCTAAAGGGGTTCTCAGAGCACATTATCATATCTGTGATCACTTTGTCAGTGGCCCTCTGTTGCCAATAGCAATTAAGCAATTCAAGTAAAATAAAAAAAAATAAAAAATCTTTTGAATGGAGGAAAAGCCATCACAAAGTTCTTCAAATGAGGACGGAATAATATGTCTGAAATCCAGGAATACATTTACCTGGCCAACCAGAACCGCACGCTTTGACAAAACTTTACAAAGACAGTGAGTGGATTTGGAGCTGTGTCATGTCTCCCCGATTTCAGAAGGTGCGATTGACATGGCTTTTTTACACGTGAAAAGAGGGAGAAAAAACTACGTAAAGGACTGAGAAACAGCATGGATTTTTGGCAGAATCACCAATCGACGCACCCAACTGTTATTTATATCACATAAAGGAAGTTACGTGTTTTGTTCTGAATGATACAAGAATTTTGGAGAGGAGATGTCTTCCGCATTTGAAAGACACATGCTTCTCATTAGCAGCTGTGGTTGGATCGTCTCAAGTTTGGACAGAGGTTTTTCACGCTCTATTGTCTGGTCCTTTCTGGATTCAAACAGAATGTAGAAGGAACTGGCTAGTCAAGCAAGAAGGACAGGGTTTCAGGTTCTGTTTAAAGCAACATTTGGATGACTTTTCACAGTTCAAAATACATAGGATATTTAGTTTTAAATTGTTGATCACTATGGAAATAGTCCTCATTTGTTCATCATTTTGAAACCCCATAAGCAGTGTGATGAACAAGTAATCTTTATCAGGAAGTTGGGAATGCATTTTTTTAATTCATACTTAACTAATTTAAGTAATGAGTCACTTGATGCGTGTATATGAGCCTATTGTGTGGTGAAGATGGCTTGTTAAGGACCAGAAGCAGCATCTGCCGCAGAGCTGTTTTTGCAGTGATTGCAGTACTTTAGTAGTACTATTGCCAGTAGTAATGTTGTTTTTATAGTTGTAATTATTGTAGTAGTAAAAGTAACATTTAGATGCAGTGGCCATTGTATTGCCGAAAAAGCATCTTTCAAAAGCAATTTAATTTTATTGATTTATTCACAATATGAATTTAATCTTTTTCAGACCTTCTTCTACCCCTGATAGTTACAAGCCTTCACTGTCATCATTAATAAACTATTCTCATATCACCACCACTTTGGAGCTATCCATGGGTTTCAGAGTGGCATAATCCACCACTATTTTATAGCAATTAATTCAAAACTAAATATTATATTTTTTTATTAGGTAAAAGCTCTATATAGACTCTTAACCAGAATCTTCACAGGTATTAGAATATAAAGGGCAAATATTATCATATTCTCTGATATATATAATAATATCATTTCCTCATCACAGATATACATGGAGTTGTGTTTTGGTTCATTCAGAAAATTTTAACACACAAACTTTGCATATATAGGTTGAGTTCTTTTCTCAAGCCAAAAAAAAAAAAAAAAAAACACATTGTGATGTCATGTGTTAATACAAGAAGTGCTCCGCTGTGTTTTTAAACTCCATAGACCTTCACTAGAATCATTTGGATAATTTCAGGCCCAACATTGCCAATCTCTACTGAACTAAAGGTAAAAGGTAACTGTTAACTTGAAAACTACAGCTTCATGACATCACAAGGTGGAGCGGAGCATTTAGGTCTTGGGAGATAAATAATAAAGAATTACTCAAACATGTGTGAATGAAACAAAACATAACTCCATGTATTTTTTGGAGGCAGTAACAACAATATAACATTTAGCTGAACCCGAACATGAGCTTGTAACTTTCTGTGCTGTTTCCCTGTGTAACAGTGACTCAGGGCTGACACACTTCCTCGCCTTTATCTCAAACACAGCAGGCTAATTGTGTCCTCGTCAAGCAGTTTTGTTATTGTACTTACAGTTCCTAATCCCTAGATAATCCCAAACCCAACTCCTCAGCCCTCTCCCTCCTCCGGCTCTTACAGGGACAGATGCCATGTGTGTTTAACCACCCACCACCGGGAGCAGCGTAAGTTTATTAGCTCATTGCAACTACTTTTTATGACCACTTTGGGGGCTCATATTTTAAGACTTGCAAAATACCTAAATGACACTCGCATAATTAGGTTTCATGATCATTGTTCCCTTTAGTGCCATTCATGTACGCTGATATAGGTCTGTAAACGCCATCTTTCACCCGGTTTAGTTGAAATGATTTTGAGTATTTGAAATGCGGGTGGGAATGTGGTACCACTTACCATAGTTTTCAGTTATTGGGTTAGTGTTTTATATTACAGTGCGAAAAGGGTTTATGAGCATTGATAAATATGCAAAATGGATGAAGAGGAAGAATAAAAAGTAAAAGCATATAAAAACTGCACTTTGGCGAGCGGCAGTTCTGCTTTGAATTGCAGTAAATACAATGCTCTGCGTTAAAAGTTTACGGGTCAGTGTTGTTTCTACTGGGCAACAAAACCCCCTGTATATACGATAATGGTTCAGGAATGAATGTGTCCTTTTAGTAAAATAATCTCCTCAGGCAAAATTGTACTTTAACAGTTTCTTTACATTTACCTAAGATTCAGAATACACACTTCTTCAGTACTTTATAAAGATGTGAGTCATCAGGGAATGACCCTGTTTTCAGATGGGTGTGATTGACAGGTGGAATAAAAAGTCGGGACACACATGGTTAGTCCATATTGGGAAAAATAAAGGAAAAATATCGCAGGGGGATATCAAATATTCTGGATTTCTGTAGAATCAATGAGTGAAGTGCTAAATTATGTTAATCTGAGGTACATTTGATTTTATTTGTAAATGATGTGTGACCTATGAAATAAACATTTGAAATCATGTTGATTCAAAACAAATTATTTTGGTTTCAATATGTGTTCTACATTCTGCTGTTAGCACCAATATTTGATTGGAAAACACATAATGTCAACTATTTATTTATTACTCAAAATTCATTCAGTCTTTTTTGTGTATTTTTCTATAATCCGTCAGGGTCTTTTTATTGCAATTTCTCTACCAAACAAAAAATGCTGCTATTTAAAACCATTGCTTATACTGGCCTATTCTTTTGCCTTCTAATCCCTGTAATTCAGTATTTATCTTGGTTGCTTGATTACACCTTTGACGTCTGTGAGGTGTGACGTGTAAACTAGAGCTGGTGGTAGTTTTTATAGGCCTGACCATCACTGCTTTGGGCGCCATACTCTTCCATGCACATGCCTCTGTCATGTCACCATATGTCTTGTATTTTCCTGTGGTCACTGTAAGTCCCTGGAGCCTACTAACGCTTTCTATGGGGCAATTCATCACAGAGCTAACCAAGATACAGTAGCCTCCCTGTGATGTGTATGAAGCCATCGGTTAGGGCAAATAATGACATATCCAACTACAGCTGTTACGCTAGAGATGTATCAAGGGATGTTTTATGGCGGTAAATGGGACATCAAACTCATTGTCAAGGCCAGCTTAGCGCAAGATGAATAGGGCTTCAGATGGGGAGTTTTACTGGAAAAAACACTGTTGCTGTCTCATATGTAAAGCTACATTTTAAACCAACATTATGTGAATTATCAATTGATTTTTAAAAACCCACCTGGGTGGGCAGCAATGGATTTAATTGGAGTTGCTGCATGTTGTGTCCAAGATGCTTCACATACATTGGGGTTATGGGGTCTTGCACCTTTGGTCTTGTACTTCACATCAGTACTATGCAGTGTTTGATGCTTTGTAATTTCATTGTTTTCTACACTACAAAACTAAAATCTTATTCAAGATTTAAGGCAAGTTAAAATGATTTGAATTAAGAACATGTTATACTCTTTTGAGTAAATAAAATGATCTACCAACTGAACAAGTCTTTTTGTAGTTGAAATAGGAAAATACATAAGATAAGAAAAACAACTCCATTACTCCATTGGTAAATAATTTTAGCCATGCTGGCACCACCTAGTGCCTCTGCTCAATTTCATTTCTCTCCAGCGACTAGGTCAGGAATCGGAATGCACTAGACTGTTCGCAAAAAACCCGGAAGTGCAAGTTCAGGCACCAGTGAATCAGCAAAGAGCTAAACATTCTGTGTTTGCAACAATTCCCGAGATCGAGGATTTAAAGCCAGAACAAAGAGAATGTTTGGTGAATTTTATCAAGGGGAAAGATGTTATTGCCTTTCTTCCCACGGGATTTGGGAAAAGCTTAATATATCTTTAACTTCTTAGGTTCTTTTTAAAGACAATGCAGTAAAGTGTATTTACCTTGTTGACATGTTTCGGCTGCTAGCTGCAAGCCTTCTTCAGAACTGTCACCAGTGTTGGTGGTGACGTGTCGTATATCAGCTGTTGTTACTTCCTGTAGGCGTGGTCAGCCTGATGGACCTGGCAGGTCGCTCAGACTGACCACGCCTCCCGTCGCCCGGTGTTCTCTGGAGGAGGGTGTCCCAGGTGTGTGAAAGGAGGAACGCGCCCTCATCACGGTTAATGCTGTCCGCGCCTCGTTTCCTGATTTCAATGGCCTCCTTGCTTAATATATCGGTTAGCTCCGTTAGCAGAACATTACATACATCACGACCAAATAGCAGCGATTGGTTAAATAAAAAAAAGTACCTTCCTACTTTGAGCGAACAAATTCTAACACTGCGAGGTGAAACTGGCTGATGAATCAGGCTAGGAAAATACATGTAGTTACACTGAAGACAAGAAAAACAACAATTCTTACTCCATTGGGAGACAATTTTACTTGTCAAGCGAAATCTACTCAGGTCAAATTAAATCTTCTTAACTTGAGTAATTGGAACTTACTGAGATATTTGTTTTTGCAGTGTGTGACAATGACAATAAAATCTTGAATCTTGAAGTGCCTAGTATAAATGTGTTGGAGGCAGAGAGGCGGTCTGATGGCACAGACTGGCATCCTCGCTTCTGTCAGTCCGTCTCAGGGCAGCTGTGGCAACAATAATAGCTTACCACCATCAAATATGGAGTATGGAGCACTTTTGAAAGGCACTATATAAATCAAATGTGTTATTATAAGTAACCATAAAACAAGAAAGCAAGTAATGGCCCTATCTTGCTATGGGAAATGAACTAATTAGGGCTAAATGGTCCCAATTATATTCCAATAGTAAACATTCTACTAAACTACTTAATTTGGCCATTTGGCTTGCAGAATATGTATTTGGAATATGTTTTTAATTTTTGTTCACAAATATTTAATCTACCAGACTAAGTACTTTTATTGTATAGTTTCCTCTTACTCAATGAAGCTAATGAAGCGTTTAGAGTTGTTTTTGCAGTGTCTTTTATTTCTTGTACAGAGGATTAGGGAGTAATACCACAACAAAAGCCCAGTCTGTGTCTCTATATTATCTTAAACGCCTTGAGACCAAAAACAAAAAAGGCTACAACCACATTTTAATAAAGCCAAACTCTCCACAATGGTAGTGTGCTGTAGATGCATGGTCCCAGGTGGAGTTTGTGTACAATGCTGAGGTGTTAAGCTGGATGCCCTGGAGCAAAGGGAGGTAAATTTAGGGCAGGGCTAAAAGTCGATAGAGCTTGTACAACAGAGGTGGTGACAGAGAGGAGCCTGGCCCTGCTGAGCTGTTGGTGTGAGAGGTGCCAGAGGATATACTAACTTAAAGCTGAACGTGGCCTCAAGATACTTCAAGTGTACTCTTAGGGCTCAAAGTGATTCTTAAAGCTGTACTGCGTAACTTTTCTAGTGTTGGTCCATTACCTTTGTGTCCCCATGTTACTGCTTAAGAAAAGGCCTTGAAAATATACATTAATACTGTGAGCAGACGTGTCTCTCCACAGATCTGACCTACCTTGACCTGGTGGAATCAACTACTTGTCTCCAAGGAGATCAGTTCAATGCCATACTGTGGAATATTACAGGCAAAGCTTCATCTCCAAGTACCAAGGGCCAATTTTGCCATCCTCATCACAAACATACCTGCAGTTTTGCTTTGTTTCATTCACACGTTTAACACACAAATCCTGCATATTTAGGCTCATTTCTTCTCTCAAGCAGAAAACACCTTGTTCCACCTTGTGATGTCATGCTGTAATACAGGAAGTGCTTCACTGTTTTTTGTTTTGTTTTGTTTGTTTGTTTTTTAACTTTATTCACCTTCACTAGACTCATTTGGATAATTTCAACCCTGGAATTACAAATCTCTACTGAACTAAAGGTAGAAGGTACACAGCAAAAACTGGAGGGTTAAAATTTTAGAGTAAAATATTTCAGAGTTGTTTTTAACACCAAAAGTGTTATTTTAACTATTTGAAAGTTAAATGTGGGTTCGAGTTGGGGTTATTTGCCAGAGTTGATGTGGTTGAGGTTAATTTAACTTCCTCTAGTGTTAATTCAACTTCTCTTAGTGTTAATTTGGCTCCTCCCATTCACCACTTCAAACTCTTACGAGAGAAAACCAGTTTGAACCAACTTTGTTCATAATTTCATCTTAAATTAACTAAAATAAAGTATAAATAAAATAAAACACCTCTGTGCGTTGTTTAGCTAAATCAGGAACTGTACAAAGTGTTATCTGTTTACTCTCAAAACGTTAAAATAACTCTGGATTTCGGGGTTAAACAGGAACTTTGGTCCAGTGTTACTTAATTAACATTTCCAAAAATGTAAAATTAACTCTAGAACAGAATGGACTCATATAAACTCTGAGAAAATGTTAAAGTTGATTCTGTGAGAGTCAAATTTAACACTCCACTTTTTGCTGTGTAATTGTAAACTCGACCATTACCTCTTCATGACATCACAGGGTGTAATGCAGCATTTTGAGCTTTGGAGATGTAGACAGACTAATGATAACTCAAACATGTGCGAATGAAACAAAACAGAACTCCAGGTATGTTTTTGATGAGATCACAACATTATAACATGCCTTTAAGTTCACAGTTTTGTGTAATATAGGACCTTTAAAAATGTTTGATAATGTAGAATAAATCAACAAAGTGATTAGTTTTGTTGGCTATAATAACTCAGCCAAGTTCAAAGCACATGCCACAGGTCAGTGCAGGCCAAACCTCCCTCGTACAGTGCCAAAATCTGGAGCTAATTAACAGTCAGTAGCAACACTGTGTTAAGCTGCGTGACACTGGCAAAGTAGCCTACTCCATTGCTCCCCATGACCAAAATTAAAGTTAAAAGTGTTTCATAATATACTGAAAATGAGGAATGAATGAAACCTGCATAGTTATTGCTATTGTTAATGTTAGTGACAAATTTACCCCGCAAAGACAGCTGTTTCTTCCTACTGTCAGAAGAGAGGTGCGCGGTGGTTTGATTTTGGCTGTTTTATCTCATTAAAAGTTCTAAAAGTATTGTTTGAATTGCGTATTTAACTTGAATTGTCAAATAAACGCACCATCTAATACGGCTTTTGTTTACTTGCACAGTTGACATATTGATTGTGAAGAAAGCATAAATAATAATTACAGTTATTTATTCAAATGCCTCAGACATACTTTTAAATGTTGTATTGCTTCCAATTGCAATAATTATACCTACAATGATTTATCTTGTCACGGTCCCGAGAGCTTTAAACACTAGTAAAGGCACCAGCGTGGTTCTGTTTTGTATAAATTTGAGTTTAAACTGCATTTTTAAAATTGGTTCTTTGGTTTGAATTATTTTGCAGAGCTGTATAGTGTGCAATGGAGGTGAAGAACAAGAGGGACATTCAGCAGATTAACAATGGCGGGAAACAATCAGGAACATCTTAGACATTTTTGGGAGTAACTAAATACAATACAATATTTGGAATAGTAATTTTGAGTCATTGTATTCTGGTACACAAAGTTATGTCAAGTTAATGTCCTTACTTGTTCTGTACTTTGCTAAAACTAAAGTTAAAATATTGCTCAACATCAACATTGCTCTTCAGTGTATGTAAAATATTTCCTTTTCTTATTGACACTTTGCTGCTATAGATATCATCAACATGCCCTGTGGTGGTGATGCTAACTGTAGGCTCTGCTCTTTCTAATGCTTTATCAGACTTTAATCTGAGCTTTATTTTAACAAAATCTGACCATGAAGAACTGATTTAGATGGAATTACAACAGATGAGCTGATTCGTGCTGTTAGACAAGTCTCTCACAGTCACACATATTACAGTCACAAGCTGTTGAAAGTCAAACACCTAAACAGGACCATGAACGCTCGTATTGATCACAGGCTCCTGAAAATGTGCTGTTTAAATCAATTTTTTGTCTTTTTCTTGAGTTTTCAGACAGATCTTAAGACTTTTTTGACAGTGTTTGCTCATGTGTGAAATATGTCCACATAAAAAATAAATGGATTGCAAATGGTGCTTGGGTTTTTATAAGGCAACTCAAAGTATTGCAAGTATTCAGGATATAGTAATCTCATGTACGGATTACGTTACAAAGTATATTTTAACACAGTTTTTCTGTATTCTTTAACAAATATATTTTCAAAGTGTCAGTACCATCACTGCGCTGAGGCCATTTGCACTAAAGATAGCATTTTCTGGTCTATACTTTCACACAATACCCACTCAAAGTACACAATCCCAACTTTGTGAATAGTGAATAGACTGTTACATTGCATTGTTGTTAGGCGAAGAAAACAGCCTTCTTCCTCTTCAGGACTTTTCTATTTCCTCCTCCTCCTCACTGGGCATGTTTACACAGGCGGCTGGCAGCTCGTCCAAGTCCGAGTAATTGAAGTCTGTGTCCGTCCACGTTTGGAATTTTGGAGAAAGTTGTTTTCAGCCTAAAAGTGTTACCGGGGCGTGTGGACATGGAAGCAGTGGAAATGCCAAGTGAGGTTAAAAGCAGCTCCAAACCACAATGTTCCTCCAGACAGTCCACCCACGAAATGACAAATCCAACACATTACTACTCGGATATTACTACTTTATACGCAGAGTTTCCACAACCAAATATGTATTCTGCTATTTTCTGATCTATGTTATAATATTGTTCCCTCATCAAAAATATAACTGTGTTTTGTTTCATTCAGACATGTTTAACACACAAACCCTGCATCTTCCAAACAAAAGACACTCTATTCCACCTTGTGATTTCATGTGGTAATACAGAAAGTTTGTAAACTCCACACACCTTCACTAGAATCATT
This sequence comes from Boleophthalmus pectinirostris, assembly GCF_026225935.1. Lineage (NCBI taxonomy): Eukaryota > Metazoa > Chordata > Actinopteri > Gobiiformes > Gobiidae > Boleophthalmus > Boleophthalmus pectinirostris. The sequence goes on along the minus strand of NW_026571115.1, from coordinate 14,940,867 downwards.
TGGGTACTTTCAGCCCTGGAATTGGCCATTTCCAATGAACTAAAGGTAGCTGTTAACTTGAAAACTACTGCTTCATGACATTACAAGGTGGAACAGAGCATTTTTAGTTTAGTATAGACAGACTTATAATAAATAAAGGAATACTCAAATGTGGGAATGAAAAACACAACTCCAGGTATGTTTTTAATGAGGTAACATCATTCTAACATGTCTAAAAGCTCACAAGAGTCAGTTTTGTGTCATGTGGGACCATAACCAATAGGGGTGTGCAAAAATATTGAAATATTGATATATCGTATCATTTAATATGATGATACAGTATCAATATCAGGGATTGAAGTGTTTTAACAAAGACTTTTAGTAACAGAGCCATGTAGCCATTACTGAACTGTATCGAATTAATTATTAATTAATTAATTTGATCAATTTAAAATATATTGTATTGAATCGAAAGTGTACTGTATTGAGATACGTATCGTATCGTGGCCTATGTATAGAGGTATGTATCGTATCGGCAACTTCTTAATGATACCCAGCCCTAAAAACCAATGTTTTCCACTATTATTATTTAGATTTTTATTGTATTCAGTCTAGTCGAAGTTTGTCAAAATTGTACAGCAACACTTTTACAAACACTCCTCTTGTCTCCGTGGAGATAGATATGTTTAATGCCAAATTGTGGACCATTACCGACAAAACAATAAACATCTCTATCAACACAAGCAGACCTCCCATCAGAAAAGTTACATAGTTCACCTTTAGGATAAGACAAAGACTTCTGGGAGTATTTGGGTTTTTTATCTTGTATTTACTCAAGTGTTTTCACAACAGGGCTTATGCAGGATTATCACAGGTAGTTGAGTCATCCATCAGCGGTGCCATGAGTGAGTAACGCTGTACATTTCTAATCACCTAAGTGGATTTACTTTCCTTCACGGTAACAGGAGCAGCAGGGGTGAACTAAATCTTTTGGCTTCAGTGACCCACTCATATAAAATATCACCTCCTCAGTCTAACCACAGCTCCTCCATTGTGTCACACTGGGATCTGATGCTTATCGTTTGTTTGGGTTTGACTTCACCTGATTATAACTGCACAGCTACCTGCAGGCTATGTGCACAAAAAAATAAAACAGTAAATTTTTTTATTTTTTTAAATTTGAAGGTGCACTATGTAACTTTTTTGCTTATTGGTCCGTCAGCTGCTTGTCTCGATGAATATGTCATTGCTCTGTCTGAAAGGTTCCACAGTATGATATTAAACAACTCTACCGTACATTTATTTATTCTGCTCAGAAATACCTAGAAAAACAGATCTGACTTGTAACTTGGTTTGATTTAGTCTCCATGAATATAGAAGGTTTAGTACCATACTGTGAAACATTCCAGGCAAAGCAATAACATCTCCATGGAGAAACGCATTTGACAGACCCTTCACAAGAAAGGTTACACAGTGCACCTTTAAGGCTACGTTTATATGCTGATGGTCTGAACAGAAGATGCAAAACTGGCGTCACGTCTTCACTTTTTATTCTGCGTTTAGATGAGTTTTTTCTGGAGGCAATCTGCATGCATACGGTGACGCAAATGTGTGTGGAATTGGGTTGGGTATGTATGCCAGGCGGCTAGTTAGAGATGTTAGGTGGTGATGTATGTGTCGTAAATGTGTACATGAAGTGAGCAGATCTGACCAGAGTTTTGCATCTTGGGCAGTGTAGACGGAGATGCTACAGTGGAGCGTTTTCAACTTTTCCACTCTGGAGGGTGGTTTCAGATTCAGATTCTGCGTTTTTCAGCCCCCAAAAAGCCGTCACCGTCTAAACGAAAGGCACTTCTGATAAAATATTTTGTCGTTTTTACCTGCAAGCGTTCTCCTGTAAACAGGCTCTTAGTATTAATTTGATTGAACCTGATTATTTTGATGGTTTTAAGCTATTTTAGGCTTGTTTAGTTACATAATCTTTTGTTGAATATACAGCCAGTGGGATCCAGAAATTCCACTTAAAATTGCTGTGTTTCAAACGACACCATGTGATTTTATAATATTCAATAGAGATGGGGGCAGCTAAAATAATACAGTGAGTCCTTGAGTCTAGTCTCTTAATAGAACTGATCAGGTCAAACATTACAGCATTTACTCTTTGGATATTTTATATTAAATTACAATATATTTAATAGGGAAAACTGTCTCTTGCCCCCATCTCAGAGTATGTCATCATCACAATTAGAACATCACCAATACTTATTTGTTTAATTTTTAATTTATTTTTTTTTTACCCTGAAACCAGTTAGACGTGTTCCAGATTAGTTATTATTATTATTATTATTTTTTTTTGCATTGATGGTCAAGGACAAAAATACTACATACATTTTTAAGTTATTTTAAACTCTGCTGTTGCGGTCATTGTCTGGTTTTGTAGATTGTTGCATATAGTCCAGTCTTTTGATATTTTCTGTTGAGTTGTGAGTTACGGTTGGCTGCGCTCAAAAAGGTCTGTTCAAAGAAAACAAAAGACAAAAATGGAGGATTTCTGGAAAGTGTCAGCTGCAAATACAGTGCTTCTGTTTTTACATTTTACATTAGAGCCAGAGATATAAAACAACAGATTCTTTCTTCATTCAAGGTTCAGTTTAACTTTTCTATATTTTTTTGTAATAACAGCTGTATGTTTGTAACTTTAGATGCACAAAGAAAACAATGCACAAGGGCACAATGGCTGAAATCAAATTAGAACAATGGGAGTTTACCTTACATGGAATTTAAAGGTGCATTGTGTAATTTTTGCTGCTTTTTGCTGCTTTGTCTGTAATGTTCACAGTATGGTATTAAACTTGTATAAGATGCATTTACTGGATTATGGGTGTTTTTATTGGAAAAAAAATACCTTTAGAAACATGCACGCTTTCTTTAAATTGCACTGGTAGCTTCTCCTGCTTGTTTCTGTGGAGACTAAAAAGTTTAATGCCATACTTTGGAAAACTGGAGGTAAAGCAATAACATCTCCATGAAGACAAGTAATTGGCGGGCCCTCTACCAGAAAAGTTACACAGTGCACCTTTAAAGCAAAGGTACCTCATTTTCAAACTATGAAAAATGAAATATGTATTTAAATGTAACTAGTCCCAAGCTCTCACAAACCTCTGTTCACGTGTACGAATTATTTGGCCTCAGCTTTCGAATTGCTTTTTCAGACAGAAAAAGGAAGTAAGGAGGACCACCCTTGGACAGCCAATCAGCTCTCATCCCAAAGCCAAACACAACTTACATGGCTCATTGCTCAAGTTTGCAGAGTTGGATACTTCAGCTTTAATTAAATTCTATATCAATACTGAACCGCAAACCTCTATTCACCTTATTCAGGAAGTTGCCTCAGACACCGCCATTATGGCTGGTCCATTTTCCGGTTGTGTAATTCTCCAACAGCAAATAAGTCCTATACAGACTACAAAGCTGTTTTCAAGCCATCCAGAGAAAGGGTGCATTATTGACTTGTTTGTGCACAACAACATTGAACATTTTACAGAAATACACCCACTTTATAATATGTTTTAGCAGCGAGGCTTTTCTCTACATTTCCTTTGAAATGAATGTGATTCTCAATTAAGCCAACATCAATGAAAATGTAGATCAGTAATTAGACAACAAGACTGAACCTGATTTGTTTTTTTACTGGCATCTTGTGGTTGGATTTAGTATCTTTGGCCTTATCTCCCAATACTGGAGAATCCTAGCTTTCTCTATTTTAAAGTTGCACTGTGTAACTTTTCTGGTGGAATGTCCGCTCACTGTTTGTCTCCATGGAGATGTTATTGCTTTGCCTGGAAAGTGACATAATTTGTATTAGAGTTGGCCATTTCCACAAAAACAAGTATGTGACGCCACTGAGCTAAATTACAGGCCAGATCTATGGAAATCTACTGGAAAGTTACACAGTGCACCTTTAATTCGAGTTTGATAAGTAGTAGGGATGACGATATTTTTACAATATGCATCTATGTATTTATTGCAATATTTTGTGGTGGCTAACAAAAGGTGAATATGCTACTGTCTTTCTGTCGTAATCCAAATAATAAAAATTTTAAAGTGCTTAATAAAAACAAGAACAGAGCAAAGCAATTTTTAGCTGTTTTTGTACCGTAACAATGACTTTAACCTAAGAAACTTGTAATTCGATATATTGTGGTGGCCCTCGATATTATTGTGAGACTTTTGACAATACGATATCACAATGTTTTAGTTACTGTTACATCCCTAATAAGAAGTAGGCTATCATTTATTTCCCCGCAACACTTTTTACGACCCAGCTCGTTTGGGGTGAGGGAAGTAACAAAAATAAAACCAAGATGTAAAATGGAATAAATTAAATAATGTTTAATTAACAGGAATGTAAAAGGTAAATTAAGAAAAGACTAAAAATATACAGAAAGCAACCTAAACTAAGAAACAGAACAACAGAATAAACAGAGTTTTGTGCCAGAAAAGGGGTCACGCAGGCTTACACAAAAACGAGTGGTAAAACTTAGGGACACACACTAAACTAAAACACAAGTTCCCCAAATTAAACCACATAAACCCACAAACAGAATCCAGTGACCAAATCAAAAAAGGCACAAAACAGAACTAAACTAAACACACAAACAAACACTAAATGGCAGACTGGCCACCAAGGCCAGCAGCCCCGAACAGGTGCTGGTAATCTCCTTAAATAGGGGGAGGTGGCTGCAGGTGAGGTGGGCGTCGACCTGCCCCACCAATCACGGACCAGGGCTCCTGCAGCAGGAATCAAAAGAACTCAGCAAAAATTACACAAACAAATTAGAACTAAGGCCTGGGGCCGTAACACTCACGTTATTTTCTCCGCCCACTTTTATGTCAAAAACTAAACTTGTTTTTATTCCGAGATTACAACGCTGTGTTAGCTTCTGGAAAGTTGTGTAAGAAATGACGGTGGAGGAACGCGCCGGGCTGTCATCCTGGAGTGTCTTTTATCCCTTTGACTGACAGCGCCATAGCTACCTTAGCACGAGTCAATCACCAGTCTATGCACAGGACATTGCGGCGTGTCCCTATCTCCCACAGGCCTGTCCGATACTTTACCGTGATGGACATGTGTCACGAGAATGCCATTTACAACCATCATGCACTGGCTCACATCCTAGCAGGAGGCTGAGTAGCGCCATGTAAGAGCACGCTGAGTGAGAGAGAAGTAAAGCGAACAAAGTGGAGCGCAGTCTTTTGGAGGAGACAAGCTTCTTCCTACAGATCAGCTGCTCAGCCCGTGCATGATAGACAGTCTCTTTTCTGCCTCAAAGGTGCCGTTGTGGTGTGAAAGTAGTCCATTTTTGAAACACTGGCTCTTGTACCATTGAAATTCCACTGGGTTTGGTCTATAGGGAATGCTCTGTCTTTGTTGGCTTGTGGAAAAGCAAGATAACAGCATGTTGGGACCTGATGAGTTGTCACAGCTATATTCTGCTACTTACTAGTACATGTCAGAGCCGGGAGCATGCTGGTAAAGGCTAGGATGGCCATTGTACTCCCATAGCCTCCTTCTAAGATTTTCCTTCTAATTTTCACTAAAAATGTTTGTTACGAGTTTATGAGGACCATACCTTAACTAATCTTAATAAAGCAATACATCAATCATCAGGTTTAGGGCTTAGGGTATTAATTAAGTAGTTAGTAAGCCTGAATAATTTTTTAATAAACTCTCTCTCATTATGAATTAAGTGTTTGGGCCTGCCTTACCCACTCCTACAAAGAATTTCCTACAAAAACAATATCATACAAAACACTGGATCAGTTCCAAGATAGTACACACTCAGATATTATTCAGTTATTGTAGACTTATAATGTCATGCTGTCATTTAAACCAAGTAACAGGCTAATCTACCAGCTAGATACGCCCTTTCCTTTAATCTACTACTAGAATTCACATGCATTTGCCAAGAAACAAAGCAGACTAGACCTCTCACAGCAATCCTAAAATATCACAATCCAACGCACAGAGCTCTTTCTATCATGTTTGTGACCCTTAAAATGTTTTGCAGTCGGATCCAGATAGGACACAGTGATCACGTTTGCGCAAAGTGGTGCATTTCGATATAATCCTTGATAGAGAATTTGCTCCTGTCACACCTAGTACCCCACTTTTAATCAGACTTCCCTTACCTCAACCATTTGCAACTTCAAAACTTAACTTTCCCCAAAACGTCAGACCAGACGTGAGTTGATTCCCAAGACATCGTTTCTGTCACTTTTAGTACTTACCAACTACACGATCTTTTGAACTATATTTCTGCAACTCTTTTATTCCATAGAGCCTGCCAGGTCCATGGGGAATGCCTAGTCTGTGTTTATTTGAGGAGATTGGGGTAGCGTCGTCTGAAACACTTGTTCTGACAGTTTGTACAGCAAATGCACGGCGCGGTAAAAGGTGAGGTCGTACGGCAGCAGGCTCCGTCAAGCGTACATTTTAGCACCTCTGTGAGATGTTTGTTTGGGTGATAAATATGCAGGGAAATGCAGCGGATTAGACCGAGCCAGGGTCTGCTTTATCATTGCTGTCAGGAGCAGTAACATAATGCAGGGTATACAGAAGGGCTAATCAATTATCGTGTAGCGGGCTATACAAGCTACCTATTTTAACCAGTCTGTATTGTTCTGCTTGGTACAAATCTTGTGTTTTAAAGATGTACTCTGTAACTTTTTCTTGTGGGGGGATTGTCTCTGTTGCCTGGAATGTTCCACAGTGTAGTATTGAACGTGTCCTTCTTTTGTTTATTCAGTGCATAAGCCTCTCCATAGATCTGACATGTAACTTGACCTGTAGCTGTCATTTGGAGATTCAAGATTTCATTGTCATTGTCCTAGAAAAACAACAAAATTACACGTATAGCATCAAACACTGCATAGTTTTGATGTAAAGTGCAATACCAAAGGTGCAAAACCCCACAAATAACCTAAAGTTTAATACCTTACTGTGGAACAATCCAGTTGAAGCAATAATATCTCCATGGGGACAAGCAGATGAGGGATCTCCAGGAAAAGTTACAATATATCCTTCAGTATATATGCTTGCCATTGATTCTTTTGCTAAGGTATAGTTAGATTGATTTGTATTGTTTTGTCCCTTAGGAAAAATTGTCCTCTGCATTTGACCCACCCTTCAATGCCGCTGGGACCTGTCGGGAACAGTGGGGAACAGCAAAGCAGCGCCTGGGGACACATCTCCGGATATTGAGCTCGGATTGGACTATAACGAGAGGAAAACAAAGGTAAACATATGCATAATAGACAATAGAGTATTTATTTATTTATTTATTTATTTTGGACCCACTTGTTTTCCAGATGTCATTGTTAGCCAGGGTTTAGAGAAGGAAAGACATTCAGTAATTAGTTGTTGTCTGGAGTCACAACTATTTTTGTTACATGTATTAAGCTTTAGAGATGGATTGCGTAACATTTCTCATGTAGCCTCTGCCACCTGCTTGTCATCCTGGAAATGTTACTGCTTTGACTAGAATGTTCCACTGTATAAACCTACATTACAATTCAGATCTGTGGAGAGTCGCTCCTATTCACAAAAGGAAGTATTGTATTTTGAGCAAAAGAAATGCCCATAATGAAAAAAATGCTAAATGGATATGTTTAATGTCACACCATGGAACATTTTAGGCAAAGCAATAACATCTCCGCGGAGACAAGTAGGACCCTGCACCAGAAAAAATGAGCAGTGCATCTTTAAGGGCTTTTAGGGACACATAAAAGACATATATGAACATTATCATGAACACAGAAATACATAGGACTAGATGTGTTAGTTGGATCAATAACAACATGTGTGCAAACCTCTTCTCCTCATTGTACTTGGAAGAAATCTTTATCGATATTCAGTTTTGTATCGACTGAAGCCCCGTTTTATCCATTACAATGATATCTAACTGTTGTGGTTAAATGTAGGGCTGCCATTACACAAGTGAGTAATGGCGCGTCCTGCTGACTTCAACAGCACTTGTGGATTCATCCTCTCATCTACTTAGCCCAACTCCACACAGATCGAACAAGTTGATTAAACGTTTCCATGGCGACGGCGCTTTTATTGCACCACAATGAGCCCCAGTATAATGATGTTCCTTCCTTTGGCTTTATTTTCCATGCATACCTGTTCAGTTGCATTTGCATATCGTATTAGGCCCTATGGGAGTTGTGCAGCACTTCTTGTATTAGTTGGTGTTGTAAAGTGCCGCCGTGGCAACCTTGTGGCCTGACACAGCAGTGTAATTATGTGTGCAGTTGGCCCAGGCTGCTCCTCTTGTTGTCTGGTTCTTGTGTAGCTGCATGTTAAACGCTGCAGGTCCTGATTTGAGCGAGGCTTATGCACAGCTTATGGGGTTTATGGGTAACATGTTTTACACTACTTTAATTGAGGTTAAAAGGTAACATATGACACATGATTTGAGAAGTTATTAAGCTAATAAGCAGCTGGTTCTTGAGAAGATGTGGATGTTGTGTGGAGCAATACTGTAATATGTGGCTTGCAATTTTTTAAAGGGCTATACTTAAGTGTAAACTGATCAAAACCATAACTAACCTAAGGTATCTGCATATCTTAACCAAGTGTAAACCAGACATGTTGATAATGACCACAGACTGTAAGCATGGGAGCGCTTCTTGCTCGATCGACTGGCTCCAATTGACTTTACATTGAACAATTGTCACCACTTTCTCAGTAACTGCTTCAGTGAGCCTTGTCGTTTTGAGCTTAAATTGTTCATCTTAACCCGCGCAACATGATCCTGGTGTTTTTATTTATTTTGTGCAGAAATAAATTCCTATTCCTACTATGTAACTCACATTCCCTTAGTCCACTTCTTTATACAGTCTATTTAAGTTCCAAAATTGTCTCCAAAGTCTGAACTCTGCTCTACACCAATACTTAAAATTGACAGAGACTTGGCTTGATTACTAAAAAGACATAAGCTGATCATTGATTAGAAATGACTGAATCTTTATCTTGATTTATTTGAATAACTGCGCAGCCCTAAATGTCAATAACCTTGGGCTGTAATATACAAGAGCATTCAACCAACCAATGGAAGTACAGACTTAAATCATTTTAGTAATGTTTAGTGATTTCAAGATACAGAAAGACAGTTTATAAAGACAAAGATAGATCAAGAGCTGAGGTATTATAAAGCAGTTTGGGAGAGATGGGTTTTCACATATTTCACAAATAAAAGCTTTTGATAGTACATAAATAGCTATTTCTTTAATCATTGTATTATATACATTACATTTACAGTTTAATGTAAAGACAGAACAGCTTAAAAAAAGTGTGTTTTCGACCAACATTGATCAGTAAATAGTCACCAATTTATAGACCAAAATGAGATATTGACTGAATCAATATCTTGGAACTGATATCTGATCCATCAAAATGTTCAGTATCGGCGCTGGTATCTAATACCACGATCATATCAGTTCATCCCTAAGAATAGCCACAACAATCCCATGTTCAAACGGATGGTTGAGTCGAGTAGTTCACAGAGCATTGGCTTCACATTGGCTTCGATTTGGCTTCCTGGCTACAGCTTTGTCTCACTGAGCTAATGTTTCCCGCCCGGTCGGAGGCAGACCTCTGGAGCAGACAGTTCACCACAGTCTGCCAAACCTCTCCTCCTCCTCCTCAGCAGCAGCAGCAGAAGCAGCAGCAGAGGCAGAGCGTTGGTGTAAGCACAGGGCCTTTAAAGTAGCTGTGGTGAATCCAGGTAGAATGACATATGGCAAAGGAGGACAGAGCACGCACTGCAAATCACACTTGGCTCCACAAAATCTCTCCTCCACTTTCAGCGCTCATAAATAATGCAGCAGTGGCAGAGGAAAACATTTGGATTTCCCTAGAGCAAAGACAAATGCCTTTTACAGTCTTTTAAGAGCTACACTTTTAGAAGAGGTGACTGGGCTCTCAAACTTTGGGGCTGCACACAAACAGGTTAAAGATGGACTGTATAATTTTTTTGGAGGGGGTCCGTTTGTCTCCATGGAGATGTTAATACTTTGGTTTAAATTGTGCACAGTATGATATTAAACTAAAATATTAATCCCTATCTTGTATTTATTCAATTACAGGTCTTATTTATTGCTCAAAAATACCATAAAAAACATCCATTCTTAGTGTGAGTGGGGGTCGCCTCTCCACAACTCTAACCTGTAATTTGTCTTACAAGTCTCCATGGTGATTCTTAAGTTTATGGCCATACAACACAACACTCTAGGCACATCTCCACGGAGACAAGCAGTTGACGGACCATCCCCCAGAAAACGTTACACAGTGCACCTTTAATGCGTTGTTTGGAAGCTAGTTGCAAAATGCTATACCCATAAGGCAAGAAATGTAATATACATCAAATAAAGATACTGTTTATTTTTGAAAATTGCAACAACAAAAAAAGCACATAGTTGAGCATTCCGTTTTATAACAAAATAGTCTTGTTTTCTACTATTGATTTGGGGGCTGTGTCTAGAAGAAAACATCCTGCTTTTCAGTGCTTTTCAAATTTTCACTGTTCACAAAGATTTAATACAAAGTTGAGCAAACCCACACGACACTGTTTGAACATTTTAACTTGCTGTGTGTCTCACTGTGTTTTTGTGCCAGTGGAATATATTCACACATTGCTCGGTGATTGTATTCAGATAATGTAAGTGTGATATAAAGTATTGTTTCAGTTGGCACAGTTAGGAATACAGTGTGAAGTGTAAGCAGCCAGAATCAGCCATATGCCAACTTGCCATCCTCTTCATAAAAAGTCTTTAAAATCTTTAAACACCTATTTGTGTCTGATGTATAGTTATAATCTACAACACCTGTCAATCATAATGTTATAATGTGTTCATTTGCTATATTTATCTAAAATAAAAGAAACTAGTCTTAGCATTAGAAAAAAGTAATACCCAATGGGAGCATTAAATGTACTATCTGCAGGAAGAGAAGCAAATGATGGCACCATGCCACATTACAGGTCAGATCTGTGGAGAGGAAACCCCACTTGCAGTAAAAATGCATTCTTTTCAGGGAAATGTTGAACAATAAAAGCACCTGTAATTAAATATATGTAAGATATAAATTTAATGCCATAACAGGTGGCTTATTCCCCAAGACAAAATTAGTACCTCTCTAATTCTCTTCCTTGAAGTTAAAGCGCCTGTTGTAAACTTTATATTAGATACTTCCACTTGTCGCCTGAGTCCAGGGAGCAGTGTGGCCCCAGAGGACTGTAACACTGACAGGGTCAGAGGACTGTAACACTGACAGGGTCAGAGGATTGTAACGCTGACAGGGACGGAGGACTGTAACACTGAAGGGGACAGAGGTTTGTAACACTGGCAGGGACAGATGATTGTAACACTGAAGGGAACTGAGGATTGTAACACTGACAGGGACAGAGGACTGTAACACTGACAAGGACAGAGGACTGTAACACTGAAGAGGACATAGGATTGTAACACTGACAGGGCCTGACAGGGCCAGTGACACGTGCAGGTCGCTCCAGCAACGGCATAACCATGGCAACCTCTGCAAAGTAACAATTATTTCCATTATAACTTATTACGGCTCAGGAAGCAAGGCCTTGTAATTTTGTACAATGTGACAACTTCTTAATGATTTAAAGAAGTTGAAAATACAAAGCTGTTTCAAGTGTTAATAGAAGACAGTGGAGGACAGAATATATTAAGAAAATATGACAACTTGAGCGTTGTCAAATTGTTTATTTTGGGATGACATGCAAAAATATAAACAGCAATGTCAAAAGCAATGTTTTAAAAGAAATGTACAATAAGTTGCAAGACAAAAATATGTTTTATTTACACATAAAAGTAAAGAGTGAAGGAAAATATCCTCTGATGACAAGCATATCAAGCTACCTATTTTTTGCCATATCATCCATCAAATCAAATGAAGTTATTGTTGATTTTTGAAGCTAAGGTGTCATAAGAAAAAAGTCAATACTAAATAAAAGGAAGAAGTGGCAATAATATGGTGTGTAACGCAGCTTGTGGTCTTTGTGTGGATGCTGCAGGCTGTAAAAAGATATGTTTTGCTAATGGCCCTGTCAGAGCCATGTTTCATTTATCACTATATTTAATAATAATGTGAGAGGGGCATTAACACCTCACATCTGCACTAAGAGCTTTACACTGTGTGGTCTGTTTGACACGACTCTGTGATAAACTTATATGGCCCAGATATGGATAATATAATGGTGTGGACATTAAAGATCCTATGTTACACAAAATGGATTCTTGTGGGCTTTAAGCCATGTTATAATGTTACCTTATCAAAAATATACTTGGAGTTGTGTTTTGTTTCATTCACACATGTTTGAGTTGCTCTATTCCACCTTGTGATGTCATTAAGTGGTAGTTTCAAATAGCAAACCATTAACCTTTAGTTCAGTGGATACAATTTTAGGTCTGAAATTGAAATCCATATGATTCTAGTGTAGGTGTATGGAGTTTAATTTTATAACATTATAACATAGATCAGAAAATAATATAATAGGCCATTTAAGGAGCTGTAGGCATAATAGCTTTTTACTTTCATTAGGATATAGGTTTGCATTTTTTACTTTCCTTGGATAGAGATCAGAGATATATTAAAAAATGAAAACTAATGCAATATTGTTGCTTGGGAGAAAATGTTGTGGTTAATTTCATGGTCCATTCATGTTTTGTGCGCTCGGTTGATATTGTCGATACTCAGACAATATCTTAACATGTGTCTATAAATGCATTCAGTATAATTATGACATTTTGTGGTGGACTTAAAGACAAACATTTATACTGTCTTTTTACTTTGCACAGTTTTTAAAGTTTTAAGACATTTAGAAACCAGCCTGGTGATAGAGTCAGAACTGAAACCCCAAAGATATGCAGCACAATATCTTCTGTTGGTCTGTTTGTTTATCTGTAAGTAGTAATGGTGCATGTAATTGTGCCCAGTGGTCTAAGCCAAAATCTGTGTTCACACAACCTAACTATTTTGCATTTGGAATATTGTTTTAGCAAAAGTGAGAAGGACTGCAATATGTGAAAAAGTTATACGAATAAAACCAGCCATATGCCAGAACCATATTATAAAACATGTGTTATGTAGAAGCAATTTCCTATGTAAACCCAGGTTATGTGTTACTGTATATTTAAGAACATTTTACATGTAATTAAATACGTGATTGGTTTGTAAGGCATCACTGAAGGTTTTGGGGCAAATATACTGCATATGTTTTCCTTTCCATTACTGGTATAATGGGATTTAGTACATAGAAGATTACCAGAAGCAATTGCATCTATCATACTATTCTTATACACCTTGTGACATTGACAATAAATATGTTAATGTAACTGTAATTGGCTTATAAGTAGTTTTTCAAATCAATGTCTTTCTATTTGTTTAGAAAAATCTTTTCGTACAGACATGTCAGGCTTTGTGGTAATTTGGTTGCCTGTTTTGTTTCCTATTATTCCTATCTCAACAATGCAGTGATGTAACCGGCATTCTCTGCCACATAACAAAACAAGTTGCCTTCATTAAAACTGTTAAATACTCAATTTTTATACGACCTCTTTGCTAATTGCTTTTGCTCCAATTCGCCAGCATCCAAACAGCCATTACCAGAAACAGCAGTCATGGTTGGATTTAGAACTGGCCATTTACTGCATGCGCCATCACATTATATTGCCGGATGTAAAATCCCAATGAATTTGCGGAATATTTGAGCTTCAAATGCATGTTTATGGCCAGACATCAACATTAGGATGGCTGAATGTTCCCATAGCTGGTTGGTTATATGGATCGTGTCTGAGCATTCCTGAACAGTTTTAGGAGACAGGAGAATAGCCCAGAGGCAAGGCCAGGACAAACAGATGTGAGATTTGGGGTTTAAAATCTATGAGACAAAACACAGGGGCCATTCTGAGACACCTACTATTCCAGGTACTAGGAATGGTCTGATATTGAATTTTTCTGCCAATATCAGTATCCAGTAGTTGCCTCGCTGGTGTTACCTATAATCAATTGATACTTTGCAGTAACAACACTCTGGGGTTGTTCTATGTATCTCTATGGTGGAATGTTCAGAATAAGAGTGGAGGTGGGATTAAATAAGTTTTCTTCTTCCCACTGCTTTTTGGGCAAATGTTTTTTGTGGTTATTTTCATTTATTATTTCACTTGCATTATATGTTCCATTGTATAAGAACATAAATCTCTACTTGCCCAAAATATACACATACATAAATAAATAATAAAGTTACCATGGAGACACAATGCACACATTTGCAAACAATGCCAAAAAGTTTTAAGTCTGAAAAGTCAAGAAAAAATACAAAATGTTGGTTTAAACACATTTGCAAGAGCCTGTGATCAATATGAGCGTTCATCGTTCTGTTTTACAGCTAAAAAGTGGGAGTGACTGACTGAAAAACTGTGGTTTTATGTACAAGATACTTGTTTAAGCACACTTGTTTTAGTTCCAAAGAAGTTTGCTTTTTCTGGGTAGTTTGTGTTAAAATAAAACTCATATTAAAGTCTAATACACCTCAGATAGAGCGGTGCCTTCAGTTAGCGTCACACCCTGAAGGAATATTGTTGACATCAGCTGGATAAAGTCAGTCAGTATCTGCCAAATTGATATGAACGTTTAAAATCTATAGCAAGCCTCACAAACAGAAGTAAAGTTTTCAAGAAGTTCACAACACAAGTTTTCAGTAAAAATAATTATACATGCGGGAATGTGGCTGTTCTGGGACATTCTGACCCCCCTGATCCCCCTCTGCTGTCTCACCACAAACAGGCGGAGAAAGAGATTTGTTATTGTCCTTTCTTGTGATGCTTTTACTTTAATGTGATGCATAAAAGTAAGTCTAGTTAAGTTAGCAATCTGAACACTTTTTTAGACAGAATAGCATGAGGACACAGTGAATCGGAGAAAGCAGAACCTCTTGTGATGTCCTGAAGAGTCCTAAAATTGGCAGGAGACTGAGGATGTCTGAAGTATATGTACCTTCACCCTACACATTAAATACTAATACTATTCAAGCCCAACTATGCTTCCACACAAAGAGGTTTCAATAAGAACTAAGAAGGCCATCTTGAAGACAAATGAGAGGCTGACATAAAATAACAAATTGCTTCTGTGAGACAAGTTGACCAAGGGTGTTAAAGGAGGACACATTTTATAATAGTTGAATGACGCCAGAGCTAAATGCAGAGAAATGCCAACAATGAACTGGATATATGAGCATGTATAGAGTGTTAAAATTGTGTGTATGTAATTTCTGATGCATGCAGGTCTCATGAAAGCTTTCCTTTCTAACTGAACTGAGGGAGGATCAGGGGAATCAGAATTTTCCAGAACATGGGATGAGGACAAGCTGGGAATGACACATGGGCACACAGGGACTGGGACAGCTAAATATCAGGGAACTTATTAATAACGGACTGATACCAATATATGAAAATAAAGCATTGGCTACAATCACAGTATTTGGTATCTTAGGGCATCTAACATAAAATAAAGTTCAAATAAAAAAATACAATTATTACACAGGGATAAATAAATGAATGCATACATCTAGCATTTATTTCTTCTTAGAGCACAATGTGAATCGATTTGACAAAGTGACGGATAGATTCCAAGTGAAGCAGGTGCTGGTTTTGATGCGTTTGAACTCCCCATCTGTTTCTTTGTTTCACAAGTGCCACAATACTGAGAAATACAACCTCTTCTGACATGCACATATGGCAATAAGACTTTTGATTTTGAAAAGTGGGGTACATGCAAATGATTATGATAACCTGGAAAAGATTAAAATACTTTGGTTCTGTTGCAACAAAATGAAAACTAAATGGCTATAACTTCCAGTAGTAATGATGCATGAACCACTAAAGGTGCACTGCCTAACTTTTCTGATGGACGATGAGCCACCTGTTACTGCTTCACCAAGAATGTTCCACAGTATGGTATTAAACTGATATATCGCCATGGAGACAAGCTAGTAGTGCCAAATGACCAAGTTACAAGTCAGATCTGTGGAGAAGCGACACCGCCTTTAGTAAGAATGAGTCTTTTTGAGCAATAAAACAACACTCATAATGAAATAACTGTGATACTGTTTCAGGCAAAGCAATAAAATTACCATGGTGACATGTAGCACCCCATCCTATAAGTTACATGGTGTGTCTTTAACTTTTCATATAGTAGTGACCTTATCATTTACTGCTGACTCCTTGTGTGGATTGAGCTTGTAACTTTATTTTATAATGCAGCAATACATAGACAGAAACTAAAATAATAATAATAATAATAATAATCATGAGTTAGTATTGAAAATGAATTGTCCTATATTATGCACAATTGAATCTTGTGAACTTTAAGCCATGTTATAATGTTGTTACATCCTCAAAAACAAACCTGTTCCATCTTGTGTATGTATCCATGTCATGAAGCGATAGTTTTCAAGTTTACAGCTACATTTTACCTATTGCTCAGTACAAATGAGGAATTTCTAGGGATGTAACAATAACTCAAATATCGTGATATCGTATCGTCAAAAGTCTCACAATAATATCGTGGGCTGTCACAGTATATCGAATTACGAGTTCCTTTGCTTAGGTGCATGGTTTTATAGTAGTAACAGCATAGGAAACTACATATCCAATGATTTATTTCAGTGCAAACAACATGAAGAGATATGTTTTTTTTTACTTGAATTCTTGGGATTATGATGGAAATAATTCACACCAAAATCTTGTCAAGGTATTTTAAAAGCAGAAATGTCCTATCAACAATTATATTAGCCTCTCCAAAATATTGCAATAAATATCGTACCATGAAATGGATATTGTGATAATATCGTACCGAGAGATCTGTATAATCTAATTCTGGTGAAGGTATATGGAGTTTTTAAACACAGTGGAGCACTTCCTGTTTTACCACTTGACATCACAAGTTGGAACAGAGTGTTAAATTTGTAGTGTCTGTGTGTTAAACTTGGGAATGAAACAAAACACAACTGAGGAAACAACATTATAACAAAGATCAGAAAATAGTGTAACATGGGCCTTTTAAATATACTCTACACTGAAAAAAAAAAGTTGCTGGATTTGCGTAAAAAAGTTATGGACAGCGGTTGCACGCAATAAAATTATGTTTAGGCTTTGAAACTTTTTTCAAACCCCTCTACACATATTTTTCTCGGAACATGAACACCACTTTTTCATGTTGATGAAATTTGAACAAATCATGCTGAATATGCATATTTATCTTATGTTACCTTATCATGAAATGTATAAGTATGTATAATTTAATTTAATTGATCTAATTCTGTAAAAGAATACAAAAACAGTCTTTAGTTTTCCACAGTTCTGTATTGTCTTAAACAGAATCAAACACAAAGAGAGCACAGGGACAGAGATACACAGTTTGGAGCTGGACAGTGTGAAGATTTATTCCAGTGAAGACGCTCTGGTCTCTGCCTGTGGACACAGAATAACACATGATGATCACATTCTGATGATCTACTCTGTTGTACATGTTTAAATACACTTAAAGTACTTATTACTACAATAATGGACCAGAACAGAATCACAAGAACATTAGAACTGTATCTGCAGAAACAAAACTCACCATGTGCTGCTTTTCTTCCTCTAAACACAGTAACAGGGAGGGCATCTGGTATAAAGTCTCCTAATGCCACATCACCTTGTACAAGTACGATAACAGTTTCAATAGGAAGTTCATTTTGAAAAAATTAAAATAATTTTAGTTGGTTTACTTACTTTGTTCATCTGTGGTCTGTGTTTTGTTGGTTCTCAAACATCTTCCTTTTTTCTGAAACATCAACTATAACATTCATGAACTTCCCCACAGCTCCAGCAGAGCTCTGGATGTCACTCTTTGTAGACGACTCTGGAACAACACATTCAAATCTTAGTACAAGTGTCACACTCTTGTAGATGGACAGTCAAAGACAATTTGTTTCAAGCTGTCCTTACATTAACTCTAATTTCAAATAAAACAACACAAACATGTTTTAACAATGACGACATTCTAGGCCGGAGAAGCACATAATAAAATCTTTGAAAAGTCTTACCTCCAGATCAGCTTCATAATCCTCCTGCTCCACACTGTGTGTCCTCTGCTCCTGTATCTGTCCTGTGTCCTGTTACATTTGAATTTTCCCTCCAAAAGTTTTGGGGAGGAGAATTCCAGAGGGAGGAGCCTCACTAGAGATTATAATAAAGTCATGTTTCCTCAACCTGATTAAAACATGCAGGTCTCACATCGGCCACAATCAAGCGATGTTTGTAAGATTTAAACATGCTTGACAGAGAAACGTAAAAAAGTGATGTTATTGTTGTCAAATTTGTTTTTGCAATTTGAGCAACCCCTCTCGGACCGTTTTTTCGGTGTACCTGTACTGTAATTTTAACTATAAATGCCAACACGTACTAATACAAATGAGTGAGTACCTTTGCCTACTCTGGTCTGCGAACCTGAGTTACCGGCGCTATGAACATTTAATAATCCACACTAGCTTTGCATTATAATGGCTCAATTGTGTTCCTTCGTCTCTCAGGAGAAAAATGCAAAAGAGAAACAGCCACTTGGTCGGCCTGCGTGCTTCAGCATTAGTGATGACAAATTAACCTCTGCACATTCATGGTCTTGAGATAACAACTCAGATGACAATGATTAAGAATTATAGATGCCTCTGTTATGAATACTGTTGCCATACCTCCTGTGTCTAAGCTATAAACTCAACTAATTAATAAGGAAATATATTAGGTTGTATAAGGTAGAGAATAGGCTGAGAGTCTGTGTTAAATTCCCATGATTAGCTGGATAAAACTACATAATTAAAGGGACCATGTTGTGCTATTTTATTATTTTCCTCATCACAAACATACCAGGACTCGTGTTTTGTTTCATTCACACATTTTTAACACACAAACCCTGCGTATTTAGGCTGAGTTCTTCTCTTAAACAGGAAACGCTCTGTTCCACCTTGTGATGTCATGTGGAAATGAAAGTCCTGCACTATGTTTTTAAACTCCATACACCTTAACTAGAATTATTTGGAAGATTTCAGTCCTCTACTACTAAACAGAAGGTAAAAAGTAACTGTAAAAGTTACATTGTGTAACATTTCTGGTGGAGGGTCTGTCAAATTCTCTTCTCCATGAAGATCTTATTACTTTGTCTGGAATTGTTGCAATATGGTATTAAACCTTTCTATCTTCATGGAGACCAAACCAGACCAAGTTACAGGTCAGATCTGTGTGGAGGCAACACTGCAGACAGTCAGAATACCTGCTTTCTATGTATTTTTGAGCAATAAAACCATCTGTAATTGAATAAATGTAAGGTAAAGCTGTTTAATGTCATACTGTGGAGCATTCCAGGTAGAGCAATGACATGTCCATAGAAACAAGCAGGTGACAGACCCCCCAGACTTGCATAGTACACCTTAACTTCAAAACTACTGCTTCATGACATCACAGGGTGGAACAGAGTATTTTAAGCTTTGGAAATGTTAACAGACTAATTATGCAGGCTTACCCAAACACGTGTGAAAGAAACAAAATGTGACTCCAGGTTTGTGGTTGATGACCTAACAACAATCTAACATAACTAAAAGCTCACAAAGTCATTTTGCATAATATAGCAGCTTTAATAATCAAATCAAATTCTCGCAGGTTAAACGACTGTTACATGCCATGGCTGAGTAACTCTGTGACCTTTGCTGAAAGTTCATCTGAGTGAAATTTGGCAGTAATTCGTTTAACCAAAATATCCGGGTTCAGCGTATTCCGGGATGTGCTATATGGGTTGCGGCACTTTTGGGAAAATTAAATTCGAATGAGGAATAATGTGCTGTATGCTGCATGCCTAATTTAATAATGATTCTCTGTGTAGAAAATGAATGAGTAAGCAGTGAAACAACTTGTCTTTACCTCATGAAAAGCACTTAAAAGGATTAGTGTACTTTGGTGATTCCGACGCAGTCAGTAGTTGTAGTTTTTCATTCAAAATGTTACATAAATAAAGGAAAAAATGTGATTTGAGTAAGCCGCTTGAGAAATAGAGTACTCATTTGTTTTAACTTCCTTATTATATGCAACGTTTTAAAGACCTTTTCTCATTCCCAAAGTAATACAATTTTATTTTAGGTTGTTAATCACTATGGCAATAATTTTCATCAGTAGATTAGATTAAACTAGATCCGAAAGTTGATTTGCAGCTCCATCACATCATTCTGAAACCCACAGGACAGATACGTAGGAATTTAAGTATTGCAACAGAAGCTGAATCAGCAGCAACTGTTGCAGTTTCAGAACCACTTCTGGTATTGGTGAATGTAGCCGACTTCATTTATATTACAAAAAAGTAGTGGTAGTAGAACTAGAAGTTGTTGTGTAGTGTAGTATAACAACTCAAGAGTAATAGTAGTAGTGATAACACGTATTAATATTTAAATGTACTGTAAGCATACAAATTGTCTCTGTAGTTTGAGTGATAGTCAAAGTGGATTTCAGTAGCAAAAGTCCTTGTAGTAGTAGTAGTAGTAGTAGTAGTAGTAGTAGTAGTAGTAGTAGGCCTAGTAATTGTAATTGTTGTAGTAGTATGTTGTTTCTGTTGTGTTATACTGACAGTCGGGTTTCAGTCAGGGCTGATAACCATTTACAATCAATTACCATCAATTACATTTCTTCATATTAAAAAAAAAAAGCATCTTATTCCAACTCTAGCGCACTATAGTTGCACTTTGATGATACATTTTGTGGTTCAATACTGCCTCCATACTGTGTGCACTGCTGTGTTTGGCACTGGCGTCATCAGAGTCTAAAGTACATTAGCAGCCCCACTCAAACCTTAATGAATCAACTCAAGCTCAATCCATCAATGCAGCACACTGAAGGATGCCCTGCTACACTTAGCCTGTTAGCCTGCCCAGTTTATGTGCTAATGGAGGAACAAGGGGAAATAGCATTAGCCTAGCCCCATATATTACATTAAAGTGCAGAGGATGGCTTTTTATGATTTTATGCGGTTTGGTGGGATAGTACACATGGTGAAGATTTATTTATCATAGTTTCATACAGGTCAACTGACAGTTTGAGGAAAAAAGTACAAAAATACAGTAGTACCAGTAGTAATAGTAGTAGTAGTAGTAATAAGTAAGTAATAGTAGTAGATTTCAGCCCTGGAATTGACGATCTCTTAGCGTGATTCAGCAGCCAGTTTCACTTTGTTTCACTTTGTAGAAACTGTCTGACCTTGCAGTGTTAGATTTCGTTTGCTCGATGGTAGGCGGGTACTTTTTATCATTTAACCAATCGCTGCTATTTGGTAGTTATGTATCTAATGCGCCGCTTACGGGGTAACTGGTATATTAAGCTTTTCCCAAATCCCGTAGGAAGAAGGGCAATAACGTGTTTCTGCTTGATGAAATTCACCAAACATTCTCTTTATTCCAACTTTAAATCCTCGATCTTGGGAATTGTTGACAACACTGAATATATGGCTCTTCGCTGATTGGCTGGTGCCCGAACTTGTGGGTTTTTTGCAAACCGTCTAATGTATTTTGATTCCTGACCTAGTTGTTGGAGAGAAATGAAATTGAGTGGAGGCACTAGGTGGCACCAGCCTGGCTACCAATCTCTATGGAACCAACAGTAAAAGGTAGCTGTTAACTTGAAAAGTACCACTTCATGACATCACAGGGTGGAAAAGAGCATTTTGAGCTTTGGAGATGTGGACAGACTAATAAAAAAAGGGTTTCTCAAACATGTGTGAATGAAACAAAACACAACTCTAGGTATGGTTTTGATGAAATAGCAACTTTCTAAAATGTCTTAAAGGTACAGCCTGGAATTTTAGACATAGGACCTCATTTTCTAGTTAGCCAGAGTCTTGGAGACATGTGGAGACACTTTTTAAAATATTCCATCCAGTCTTCCAACTCTCTGGCTAACTAGGAAATGAGGTCCTCCCAAGAGTCAGTTTTGTGTGATAGGTCTATTGGAACTTTAAATATAATGACGTTAACTATATTTTGCTGAAATGCGTAGTCTAAACTTCCATACACACTTGAACTTGTACAACCTTGAAGGACCTGCACCACAGCTTGAGAACTGCTTTGAGAAGGTCATTAGTTTAGATGTTGATGCGCTCCTATCACAACATATTTACTTGTCCTCTAGCCATCAGCCTCTGTAATCTAATCTGTGTAAGACAACTCTGGTCTGTGGACAGGCCTTTTAGACACAACAATACCATTACAAGCACGTCTCTCAAGTTACTTTCAACTCTTTGTATTATGGATGATCAACTCATTTTCCCTTTTTAATTATTCAATTAATCCCAAAGAGCCAATTACACCACAGTGATATCACTCATGGCACGCTAATTGGGAGCGCAAAATACGATAAAGGCTGTGTAGCGTGACATAGATATTTGTTGACTTTTATTATAATGAAGTTTTGCCTTAATGGGATCGTTAAAGCTGCACTGTGTAACTTTTCTGGTGGAGGGTGTGGCACCTGCTTGTCTCTTATGAGTTTGTTACTGCTGTAGCTTAAATGTTCCACAGTATGACTTTAAAATGGCTTATATTATGCTATTTTTTTATGTTTTGATGTTGTTCCCTCATCAAAAACATACATTATTTCAGATCTAGAAATGCCAATCTCTGCTGAACAAAAAGTTAAATCTCCAGGTATGTTTTTCATGAGGTACCAACGATAATTTTGCGTTATATAGAACCTTTAAACTTATCTCCATCGACACAAGCAGATAACACTTTGGCCAAAATCAAGTTATGGGTCAGATCTATAGACCCACTCACCTTTTCAGCAATAAAAACATGATGAAATAAAGGCTAGACACATTTAATGCCATACTGTGAAACATTCCAAGCAAAACAATTCTCCACTTGGCAGACCCCCCCACCAGGAGTGCACTTTTAAAATGCCAATTATTACACCTAGTTTGCCACAGCTATAACTCAACATAATGCCTACTAAAAATGACCCTTAGACCTTAAATGCATGCAAGTCTGTAGATTCTTCCCTTTGTATTTTTTCTAGTTAGCCCACTGTTGCTGATTCAATGCATTTGTACTGCCCTGGGAACGCACTGTCACTTACTGAGCATAGAGCACTATATCAACAAGGAGCTGCATGCTTACTGTGTGTAGTAAGTTGTATTCACTTGGAAACAAAACAAAAAAAGTGTCTGAAAAGTGTAGACAGAAATATGGATTATTTCACCACATTAAAGAAGCATTGTTCTATTACTTAATGTTGAGTGCTTTGAATACATGGCCTAGTGCTGCACATTAATTATTCATATGTATTTTTATAGTACAGTGCTGTTTGCAAGAGTTTGAGTAAGAGTAATACCCCCAGCTTCCCTGAAAATGATTTCTTACTGCATCCACCAAAAATGAATGGTTTTAAGATTTCAACTTTGTAAATAGAATATAGCTGAGTGAGTCCGACATTAAAGGTGTACTGCTTATTACTTATTGTTTTGCCTAGAAGATTATTATGTGATAATGGCAGTAAACATAAGATTTCGTTAATTATAGGTGCTTTATCTTACTGCCTTTCCACAGATCTGACCTGCTAGGCCTAGTGGTGTCAACGGCTTGTCTCCATGAAGATTTAATGCCGTACTGGAAACATTCCCTCCCCTGTGTATTAGTGGAGTTGGTAGAACGGTTAGAACCACTCACCCAGAGATCAGTACTGTTGTTGTGTCCATATGCAAAACACTTACAGGTCCTATATTAAACAAAATTGGCTCCTGTGAGTTTTATGCCATGTCAGAACGTCGCTACCTCCTCAAAAAGGTACATGAAGTTGTGTTTTGTTTCATTCACACATGTTTGAGTAATCCTTTATTGTCAGTCTGTCTGTATTTCCAAAGCTTAAAATGCTCAGTTGTGATATCTTGAAGCTCTAGTTTCATGCCACCTTTGACCTTTTGTTTAGCACACAAAATAGCACAATATGGCCCTTTAAACCGCCTTTACCTCAGTGTCTGCGTACACTGGTGCATCGATGTGTGCATTGAATGATGGGCGAGTGGTTTCTTGATGTAAAGCAGCTTGGGTGGCTATTAGATGTCGAAAAGTGCTATAAATATGACATTTACCTCGCAATCATAAATCCACGTAGACATGCAAGTAGCAGACCCACAAAAAGAAAACCTACATGCGCACCTTTAAACCCGCCTATTCTACACCGTACACTTTTACTGCACACTTCCAGCCCCTTCCCTTCACTCCTGCCATACCTTAAGAATTGCTTTAATAAAATATAGCACAAAAGCCCACATCTTTAACCTGGAATCTGCTGAGTCATGTCCAAAAATAAAGGGCTGGCCTCTCCGTTCGACATGAGTCTGTGAGAATGGAGGTTGAGAGCGAGTGCTGTGATTTATTGAGTGGACCAGCTGCAGAGAGAGGGGGGATAAAAGCTCTCACCTGGAAATTGAGGCTTCGTGGCCAGACCTGATTTCCCTTTTTCACATCGGTGCAAAAACGCAACGATGTCCGCCAGGCTACATATTCATGATGACTGAACTAATGGACATCTGTAGCCAAATTGATCTTCGACGTTTAACAGCGGTGAATATGTGAATGGGCAGAGACAGTGCAAGAAGATGGAGGGAGGAGACGCAGGGTCACGGTGGTATAGGTTTGAATAATGAACAAAGTAAAATGGGGCTAAAAGGTAGTTATGGTGCGGTGAGGAAAGGAGAGTGGACCTGCCTCTCCAGCACTTTGTAACTCTGCAGGTTTCTGTGTTAACATGGTCCCATTGGTCACACCAGCCTTGTTCCATCATGTGTAAAAGACAGAAATGTGATTCAGCATTGCAAGGCCTGGGTAATTTCTTTTCATTTTATTTTTTTTTTTTTCATTTTGATCACAGCGCAAAAAAGCAAGAATAAAATAAACCATAGATTCTAGCCCAAACGTCAAAATGAGCTATTACATGTATGTCATTTAAAGGTCCTATATATTCAACTTTGACTCTTGTGAGTTTTAAGCCATGTTAGAACATTGTTACCTCCTCAAAAATATACCTGGGGCTGTGTATTGTTTCGTTCACACATGTAATCATTTATTATTTGTCTGTCTCCATCTCCAAAGCTTTAAATGCTCTGTTCCAGCTTGTGATGTTATGCAGTGGTAGTTTTCAAGTTAACAGCTACATTTTACTTTTAGTTCAGTAGAAATGGGTGATTCCGAGACTGAAATAATCCAAATGATTCTTGGGAATGGAATTTAAAAACACAGGGAATCACATACTGGTGGAAGAGAGTGTTTCTGTTTCATAGAAGAATGGGGTTTGAGTGTTAAACTTGCGTGAATGAAACAAAATACAACTCCAGGTCCGTTTTTGATAAGGTTTTATTATATGTATATAATGACATAGATCAGAAATTTGTGTAATACAGGCCTTTTAAAAGTCCTAGTAGGCGTTTTAGCAGTTACAGTTAAATCAGTCAATATTTCTGTTTCTACATTTACATACTGTTTTACATAGAGCTTTTCAAGATGCTCAAAGCTGCGTTTACAATTTTGCTCATTTTTCAATCATTCCATACACACACACGCACACACAGAAAAACAAGACTGCAAAACTGTGACATCAGCCCCTCTCATCGCCACCAACACTCACACCACACACAGACACACATACATTCATACTAGGCAATGTGGTGCCATCCATACACAAAGTAATTCAAAGTGCTTTACAGAATCAGAAAGACATGAAAATCACAATACAAACAAATCAAAACATAGAAAAATCATCATTAAATTAATCTTAAAGAGTAGTCTCCCATCCATAGTATCCAGAGCAGCCTTACTTAGATTCTGAAATTAGATCAGGCAGTGACGGAGACATGTGGCCAGTTTTTATGTTGTACTATAAAACTTCTCATTGCATCATATAAATGTTGTTGTTGTTTTTTGTTTTTTTTTCTTCCAATAAAACGCTTGTAACTCTAAATAAATTCAAGACACTCCAGGCAAAGCAATAACATCTCCACCCCTCCGTTTATTAACCAGTCTGAAACAAAGGCTCCGCTGGTTTCTTACTTTGGTTGGATTTCACCGTAAGTTCAATTTAGACCTTCTCTGACCCTGGACCATTTTTCATGCCCGATCATGTATCAGACATGCACTGCCTAATGCTAAATGCACGGATTCTAACCCATCTTACGCTTGAGTTTTTCTTTGACGTATTGCAGCCATCCAAATTTCAATCTGCACAGTTCAGGCATAGTAATAAACCTAAATGGTGAGATTCTGGAACACTCCGTCTTCTTGACAACTTGTGCAAACAATCACTGAGACCAAGCTGGCTCCCAGGGACGATGCTGCAGATTCCCAGGCAACATTCTCAGTCCTCTAATTCTCCTCTGATCCCAGCAATTAAATGGCAAGATCCTGTGTTATGGAGGGCTTATGTCTTTTGTCCTTCAAGGGTACTCTTAGAAAGACCCCTATGGCCGCACAATGGAGTGTATTGATTATTTTTTGTTTTACGTTATAGTATAGGACATGTCTTCGATTGGGCATGTCCATTATTTCCCAAACGGAGTGCACACAAAAATTGGTTTGTCAGAAACGTTTTACTTTATTATAGAATCACAACATGAATAAATATAAAATGACAGCAGCAGAATGAATTAAAGGCACACTATGTAACCTTTTTGATACTGGGTTTGTATCAGTTGAGATGGTAATGCTTTGCTTTGGGATGTTCCACACTATGGCATTAAATTACATTATTTAATTCCAATGAGACAAGAAGGTGACACCAACGGGCCAAGTTACAGGTCAGATGTGTGGTTTTGAATGTGTGTTTTTCAAGATATTTGAGAACTACGAAAACACACATAAATTTATAAAAATGCACAGTATATAAGTTTAATATCATACTGTGGAATATTCCAGCCAAAGCATTAATATCTCTATGGAGCTTGTGGAGGATTCACCATCAGGAAAGTTACATAGTGAACCTTTAACTTGCAATTCTTACTCCAATTTCTAATTTATAATGTCTCATAGATTTTCTATTCAAGCCCATAGTCTACTCCCCTCTTTCCTTTGCCAGTATAACTTGAGTTCTGCCTATACTGAATATATATGAACAGAGAAACCATGTTTGCAGTAGTGAAAAGTTGAAATGGAAACTTTTTTGTACTTTACATCCTAGTTTTCTATTCCTGTATTATCAAACATCTGATACAACTAAGCATTTCATAGTCCCTTTGGTTGCACTGATGTAAAACTTGTATTCTTTCTTCTGTTTCCTAATTGACTCAGTTTTAACATCTCCTGGTTGATATTGTTGTTTGGATGTTCAACCTGCATCTTGTCAACATCTTCGTCCCATTTATCACCGCAAAACATCTTACCTTCTTTGGTCGTACTTCCTGTCTTCAAAAGTGCACCTTTGCACACAGCACGCTATGAATCGCAGCATGTAGCGCAGACTAATGATGAGAGCGCAGATCGGATCATTTCTAATTAAAGGTGGGTCGCTCGGTGAGATTTCTGCTTTGCTGTAGGTCTTAATTAAGTTGGTTCTGCCTCGGCTTCTTTATTTGGAATTAAATGGAGAGGAGAGAGGGAGAACTTGCTACGGCTGTGTTTTATTATTGCACTGTGCCTCCCTATACTGTCAGTGCTGCGGTCATGGGAATATTACAGAAAGCTCGCTGCATTCATTAGCATACAAAGGGTTTTACAAAAGGGACTTAAAGGAAATCATAATACCTAGCAAAACAAAGGCTGAATTAGTGATCAGGAAAAGCATTATGTTTACTGACAGGTTTTTCACATCCCAGCACAGGAGCTTTGATGGAGATGGTACAAAGTGAATATCTTAGGGCCATGACATTTACTCCTGTGGCAGTTCACACCTTAGGGTATAGTTCAGATAACAACTAGGGTGTGTTACTTTTAATGTTAACAACTCCCTTCAGAGAGATATTGAAGCCCGTCTCTTAACAGAGCTGTGATAGAACTGAAGAGGAGGTCCATCCAAGGCAAATAAGACAAGAAAGTTAAATTAATAGATTAAATTTGTAGGTGGACTTGGATTTTTCTTATGTCTTTGTAAAGAAGAAAGACAGAGAGATTATGATTTACTTATATTGGCAAGTGCTGGCATCTTCTGTCACACTTGAATTGATCTAATGTCCAGTTTTAAATCTCGTAAACATGATCAGAACAGTCCATTTCTGGACCAACTGCAAAAACAAAAAACAGATTTTAGGTCATATCCATAAATCTTTAAAACAAATTAAATTACTACACTGTGACGAAACATATTCACTGAAAAAAAAATTGCTCAGTTGACAGATATTAACGTTTGTTTTGTTTTTTTTGCTATGTTGTCTTCAAGTTGATTTTAAACACAAGGAAAACTGTGAAATATTAGAGCAAGTTTGACAAGATGCCAAATAGTGTGACAACTAGTCTCAACAACTGTGTTAGAGCATCTTTGGTGGGTTGGTCCTGGATTGCAGGACTGGTCAAAGCGGACTACCATAGCACAATGGTGAAATGACAGGTGAACTTAAAATTTTTGTCATGGCAGTCCAATGGCCAGACGGGTAAAAATAACTGATGAAACTATTGGGCAAGGGGCTGTGTCAAATGCAATAGTTACATTTAGTTGCATTTACTATAGACCATCAGCTAAAGGTTCTTGCAGCTACTTAACTTTTATTTCTTGTAGGTAAGGGAAATGTATTCCATAGAGGGTGTTGAAAAAACAATGGGTGCAAAAAGAAAGAATACTTAAGAATTTTAAAGTTCACGTTTGGTTGAATGAAGTGGAGACAACTAGAATGATTTAAAAATTGGGTAAATTTAAAGGCCCCATATTACGCTGTTTTCTTGTGATGTCATGTAGTAATACAGGAAGTGCTCCAGTGTATTTTTAAATTCCACACACCTTCCCTTAGAAATCATTTGGATAATTTCAACCCTGGAATTGCCAATCTCTTCTAAGTAAAAACTAAAAAGTTGCAGTTATCTTGAAAACTACAGCTTCATGACATCACAAGATGCAACAGAGCATTTTGAGGTTTGGAGATGTAGACAAGATCGTGGATTTAAGCGGTTGAAATGAGTTTCCTCTGCAGGGTGGCTCCCTTAGAAATAGGGTGAGGAGCTCAGTCACACGGGAGGAGCTCAGAGTAGAGCCACTGCTCCTCCACATCAAGAGGAGCAGCTGTGGTGGCTCAGCCATCTGTTCCGGATGCCTCCTGGGTGCCTTCCTCCGGAGGTGTTCCAGGCATGTGTCTCGGCTGGCCTGGGAACACCTTGGGGTCCCCCCCGGTGGAGCTGGAGGAAGTGTCAGAGGTGAAAGAAGTCTGGGAGTCCCTGCTCAGACTGCTGCCCCCACCACCCATCCCCGGATAAGCGGAAGAAAATGGATGGATGGAGATGTAGACAGACGAATAATGTAGGATTACAACATTTGAACATGGCTTAAAGCTCACAAGAGTTAATTAACTGCATTTTGTTTACATTTTAACATTGTTTTGACTTGTCTCTGCCCAAATACAGTGCAGATTGTTGTGTAACAGGGAGGTGGTGGTCACAGTGTTATGACTGGTCTTTTACATATAACTTTCATGTCAAGATGCATTTCTGTTTTGAAAGTGCATAATGTACCATGATCACTTTTCTTCTCCTGAATAGTTCTACCCTGCATTAGCCCCCCTCAGCTAAAGAAAAAAGCCCAAAATAGCCACACATGCTAACTCTGGCTATAGTCACTGCTGTTCTTACCCTTGAGAAATGCTTTTTAAAAGCTTTCAGCACAGTCAGCTCACGCAAAGACCTTACAGTCTTCCTCATTCTACCCCACTTACTCCGAATAATAACGAATTACGAACTGCATCAATTATGAGAAACGCACTTTGATCGTGGAACAAGACTCTTCACTGTGAATTATGAGCTCAAGAATGAAGATAGTGAAGCTTTTGACACTAACATGCAAGCGTGTGTTAAGCTATTTTCATTCAAGTACATGAAAACAGCATAAAGCATCCTTAGATGTCTTGTCACTTAAAGCTTTGCCGGCTTCTTTTACTCAGGGTCTTAAAGTGTTAGAAGGAAGCACTAACTTCACTAACCATAGAATGAATATGAATACACTTCTGAAAAAATAACATCACCCCCTTCAATCCTCAATGTACACACTATACTCCCTCAGGTCAAAATGTCTAATGCCTGTATTATCTCTATAATCACAATGAAAATAGTACTAATAAAAAGGTGAAATGAATACACTTCTGAAATGGAGAGTCAATATTGGAGTCACAAGGGTTAAGTGGTTACACAAGCAAAGCAACACGTAACATAGAAGACCCAATGAATATGAAAAGACAGAAGTTTTAACAAGCTAACATTTAAAATTCAGAATAATTGCAGCGAAGACTAATCTCTAACAGGCAGAGTGTGTACTCTTAAGCGACACAGCTCAAATATCTTTAGGCAATGGAATATAATATGAACACTGCACACATATACTGATCAGAGGCTATGAAATATTAACCTTGTGTGTATGTAAGAATGACACCAATAATTCACACGTGTAAAGTAGTTGTATAGGTTTCCATGCATTATTTACAATGATGCTACAAAGCAGAGCTCTTAAGAGGACATAGAAAGCACTACAAGATTAAAACAATTACAGAAGACAAGGGGAATGTGGTTAGACAAAAAATAAAATTTTTCTTATTTTTATTGGAAATTATAATTATCTTGTATTATTCAAAATTGACTCAAACCCACACCCGGAGTTGCATTATGTTTCATTCACACATGTTTGAGTAACTTTGTCTACATCTCCAAAACTCAAAATGTGCTGTTCCACCTTGTGATGTCATGTATTGGTAGTTTTCAAGTTAACAGCTCCTTTTACCTTTTGTTCAGTAGAGAATGGCAATTACAGAGCTGAAATGATCCAGATAATTCTAGACAAGGTGTATGAACACAATGGAGAACTTATTACCACATGACACCATAAGGTGGAACAGAGTGTTTTCCGTTTGAGAGAAGAACTCAGCCTAAAATATCCAGGGTTAATGTGTTTAACGTGTGAAACAAGACACAAGTCAGGGCATGCTTTTGATGAGGAAACATTACAACATAGAGTAGAAAATAGTGTAATATCTTAAATAAAAATCTTTAACGAATGGATAGTTGGATGGGCCAGTATAGAAAGCAGCCACTGAATCCGGGTCAGAGAGCAATAACGTTATTAAGTTTCTGAGACCTACTTTAAGATGTTTTCCAAAGTTATGCTGATTGTTCTGTACTGTGGTTTGGGTCTCGCTTGCCTCAGATAACTCTTTTATGATTTATTGTGGAGCAAAGAGGGAAATGCTGCAGCTAAAAAGATAATGTATATTTTCTGTACTTTCTATATAAATTGACAAAAATAAGTTAATTTCTCTACCTTGAGATTAAAGTTTTGCATGACTCTCCAAAATGGAAAGACAACAAGCAGGACAGACCCTCACATGTGTGTTGTGTAGATATTGCCAACTGTAGTGACTTTTCAAATCCTTAAAGGTGCACTGCGCAACTTTTGTGGTGGAGGGTTTACTGCTTACTTGTCTCCATGGAGATGCTATTGCTGTGCCTGGAATGTTCCATTGTATGACTTTAAACATATCTGTCTAGCATTTATTCATTATGGGTGTTCCTATTGCTCAAAATGCAATAATACCTTCTGTGAATAGGGGCGACTCTCCACAGACCAGAGCTGTAATGTAGGGTAGTGCTGTAACCTGCTTGTCTCCCTCATGACAAATAGGTTTATTCTATACTGTGGAACATTCTAGACAAAGCAATAACATTTCCAAGGAGACAAGCAAGTGGTGGACCCTATACCAGAAATTTACACCTTTAAAGAAGAAGAAGAAGAAAAAAACACATATAAAGATAATTTAATCACTGTTACCTAGCAACCATAATGTTAGCAAGTGCCAAAACATTGTCTAAATTGCAATTAGTTATGATTTGATGAATACAAATAGATAATTTGCTAAATGTGAGAAAAATAACTTCCTTGCAAGTAAATTCTTTCTGCATTTCAGTGGAATATTCTGAGAATAGAAAGGTGTGTTTTTATTGCTCAAAACCTCGAAAAACTTGCATTTTTAGTGTAAGTGAGCTTGCCTCCCCACAGATCCAACCAGTAAATTGTCTTGCTGTCTGGAGCTGCTTTCTCCAGGGGGATTAATGCCCTACTGTGGAACATTCCAGGCAATCTTCATGGAATCAAGCAGCTGGTGGATCCTGCTGAGAGGTTACACATTTTACTGATATAAAACTAGGATAATTGATCTGTTGATTTACATTACATTATATATATGACCCTTATGTAGGTATCATGAGCTGAATTAAATGCAAAGAGGGTTGTTCTTAGTCTTTATATATGCCAAGACACTCTTCTACTGTACTTTTTAAAAAGACTTTATTTTATTTTAAACAATTTTCAAAGTGCAGATTTGTATTTATTTATTTTGTTATATAGTTTTGGGGTTCTAGTTCCAGTTCTAGTGTTTTGTTTGTAGTTGTCTCTCTGCTATCGCGCCGTCATTATGTGTGCTCTAAAAACCATGCTGGGTTGTGTTAATATTGAATGAGTAAAAGAGTAGCTCTAGTATCAGGCTTTTATAAGGCTATCAGGAAACCCATTCTGTCTCCAAATGTGTTTTCGCCGTAGATAGCATGGGTTGAGGTGGTTACAGTGGTGCAAATCTATTTTTAGAAAGGCAATTTCAAAGTTTACAGTGAGCATAGGCGCGCGCACGGACGAATGCTTAAGTGGATTGGTTCTTGTCTGTGAGATATGTGTGCTACCTTCCTGCGGGGCATCTGGCTGTTTTTCTCCACAGGGAAGCAGTGCTGTGAAGCCTTTTGCATCCACCCCCTCCAGGCACAGTCAAGCCACTCAAATGTTAAATTAAGAATCCCATTATATTAATAATTTGTTCAAAAGAAAATCAAAACTAATCCTTTCATTTATTGAGGTTAGAGGTAAACATGTATCTCCCCCATAGCGATGCCTGTGAGTACATATACAACCATATAAACCCATATAGTGTACACAAGGGTCAAATTAATGTAAAATTAATAAACTGTGGCAAAGAGTAAATGAAAATGCTTCCATATTTTATGGCTTTTATTGAATATGGACTACATAAAAATGCAATATACAGAGTGTAGATTAAGTCAACCTTTACAATCTTTACTTCAGTTGTTGATGATTATTTGGTTAATTGCCAAAGTAAGTAAGATTTTTAATGGCTCTGTATATGGCACATACTTTTAGAGCTTTACGCCAGGTTATAATAGTGTTATCTCACCAAAAACATACCTGGAGTTGTGTTTTGTTTCATTCACACATGTTTGATTGCACACGCTTACTGGCTTGTCAAAGCCTGATCTTGTCAGATCTCAGAAGCTAAGCAAGGCCGAGCCGGGTTAGTACTTGGATGGGAGACCACTGGGAATTCCAGGTGCTACAGTGGCAAAACTGTTGTTGTGTCCTTAGGCAAGACTCTTCACCCACATTGCCTAGTACGAAAGTGGTGTGTATGTAAGTGATGGTGGTGGTCAGAGGGGCCGATGGCACAGATTGGCAGCCTTGCTTCTGTCAGTCTGCCCCAGGGCAGCTGTGGCTACAGTAGTATCTTACAACCACTCAGTGTTGAGTGAATGAATAATGAACTGTAAAGCACTTTTGGTATCATGAAAGGTGCTATATAAATGCACTGATTAATTAATTCATTAAAAAAAAAAAAGTGCATTACTAGTCTATCTATCTATATCCAAAGCTCAAAATGCTCTACTCCACCTTGTGATGTCATGAGGTGGTAGTTTTCAAGTTATCTCCTCCCTTTTACCTTCAGTTCAGTAGAGATTAGCCATTCCATTCTGAAATTATCTAAATGATTCTAGTGAAGATCTAAAGAGTTTAAAAACACAGTGGAGCACTTCCTGTATGACATATGACATCACAAGGTGGAACAGAGTGTTTTCTGTTTAGCGTAAACTTGAAAACTCTAAATATGCAGGATTTGTGTGTTAAACATGTGTGAATGAAACAAAACAGAACTTTGGGTGTGTTTTTGAAGAGGAAACAGCATTATAACAAAGATCTGAAAATAGCGCAATATAGGCCCTTTAATAAACTATTTGTTCATTATAAGTGTTTATTCATAAGTCTGTAATTAATTGTGTATTTATTACAAAGTGTCACTCATTTCCTGACACTGTAATTCTAACACATTTGCTTTCGAAGCCTATTTGGCAGCGTGGCTCTAGTGTGAGTGTGAGGGAGTGGCACACCTCACATACTTCATTCATATTTCAAACTCGCTCTGAACACTGTTGTTAATAAGAGCATTGACAGAAAGCTGGCCCGCGCTTTTATAAATACCCCAGCCCACCCAGAGCGCTCATGACAAATCTGCCATCACACGCACCCTCTCCAACAAGCAGAGCAATGGCTTTAGGGAGTCGTCCAGTGCAGTCCAGTCATTTGTATGATTTAACGCACTCGTCTCCCTCCTCCTCTTCCTCCTCCTTTCCCCTCCTCTTCTCCAGCTGTCTCTCTCTAAGTGACAGTGGCTGGTACTTGACTGGCAGCTCCCGATGAGCCCAGAGCAATGAGCATAACAGATGATGTGTTCATTACCCCAAAATCTCCCCGCAAATTTGAAGCTAGATTTGCTCAAATTTAGAATTCCATTCACCAGTATCATGAATTGAGAATGTGATAGTAGTAGTAGTAGTAGTAGTAGTAATAGTTGCAGTAGTTGCTGTTGTTGTTATTTTCTAGCAGTCTTGGTATTGTATTTGTAAGAGTAAAAGTGTCACAGTTTTTTCTCATGGTGGTATTGTGATGTAGTAGAAATATGCTAGTGCTAGTGAGTAGATTCAGTAATGATATGTATTAATTAATAATTCATCCATCCATTCATTCATGTATTTATTTATTTGTTTCCATATATAAATTAATGGTATATTTTATTCGTAAATAAGAGTAGCAGAAATTGTAGTGGTGGTATCAAAAATATACATGGAGTTGTTTCACGTGTTCACACACGTTTAACACTCAAACTCTGCATATTTAGGCAGAGTTCTTCTCTCAAAACAAAACAAACAAACAAACAAAAAAAAACCTTGTGATGTCATGTGGTAATACAGGAAGTACTCCACTGTGTTTTTGAACTCCATACACCCTCACTAGAAACATTGGGATGGTTTCAGCCCTGGAATTGCCAGTCTTTACTGAACAAAAGGGAAAGGATAACTTAAAAACTAACAATACATGACATCACAAGGTGGAACAGAGCATTTTGAACATTGGAGAATCCATGGCAAAGGAGAAATTCAGTTTGCAAACTGAATAAATGTTTTCAAGGAGATATCAACATGGCTAAAAGCTCACTAGAGTCAATTGTGCGTAATATAGGACCTTCATATAGCGTTTTTACTGCTCTGAATATCAACCCTTTACAACCACTGTATGCCAAATAACATCATTAAATACTTGAGCCAATCAGACGCGAAGTTTTTCTTCCTCTTATAAAACTGGGAGAATTGGTTGGAGCTGTAAAATCACATGCAGTCTCACATGGTCGCGGCGCCAAGGTCAATCCACTGTTAGAGACATTTTCACCAAATTACTGAGTGGACCAATGTAGTGGACACCTGAGGCCCACCAGCTGCACAGCACAGGCTCTATAAAAGGAAAGATAACAGCTGCAGTTATACACTACATTTTAATAGGTTCATATTAAGCATCTTTTTAAGTCCATGAATTAGAGTGTGGCATCTGTCTCCTGTAATATCTTTAATCTGTATTACTGATTAATTGATTTAATTTGATCTCATTTTCAAATCAGTCACAACCAGCGCACTGTTTTAGAATGAAACCAAGGAGGATGTTTTAGATGGAAACAGGTGAGCATAAACAAACTGTGATCCCATTAGAGGAGGGAGATAATAATTAACAATAACAATGCATTTTAATTAACAGCGCCCTTTTGGACACTCAAGGACACTATACAAACAAAAATTTAGACACAGAATTATAAACATAGCTCGGCAATCTTGAGATACACGTTGGGAAAAGTTGGAAATAAAATGTGTATTTCTAGAGAGGTTTGCACAAGGAAGAGCATTAGCTTATTTTGCACAAAAATCATTTGAAATAAAAGCATGTGCTTTTATTATTATTATTTTATTTTGCCTCCTCCCATGTGACTCTCAAGGACCAAAATGTAAAAAGGTTCGATGTCTCTTGGCTGGCCTGAGAACACCTTGGGGTCACACCGGAAAAACTGGAGGAAGTGTCTGGGGTGGAGGAAGCCTTGGAGTTTCCGCTCAGACCCCTGCCCCAGTGACCTGACCTTGGATAAGAGGAAGAAAATGAATAGATGGATGGACGGATTGTTTTTTTGCTCTGAAAATCATAGAAAGACCATGTGTCCTTACTGTGAGTTGGCTTGCATCACCACAAATGTTACTCAGCCTGTCAAAATGTTGTTCTGTCAATGTTTTTCCTTTGGATCTTCCACAGTATGGCATACAATATCTCCATGGAGAATGTTGCTTTAAAATACAACATTTATTCCCAACTCCACACTTCTTTTCAGTTGTGGTTTGTCTCTGTTTGACTCTTCCTTTGAGGATCACTTACCGTTGACCATAGCAGAGCATGAATTGACTATGCAGCAGATGTGTCCAATCCAGGGAAATCTAACTGATCGCACCCTGAAGATTTGAGAGGCTGAGAGCAGGCTTAAGCACCAGCCTGCTGCCCTTTACAACTCTGAGGAGAGTTTGCATCTCAAAAAGTTACCATGTCAAGTTTAGTTAGAGTTAAACAATGTCCCTGATATAATGTAAACTTTAGCCTTTGATTATGGTGGGATTCTGGGACCCTGTGTTCTGAAATCAGTTACATGCTACTTCTTGCTACTACTATTACTTCTACTACTGCTGCTGCTACTACTACTACTATTATTACTATTACTACTACTACTATTACTACTACTACAGCTAAGCAATGTCCCTGATATAATGTAGAATTTAGCCTTTGATTATGGTGGGATTCTGGGACTGTTTTCTGAAATTCAGTTACATGCTACTATTTACTGCAACTACTACGACTAGTACAACTACTACTTCTACTACTTCTACTACAGTTAAGCAATGTTCCCTGATATAATATAGACAGTCCTCTGATGATGGTGGGACTTTGGGACTCTCAAATTCAGTTGCATGCTACTATTTACTACTACTACTACTACTACTACTACTACTACTACTACTACTACTACCACTACTGCTACTACTAGTTTTGAATACAGCCCAGCTATATTGCAGTAGTCC
Source organism: Boleophthalmus pectinirostris (assembly GCF_026225935.1). Classification (NCBI taxonomy): domain Eukaryota; kingdom Metazoa; phylum Chordata; class Actinopteri; order Gobiiformes; family Gobiidae; genus Boleophthalmus; species Boleophthalmus pectinirostris. Next base: position 14,903,338 of record NW_026571115.1, on the reverse strand, counting down.
AGCACCTTATGTCATGTTATTTCATGTACATGTATGTGGGAAGTTAGCTCCAGGCCTTAAAGCCATGAATTTCCATAAAAGAAATGCTGGCGAGTGCATCTGCAGGCTCTGAACACTGAAGGAAGCAGTTTCTATCAAGCCCCAAAAATTGCAGCTTGCATAAAAGTTGCTAAGCTGCACTGTAAAGGCAAATTTTAGCCTTGAAATGATCAGAACATGCCTGGTGAAGAGGTATGGACTTTAAAGCTACCATGTATGGACTTTAAAGCTACCATTTATAAATAGGTTGTCTGGCCTAGCTCTGTTATCTTCTCACATGTAACCATGTTAGTAACCATGTTACTGGTGTCTGATAGCTGACAGAAGGAGACCAGAGAGCGCAGGTGAGCCAGGTGAGGGAGGAAGGAGGTTCACATCAGCTGAACAAAATCTAACAAATAACAGATAATAGCTTTAAAACGATGAGCTTCATAGATACAACCTGCTGCAAGTGACAGCAAACAATTTGGAACCAAGGCCTGGGGCCGCAACACATTTCCATAGAAACCAGAAGGTGACAGACCCACTACCGAAAAGTTACACAAAGCTCTGAAGAGGGTTATAGACTAATAAACCTAAGAACAAACATTGAAGAATAATTGGAAAAAAGTTTGGTGAAGATGTATGGACTTTAAAAACACAGAGGTGCACCATGGATTTACAGCTAGCCAATGTCCCAGTGAAGCAGGGACAAGTGTTTTTGGCTGTAAAATCTGACAAAAACAAAAATGGCTCCACATTATATTTTCATATTACCACATGACTACGAACGTAAGACATAAAGCTGAACACTCCACTGTGCAATACACCAAACTAAATATAACCATCATTTCGTCAAGTGTGAAGGTCTTGGTGCAATGATTTAAATTCTTATCAGTTGTGTCAAGCGGAGGACCAGGGCTGTCTGTTACTATCTGGATATGAATGTGTGTTGCTCTTGAGCACGTCAGCAGCAGCAGCAGAATCTGTCCTAGTGGTTCCAGTGTCCAACCTCTGCACACTAGAAGTAATTTCTTTGGATGGGAGCCAGGATTTACAACCGTTAAAAACAACATGGGGTCAGCTGCCTCCCACAATTCCTCAGTAGTGCGCTGTGCCTTGTCTTATTCAATATGCTGCAGAAGAAATAAAACAGACATGATAGCAGCGGCAACGGTAGCAATACTAGAAATTGTAGTTTTTGTAGAAAACTGTAACTTGGGAAATATGTTTATCTGATGCTAGTAGTAGTAGAAATAGTAGTAGTGTCAGTAGTAGTAGTTGATCTACACCTAATACTTTTAGGCAGGTAATGAAGTTGTTGTCTTCTTGCTGTTCTCGAGCATTACTATTTCTGGCCTAATGGTGCTTTAAGTTCAGCAGTGATTTGGCACAGGCTCTCCTCGACCACAGGAGGATCCTGTGAGTTAAGGCTGTGTAAAGCTGTAAAGGAAACCTCCAGAAGACAATGGTTTGTGACACATTGAGCAGAGCGTGTACGGCATATGGTCCCCCCAGAGCTATTCTCCCGCTCCCCCGCCTCTCCCCCCTCCCCCCCTCGACCATTCTGTACTGTGAATATGAAATACACTGGGCCAAACCACAATCAATACTGCAGAGCAGAACAAGCAGCAGTCACAGTAGATACTTGACCTCTGGAGTGATACGAGTGGAGCAGAGCCAATGGAGCAAGTGCTACACAGGGGCCACAACAAGAACGCTTGTAAATCTTGTAAAAGAGGTATTGTATTTTTGCTGAGCACCAAAACATTGTGAAACCATAAATAAATACACAAATATGTGACTTTGTGATGTCAAACCCCAGTCTGTTTGGCTCCACATTTGGTTTATGATATTATTGTGTGTGCAGTGTGTACATGCATGAGTTCGTGTTTTGACTGTGTGAGACACTGTGTGAGCCCCACAGGGGAAGAGCTCTCCTGGTGCAGGCAGGGGCAGGGGTAGGGGCAGCTGCATCACTGACCCTGCCAAGGACGGAGAGCTTCCCATGCCTCTTCTATGGCGTAAAATGGGTCATTGAACAACTAAATGGAGTCATTATGATGAGTAATTAAAAGAATACTGCTGAAGACTCCCAAAGTCCTCTTTTCTGCGGGTTCCGCTGCCTTTGTGTCATGTGGGGCCTTTGGAAAAAGGCAGCTGCCTTGGACTACTTAAACTATCACCCCTTTCACTGCTATGCAAATGGAACTTTTACAAGCTAATTAAAATGCATTCTCTATTGTCCTCTCTGTTTCTGAAAATCTCACATTTTGCAGATTCCCATTACTGATTGGATGAGATTGAATTTTGCCAGTGTGTTTCATCTGATGTGTGTGTCATGCAGAGGAATCACAGGGAGAACACAGGCCTGTTTCATCACAGACTGGCTCATATGCATACTGATCTGCACTTATCTGAGGAGCTCTATACATTTGTATGGAGCGAGGACACTGTGTGCATGACTGGGAAACCTGTACAATGTGGCATAATGAATCTTATGTTTTATGCCGTCTATTATTGCAGGAATGCTCTAGTCTCCTGCTCACTCTTTTGTTGTAAGTTCCAGAGAAAGTGTATGAAGACATGCCCAGTGTCCCCAGGGGCCGGAGCACCACATTCTCATTCACTTTAGAGCCAGTCATTACGATGATAGGGGGAAGTGATGTTTGATTAATTAGGAAAACCAACTTTGGCAGGACTGGAAACGAGGCAGAGGATTTCATTAGCTTGTATTTGTTAGATAAGGTTAATGAGGTGGCTCCAATTCCAGCAGAAACGGCACCGGAACAAAGATGTTTCAGGGCTGGATTTTATTTTGAGGACTGCAATGCCAAAGGAAGGTTACTCTTTGAACAGGATTTTATATTGGCCCTAATTAGGGCTCAATCTAAACGCTGGAGAGCACACGCTGTTTTAACACTTGCTGACTGCACAAATGTTCAGGCCACACTACAATAACCTGATTAACACACAATGTATTTACACTGACTTCTGTTTTCTCTTTTTTCAATTTGTTGAAAACACTGGCTGTTATATTTAAGGTAATATAAAGAAAGGAAACAAGTAGCTACTTAGACAAACTATATTGATCCAATGGGGAAATGACTATACAAGCTCAAAAACTACAGCACAAGTACAAGTACTTACTAAAAAAGAGCAAAAATATATTAGCAGAAAAATTTGATCACAAATTACTACACCATAATTAGCCTTAATAAACCATGAACAAAGGCTCACTTCATAATGAACAAATTGTATTAAATGTGCACTGTGCAACCTTTCTGGTAGAAGGTCCACCACCTGCTTGTCTCCATGGAGATGTTATTGCTTAATCTGGAATGTCCCATGGTGTGACATTAAACATATTCAGATCTTATATTCATTACTGGTGTTTCTGTTGCTCAAAAATATATAAATTCCCTCTGTGTATAGGGTAGACTCACCACAGATCTGACTTGTAATGTAATGTAGTGCTGTAACTTGCTTCTCTCTTGTGATATTCTGTAGGTTCAATCTATACTGTGGATCTTTAAACAACACAATAATATTTCCATGTAAACAAACAGGACTCTACACTAGAAATGTTACACAGTGCACCTTTAGGAATGACTCAGACTTAGTAACTAATAAATTAAAGGGTTAGGTTTAAGAGTTTTTATTAAGTAAGCCTGACTCATTATGAATAAGCTGTATGTTAATAACGAATAGTCTTTTTTCATGCAAATTAATCAGGATACCAATGTGCAGATAGATAAAACAGAAGCAAATAAGCACTGATAAATATAGAATGAGCACAAAAGCAGAGCTACTGTATTGTCATTGGCCAGTTATTACAATCTGGCATTTCTATCATTGCAATAACCTCTCCTAACCTTATTTTTCTCTCCTTTTTCCTCGAACAGATTTTTCAAAGAGAAAGTAGTGAACCATTGCTCAGAGGGCCGACACCAGGGATGCGTGCTCCCACCACAGACCTGTACTCACTGGCTTATAGAGGTGAGAGGGGCTAGTTATACTGCTACTATATACTGTGGGCAATGGCTACAGACTGCATGAGAAAACAGGCTCGTAAGAGGATCACACACACAATCCATCTCTAATCCACTTGTCAATACACATGACAACTTGCTGGGCGCGTCATCACCTTGGCGACCAACCCAGGATCACAGCCAGGATTTAGACGGGCCCGGGTCAGAGCCTGGGGACCCAAGGGTTAACTGATCAGATTGTCTGTAATCGGCCTAATGTGTGTGTGTGTTTGAGATGAAAAGGTGTCATAGTCTAAGGAGGAAACTATGGTGAACTCTGCTCTACTGCTGTAAACTAACTAAACTTTACAAAACTATAAGGGAAATTATTTGGACACAGTAGCTCACACATCACAATATATTAATAACAAAGAGCAAAAATATAAATGATAATAATAAATTCAAAATAAATAGCAAAAATAGCAAGAGACAGGTGTAAAATTAAGCATACTTATAATAAATACATTTCAGCTGTATACAAGAGGTCCTAAGGAAAAACAAATATTGTGACTGACAGGACATAGGGTAAGATACACTGTGTGGTTTTAATTATTTTTAAAGGGAATATATATGAACATTTTACTTTTATGAACCAATAACCATATTCAAATCATTCTCACTAACCAATGGAAGTTTTCATTTACACCAGGGGTGGGCAATTATTTTTTTCCATGGGGCCACATGAGAAATAGAAAATATTGTGAAGGGCCGGGCCAAAATGCTTAACTCAATTCTACATAATATTAATTGTATTTCTTTATAAAAAGCAGTAAATAGCATTGTTTTGACAAGCTGTTAAGATGGGTAAGAGTATATGTTCTGACTAAGCAGTGAAAAAGTGAGGTTGTCTTATAAAAAATATCATTAAAAAAACACCTCTAAAATAAAAGCATTGCAGCTTTAGTTCATGCATGAGGTAAAATTATAAAATATGTTGATTTTGTAACTCCAAATTATCTTAAATGGGCCGGTCAGAGTGAACCAAAGGGCTGTATGTGGCTTGGAAGCTGCATCATGCCAATGCCAATAACGCAGTTTAGAGATAAAGATGCACTACGTAACTTTTGTTGGTGGGAAGTCAGTCACCTGCTTGCCTTTGCTTTACCTGTAAATCTTTTTTATCTGTCATTTTTTCACTGGTTGTTGTTGCCTTATTGTTTGGTCACGTCTCCACAGATCTGACATGTAACACTTGCATCTCTCCATGAGGACTATACATGTAATGCCATACTGTGGAACAGTATGGCAGTAGACAAAGCAATAAGATCTCCACGGAGACAAGCAAGTGGCAGGCCCTCCCTCAGAAAACTGCACCTTTTAACTAAATGCAAAATAATGATTTGAATGTAATAAATTACAACCAGTAACCACATTGTCTTCATTAAAACTTTCTTTTAATTTACTTTTGACAGCCCCCAAACAGTGAAGGTTACATAACACAAAATTAGTCACAATCCATTTAAAAAAGTGATTCAGTGCATTTTACTGGAACTACGGGGAGATGTGCTGCAATGGTGATGCTTTATTTAACTAAAGAGCTGTCATGACTGCACCGCTTGTTTTAAAAGTAGCAGTTTCCAAAAAGAAGTGTAGTAAAAGTAAGACAAAAACACTTAAAAATGTACTTAAGTACAGTAGTTAACTATTTTTACTTTGTTACATACCAATGCTTTTACTCTACTCATTGACAACAAAACATCAACCTTCTTTAAACATCTGTAACTAAATTAACTTAAATCACAAGGGATTTACAAAGTATTACCTTAACCTTAAAGCAACAATAATTATGTAAAACCAATAGTCTCATAGGTGCTTTGAGTTAATAAGAGAAACAACGCCGCTGCTATAGAAATAACAGCGGAAAGCCAATGGGGAATAGTGTGGTACTTGAACAAGCGAATGCAGCCCTGTCACTATGCACAGAATAACAAACAAACTCCATACACCACATCCTGGGAGCCTCTGAGCACAAAACACTTTCTATCAGCTACACAATGGCCACAGCGTTTTGCATGGATAACACAGCAGCATGGCTCCTTCTCCTCAAAGGCCAGGTGCTTTTGGAAAATGCTTGACACCTAAAATAATACAACAAAGAAGGCCCAAATTGTTAAACTGCAGACAAGCGGAGAGCGGAGAGGCAATTTCTCACAAAGGAGAGAGGGTATTGTCTGTTTTAAGTGGCTTCCAGATTGCGCTGATTTCCAAAGCATTCATTAAAGGTGTATTATGTAACTTTTACGGCGAAGGGTCTGCCACCTGCTTGTCACCGTGGAGATGGTATTGTTTTGTGTGAAATATTCCACAGTACATTAAAGGGCCTATATTACGCAAAATGTACACTTTTGAGTTTTAAGGCATGTTATAATGTTGTTACCTCACCATTAAAACATCCCCAGAGTTGTTATTATTAGTCTTTCTGTATCTCTAAAGCTGAAAATGCTCTGTTCCACCTTGTGATGTCATGAAGCAGTACTTTACATGTTAACAGCTATCTTTTATCTTTAGTCTAGTAGAGATGGGCAATTCCAGGACAGAAATGATTCAAGTGGAAGTGTTTTAAGTTTAAAAACACTTGGTGAGCATTTCCTGTATTACTGCATGACATCACAAGGTGGAACTGAGTGCTTTCTGTTTGACAGAAGGACTTACCCTAAAAATGCAGGGTTTTTGATTTCAACATATGTGAATGAAAGAAAACACAACTGCAGGTATGTTTGTAATGAGGAAACAACAATATAACATCGATCAGAATTCAGAGTAATACGGACCCTTTAAACGTATCTTGCATTTATAATAAATACAGCTGTTATTATTGTTAAAGGAAATAAATGGTCCTATGACTTCACCACCTAGTCACCATGGAGATATATAGGTTTAATGCCATACTGTCAGGGTTCCCACGGTCATGGAAATCCTGGAAAGTCATGGAAATTGAAAATGTCTTTTTCCAGGCCTGGAAATGTCATGGAAAATTCAATGGAAGTTTTGGAAAAGTCACTGAATTTAATACAAACCCATAAGGCGAGTGGAAAACGTATGCTAAATTCTACACATGTAGGTGCCGTAAAGTTATGGAAAATTCACTTTAGGTCATGAAAAAGTCTTGGAAAAGTTTTGAAATTTTGTCAGTGAAAAAGAGCAGGAACCCTGTACTGTGGAACATTCCAGGTAATCTAATAACAGAGACAAGTAGGTCGTGTACTTAATGTAGCTTTAAAGTGTTTAAAATGGACCTTTATGGGGAAAAATGGTACTGTTAAAATAACTGTGTAAATACTGTGATTGTGAAAGTGATTTTACTGAAAAAGCAACCTTACGGTACAAAGAATAAGTATGACTGTTTTCTTGGGTAACTCTTCTCTTGTGCAGTTTTTAATAGAAAAGATGAGAATTCTTTTTAATAAATGCATCTAGTCCCAGCTACAATTAAAAGTTGAACAAAAGTGAATAAAAATGTTGTAATCTTATAACAAGCCAAGACCAATAAATAATTCTCACTGTGCTAGAAATAACACAGCCTCAATAGGAGCATGTGTGATCAGAAGGTACTTACTGCACTACAAAAACAGATTTATAAAGTAATCTCAAAACCTCTTCATAATATTTCTGATACTTAATTAACAGAGAGCTTTCAGTTCAGATATTTGTTTTCATGCTGATGCAACTTAACTTGTTTTTGTTTCCAACTATTGACAGCATTAAGGCCTTGAAATAACAAGCTGGAACACAATGCGCTTTTGTGGTAAAGACTCTGCTTTGTCTGTGTTCTTGTCCATCACAGACCCGGATACAAATTTGGAAATACTTCAAACGTTAAATCCTAACTGACGACTTCAAAAAACGGTTTCGCTTCAGCAGGGAATGAGTGATTTAAAGCGTGCTGTCTTTCAAACACTGCCAGATTTCCTCCTAATGTCAAAGAGTATAGAAATATGTCCGCTATCCGCCCTCAGAGGATATCAATACATAAACACATTGGGTATCGGCAGCTCTGTACAATGTGCTTTCTCTTTCTTGACATTCACAGACAGTTTATACGAGCGTGAAATAGCACAGCTGCTGTTGCTTTGGAGATGAAGGTTGGGGAACGGGAACAGAATAGATTTCATTTTGTCTCCTAAATGAAAGTAAAAGAGAACCAATGTCTTTTTTTTAAGGATGGTGTTGTTTAGTACTTCACCCATGTAGTTACACGGGCAAGCAGCAGAAAGGAAATGTGTAAGAAAAGTTATGCTTACAGAAAACTTTCAAATTGAATGCCTTTTTTTTTTTTTTTTTTTTTTTTTTTTAATGTTATAACTCCACTGTGCAGCTTTTTAGCCAAAATATAGACTACAACTGAAGCATGTTTTTTTTTTTTTTTTTCTGTTTTTTATTGCGATTGCTATACAAATGTAGAAGAACGTGAGTAGACTTGACTCTACTCGGCCTGCATGTTTCCTTTTGGCTGTAACAGTCCACTGTAGGGCTGGGTAATTCATATAATTAGATTTCATTCATTCAGGTTTTAATAATCTTTGAGTCTTTGAAAAAAATAAAAATAAAAGCTAAATTGTGTAATCAAGGATTATTATGAATCAAGTTTACTCCTGACTTTCTTATTTGCAAAGGAGGATTATTGTGCAGTTACAGTTAGCCATATCACCCAGTATAGCATAAAACTCTCAATCTATCTCCATAAGAAAGTATGATTTTTAACTTATATATTTATAACCACATCCAGAAAATTACACAGTGTTGCTTTAAAGGTGGGGTACCTTGCTTAAACCGTCGTGTGATGCAAAAAGGTACTTCAGCTTGAATGTAGAATGTCGATTTGTCAATTTGGCTATTGCATCATCTGTCTGTAATACTCAATTTGTGTACCTTTGCTGTGTATATGTATACTGCACTCAAGTAATTCATGTAGCAATGTGAGTACAACTTTTCACCAATTCATAAGCCTTCACACTAAAGACTGAAAACAGTCGCATGGATATTCACAGTATTTATAATAATACAAAATATAGCTGTGGTGCTGTAGTAACTCAAAGAGAAGAATATGAATTTAACTGCAGGATAATTCCCCTCTTTCTAGTTTTGCTCTTGGATTAATGACGATAGATTTATGAGGAAGGGCATCTGGTCTATTCCAACTCATTAGTTGAAACCCTCTGTACTCAGACAATTCAGTGTGATGACTCCAGATGGTTTATATGGTACTAATGGCAGAAGTAATTTCACCTTTTGACCAAACCCGTCCAATGAAGTCCTTTTCACTCCTATGCTCTTTCATCAGTACAGTGAGATAAAGGTGAGCATGATGAATCCACTGAAGAGTTTGAGTTGCTTTGTAATGACAGACGTTGACAGCAGAGCGCGCAGCCCCACTCCTCTGTCCACCTGCTTCTCTAATTGATGCCACTTCACAGGGTTTATTTGAATGGATTACGGTGAAGAGTGGGATGGGAGGGGAGGGAGCAGATTCCAGGGAGAGCTAAATTGGGGACATAAAGTGATTGTAAAAGGTCCGTATGGTGGCGTTCAGTTTTTATTGGTCTCGGAGCTGGTGAGAGGAATCCTTCATTGTTAGCTCAACGCGTCAATAACACTTTGGGAGGTTGTATCACATAGTACTGTGATAATGGGCACCTGGGTAATGCGCAGTGTAGGGAGCCCCACTGTGGAGTAATCAATGATCGCAAGTATTTATCAATATGGGATTGATTTATGAAGTAGGCATACTAATGTGACGAGTATTTGAGTGTCTCTGAGTGTCTTTTTTCCAAGATTAAATGTAGTACTGTACATTTACACTTTCAGACATTTCATAATGTTGTTACCTCATCAAAAACATACCTGGAGAGTTTTGTTTCATTATCACATGTTTGAGTAACCTGTTATTATTATTATTACTCTGTCTACATCTCCAAAGCTCAAAATGATATATTCAACTTTGTGATGTCATGAGTGGTTGTTTTTTAACTTAATAGCTACCTTTTACTTTTGTTTAGTAGAGATTGGGGTGAAACCAAAATGTGAAACTAAATGTGCAGGATCTTTGAATGAAACAAGCTCCTATTTAAAGGTGCACTTTGTAACTTGTCTGGGGATGGGTCCACTTGCGTGTCTCCTAAATGTTATTGTGTTACCTGGAATTTTTACGAGTGTGGCATTAGGTTATTTTTGACTAACAAAAACATCAAATAAATACTTATCAGTTTAATGCCATACATTGGAACATTTCATCCAAAGCAATAGCATCCCCATGGAGACAAGCTTAGTGATGGAGCCTCTCTCAGAAAAGTTATATAGTGCACCTTTTAAAAACATATTGAGTTTAATAGTCAACCATAGACCAGTGTACACCAGATTTTAGGCCCAGATAACATTAAAGGGCTATTACGCTATTTTCTTATCTGTGTTATTAAGTTTCCTCTTCAAAAACATAATTGGAGTTGTAACTAGGGTGTGTCCAAAACACGACTCCCACAACATAAATGTTTTTGAGGAGGTAACGGCATTATAACATGGCTAAATGCTCAAAGTCAATTTTGCATAATATAAGGCCTTTAAGATTAGACCTTTCCTGCAGTAGAAATACAAAATAAAAATAAAAAGGAACACTTCCCTAAGTTAATGTGCACTGATTTTGCACACTTGTTCCTCCTCTTGATATCAGCATACTGAAAAGCCCAAATGTTCCAGCATGATCACTTTGCTGTTGGATCCCACACAGCCCAATTAGATTAAAAGAGAATTTGACATGGTGCCTTCTTCTCAATCTCCATTGTACAGCAGCATTATTGGTGCAGATCCAGAATACAGCCATGGCTGCTCTTTCACCAGTCCTTGTAATTTTGAGAGATCACTTAACTGACTTGATGCTCCCAGCTTAGTCCATTAATATAGAGTGCATATGTTTGAATGGTGGCGTTTATTAGATTAGACTAAGCCTGAATCACACTGCAGAGATTAGATCCAAACCACAAGTCAGGCTTTTTACGAATTAGGTTTATGCATTTTTTTTTTTTTTCCAATGAATGGTGCTACAAGTAAGAACGTGTAATGTGTTTTAATAATAATGTAAACATTTCTATAGATTAAAAAAACACACACATGGTCCTCATTTTGTTTTACTATTTTAGGTTATGTTTGGATTAATACTAACTACACTCAAAGTTCAGTTATGTTATACAAATATATTTTACTCTTATTTGCATAATGATTTTGTTTTCTTTTCCCACTATGAGCAAGTCGTAACAAAAGCTATTTGCTAACAGTATTTTTAAAGGGTTTTCTGATCTATGTTATAATGATGTTTTCTCATCAAAAACATATCCAGAATTTTGTTTCATTCACACATATTTAACACAAAATTTACATATAGTTTAATAGTTTGTTGCTTTTACCGCTCCTTTATTTATTTATTTATTTATTTATTTTTACTTACTTCAAATTAATTCATTATTCCCAAACATGTACTCTTACTTCAGAAGTAGTTTCTCCAAATCCATTTTTAAAAATACTTAGTAAGTAATTTTCCATACCAGTATACTTTGTACTTCTGTTAGAGTAATGCTATTTTGAAGGAACAGTCGTCTATACCAGTACAATTTATAGCTGCCCACCTCTGGATAGTAATGTTATCAGTTGTACTCTCTTAGATAGTTAACAGATCTATCAGGCTTGAAACACCTTTATAATGAAGTTTTAGTTGATGACTCCTCTTTGTAGCACAGCTCCAATCATGATGAAGTATTTTCTCTGCTCTCCAGCCATGACACCTCAATTCTTTCCTTCTTATTACATGCCATTCACAGCCCAGAGACAGAGCTCCCTGTCGACTGTGAGATTGAATTTTGCCAGTAATAACAGCGCTGTGAAGAATGTAGAAATGGCCCTCTCCTCTTGTTGTTGTTGATGTTGTGCAGAGTAAGAATCAGAGATAATAGGGGATTTGCTTCATCACTTCCAGAGCAGGATTACAGACCTGAGGCCAAGCACCTCTAAAGAAGGATCTGACCATCTGCATGGTTCACAAAGCAACCGGACTGGCTAACTTCACTGCATTTACATATAGAAACACATTGTACATTGACTTTTTTGTCAAAATATAGAAAAGTATTGTTGTCATTGTCATTTTTTTTTAAACAAAGTCCAGTGAATTCTCTATAACAAACATCATTACTCTTTATAACAAACAGTAATGATGTGATAGTAAAAAGCACACATATTAGTAGTAATAACATGCGTTAATGACAAAATGAAGAGATAAGATAAGAGATGTGAACATTTGTCCCACAATGGGGCAATTTCAGTGTTGCAGTGCATTGTGCCAGAACTGTTTTCTCGATTGGCCTTGGTATCATTAGTTGTATTATAGATGTTATATAGATCTCAATAGTGATCATCTACTCAGGTTCTGGAAGTACATTTTCCATATTTTTTTTTTCCTTAGCCATTAAACAAAAATGAATATTAAGAGTTCAGAGGTATCTTGGAGGTGTAACCATCTATGTGACAACTAATATTCATAACACATCCAATAACAAAGCCTTCTGAAACACAAGATTTGTCTTGTTTTTAAATATCTTTGGGGTTTATAAAGTTTCAGAAACAGATCACCACATAGCTGATAATGCCTCAGCAAGCTTTCAAACTTTTATAATATTCATTTTTTCTCAGAAAGTCTATTGGAAAAATGAATGGCGAATTTGCTTCCAGAACTTCCAGTCACAGTGCATTGTAAAAGTATTTATAGCTGTTTTTGGCTGTGATATACAAGTAGTCGTGATAGCAACTGTAATTTTCAATGACAATTTATGGAGTAAAATTACTGATCTATTTTATTATCTATCTATTTCAATCAATACACTTTTTTGATGTTTTCCAAATTGATATGAAGGATGTTTTATGACTGCACTAGACCCTCTGATACATCATCAAAACACACCATATAGAGTCATGAATTATGATCACACTGTTGTTTCTGAACTCTTTTGTCTTACCAGTCTATGCACTTCCTATTCAAAGTGAAATGGCCCCACATTACAGAGTGATTTATGTGTTTATGCTCTTCCTTGCCCCTTATCACTTCTATGAGACAACCAAAGCTGAAAATTGAATTCTAAATGTATTACTATCAATGTCTCACTGCCCAGACCTGGGGGAATGAGAGACGCTAGCATCACACAGACCCTTTCTCTCTCTCTGTGCATTTGTAAAGCCATTTGGAGATGTAATTAATTTCTCAGTACGAAAACATTGTTGGGGTGATATGAGAAGTTGGCGACGTGACGTGAGATGACAAACTGAGGCTGTATCAGTGTCGCCGCGGCAACCATCCAGAACAGCGACATTGTAATGTTAATCTGAATTTACTTAAGCCCACGAGAAGTGCATCAATAATCTCTGGTAATTGTAGTCTTAATATAAAACTTGTAAACAGTGGGGATGTGATAAGAATGTGAGACAACCACAGCGGCTAGACTAGTGATAGATCTATTCAGTAACACGTAATGGGAAGAATACTTTGAAAATGTTTTTAGTTATATAATACCGAATATGTGCTTTAAAATGTATTTTGTAACATATTCTGATACATGGTCCAATCAGAGTACTGCAATCTGAATACTTTTACACAGAGTTGCATTTAAATTATAGTAAAAACGCAACATAAAAAACAGCTTTATGTTTGTTTCTATACTTATGAAGCATTTCTTATCACTAATTGGAGAAGGAAAAATCACAAATGCACTCACCAGAAGAGCAAAGTTGCCTGTTTTTCTTACTTATTATGAGCACTTTGAAGCCTAGATTACAGGATCAAATATGGTAATGTGTTCCTTTGATTTTAGGAAAGTAACTGTATTCTAAAAGCTACCAAATGAAAAAGTACAGGTACTTAAAATTAATACTCAGAATATGTCTACATGTATTCAGTTACTTCCCAACACCGTCAATAAAATGTGAGACCAGGTGGAAGAAGTACTTAAGAAAATTAGCAAGTAGTAATCAAAAACACATAAAATTGTACTACTTTATGGTATCATATCATTGCACAGGGAGTTTTGTCTTTTCTTTATTGTACATCTTTAAATTTTGAATCTTTGAGTTTGAAATAAAAGATTAAATACAGTACATAGATAATGCTTTATAGATCCCGAAGGAAATTCAGAGTTTGGCAGTGGCAACATAGAAACAAACAGCAACATAGAAACGATAAAATACCTTTGTACATTGTTTAAGAAAGTAAAAAGTGATCCTTCATAAATCTATAAGTATTAGTGATTTGCAAAGGTAGATAAAATAGCCAGAGAATTGCAGCCACGTTTCTATCCGTCTGTTCAGGTCACATACGTACACAGCAGTATGATGAGTGAATGAATAATGTATGGAATTGTAAATTAACTTTGAGAAACTGAATGAGCTCAATTTCAGACTAATGCAGTACTATTTGAAAATCTATTGTAATTAGAGCAACTTTCACCAGGCAAGACGGTTTTCATGTATTATATTGTTTAAGTGTAAGTATCTAAGTCATATCTGTAGTCTGAAGTGAGATTAGTAGCAGTGCAAGACTAATTCCACCAATCACGGCTAAGTGGGGCTCTTTCTCTCCAATTAAAGTGGGCTTAGACGAGGGGCTTACAGACATGGACCTGAATACAAGGCTTACTCCATCAGATCACACTATATACTTTGTTTTCCTTTTCAAAACACTTAAAAGTCCTATTTTACACAGAACTGATTCTTGTGATTTTTGTAATGTTGCTCCCTCCTCTAAAACATACCAGCAGTTGTGTTTTGTTTCATTCACATGTTTGAGTAATCCTTTATTATTAGTCTGTCTACATCTCCAAAGCTCAAAATGCTCTCAAAATGCCCAACTTGTAATGTCATGTAGTGGTAGTTGTCAAGTTAACAGAAACTTTTTACTTTTAGTTAGACTTCGACTTCAACAAACTTTATTGATCCACAAGGGAAATTATTTGGATTATTTATGTAATTAAGTAGAGATTGGCAATTCCAGGTCTGAAATTAATCATATGATTCTAGTCTGGGTGTATGGAGTTTAACAAAATGGTGGAGCACTTCCTGTATTACCCACATGACATCACAAGGTGGAACAGAGTGTTTTCCATTTGAAAGAAGAACTCAGCCTAAATGTGTAGGGTTTGTGTGTTAAACATAAACATAACATAAAACAAAACACAACTCCAGGTATGTTTATGATGAGGAAGCAACATTATAACATAAAAAATAGTGTAATATAAGCCTTTTAAATATAATGAATTAACAACCAAACTGCCCTTATAGTTTGTGTAATTGTCATGTGTTTCTGGTTAAGGGGAACATTTTAACAGTAAAATGACTTATCACAAGATGCTTTAGTCTAATTGAACTTGGCATTTGACCTTTCACTTGCTCTTTAATGATAATTGCTGCTGTCTCTGCTGCTTATTGGGTGCTTCTGACATTTATTGACTGGACATTCTGCTACACGTGTGCAGAATAAACAGTACAGCTATTTGTAACAACACAAACCATGTACAGGCCAATGCATCAGGACATGTAAGCGTTGTTTATAAAGTTCAGCTCTAAATACTGCAGTTTATAGACTAATGCGTATTATTTCAATGATTTATTTTTTAAGTTTTGTGGTAAAATTTCATAATAACTGCACTTTTAATGGTATGAACAAAGATGTTAATTCATATTAAACAGTTTATTAAGAATGATTCAGGCTTAGAAATGAAAGCATATCCTGACCTAACTCCTAACTAAGTCATTACTAAGCATGAATCATTCTTAATCAACAAATTTTTCAATATTAATGTTCATACTTTAGTAGTGGTAATTAAGGCACAGTTACAGTTAAAGTGGATACTGAGTTTCCATGATCTCAACTGCTAAACTGGTACTTTTAAAGGTGCATTCTGTAACTTTTCTGGTATAGATATGTCCTTGCTGTGTGTGGAATGTTTCACAGTATGAAATTAAACAGCCTTAACCTTACATTTATTCAATTACAGGTGTTTTTATAGCTCAAAAATACCTTGTAAAACAGGTATTCTGACTTTGAGCGGGGTCAGCTCTCCACAGATCTGACTGGTGACTTGGTCTGGTTTGGTCTCCATGAAGATAGAAAGGTTTACTACCATACTGTGAAACATTCCAGACAAAGCAATAACATTTCCTCAGAAAAAAACATTTGACGGACACTCCACCGGAAAAGTTACACAATGCACCTTTACCATAACAAATACCGTGATTTTCTATTTGTATGATACTGTATGTTACAACCTGCCCACAATGTTTGTTAAAATCTTGAGTATGTGTAGATGCATTTAAGAAGAGTCTATTTCAACGGTGTTCCACAAGTTGTAACTTAGGACCGCTTCTTTTTTTACTATAACAAAAAAAATAAAATAAAATAAATGAGAATGTCACTGACTTCTTGTATGGGTTGTAACTTTGTTTAGTTTAACCATAGGATATTAATTTACAATAAATGAACCCTGACATTACGAGACTCTAAATTGCTTTTTGCCATAAGCCTGTGATTAACTTCCAATTACCCAGAGACACAACAAGACACTAATAGACAGGAGAATATTAACTGCACTAAAGGTTTTTATTGCTCCACATTTCCTATTTAGAAAAGGCATTATAAAAGATAGCAGAGTAAAGATAGCTTTTTTTTTTTTTTTTCAGCACATCAATTACACCAGAATACACACGACTGACATTGGCCGTATTTAAACCTGCATTACTTTTCTGGTAAATGGCTTGCCACCTGTTTGTCTCCATGGAGATGTAATTCATTTGCCTTTCATTTTTCAACGTATTTCTTTTAACAATAAGAACTCCTGTAATTGAATAAACACTGGATAGAAGTTTAATGCCATACCGTGGAACATCCGAGGCAAAACAAGTATTTTTATGGAGAGAAGCAGACAGCAGAAAAGCTACACTGCGCACCTTTAATAACAGTTTCTTTGCGTGAGATTATTTTGCCAGTTTTTGTGATAATCTGTTCATAATCCAGATAATCCACTTTAAATACACAATCGGCTAGACTTTTTCACGAGATATTTTGGGGTGACAGCCAGCTAAATTGCCATCATGAACAATATAAAGTGATCTTCCCTTTTTGCCATATATCTACACAGCCCGCCATAAGAGTAGAAATGAGAGGATACACGCAGGAGGCAAATTGAAAGACCCTGGTGGTGCAAAGGAGAAATAAAACTGTCTGTTTGTGTTGCCAGGGGTGATATTGGCTCTGACAGGGCGGATACGCTGGGGCTAGACTTGGGCTATAGAGGCAGTACACGCTCAGATCTGGCCTGACTATCAAACCAATAAGACTCTCTCTCTACAGTTGTGTCTGAAAGAGACTGTAAGCAGAGGTGACAGGAACAGCTATGGGAGGACTTTAATCCCAGTTAGGTGCAAGGGGACACAAATATTCCATTGAGCAGCTAATGGACATTACAGAAGAGATAAAGGAAGATAATCCAACTTCGTAATTTGCATTTTTATTGCTGTTGTCCGTTTGAATTTAGTTTTTACCCAAGAGATGGGGAGGAAGGAGTGTTTGCTTTGCCTGTTTCAAATAATGATCCAATTTCCCACAGGTACTTGGTAAGGAAGTTGTATGAAACAAAAGTGGGTGTGTAGTTATAATGATCAGTATTTCACATCTGCAAATTACTATTTTAATGACATGTTTGATCATTAAATGGCCCATACTACACAACTTTCTATTCTATGTTGTAATGCTGTCTCCTCATCACAAACATACCTGAAGTTGTGTTTTATTTCATTCACACTTAACACACAAACCCTGCATGTTTAGGCTGAGCTCTTCCCTCAAATGGAAAATACTCTTACACCTGGTGATGTCATTTGGCCATACAGGAAGTGCTCCATTGAGTTTTTAAAGTCCATACACCTTCACTAGAATCATTTGAATGATTTCAGACCTGGAATTGCCAATCTCTACTACTCTACTACTACTACTACTCTCTAAAGGTAAAAGAAACTTGAAAACTACCGCTTCATGACATCACAAGGTGTAACAGAACATTTTGTTGTAGACCGACTAATAACGCAAAAGCATGTGTGAACAAAACAAAACACAACTCCATGTATGCATTTGATGAGGTAACAGCATTATAATATGAAGCTCATAAAAGTCCATTTTGTGTAATTCAGGACCTTTAAACTGAACTCAAAACAAATGAATATGAATGTGACATTGTTTTTGTGATATGCTAAATGTATTTGTTTATTCATTCATAGTCTAGGCCAACTAATCAAACTGGTGGATACAAACTTTGTGCGAGAAGTTGTTTGTGTCAGTGATTGCTGCTTTGATATTGTGATGTTCTCTGCATGAAATATTAATTATGAGATTATATTGTATGCGTACATGCATTTACACAAACAGTTTTACTGATTTATGAAGTAGAAGTCATTTGCATTAGATTTTGTTTGTGATACTTAGACAAACTTTATTGATCCAGAAGAGCAATTATTTGGATATTTTATAATAACAAAGACCAAAAATATAAATGATATGAATGCATTTAAAATAGGTAGCAAAAATAACAAGAGACTGGGGTCAAATGAGGCATAATTATCTAAATGTATATTTACAGGAAAAAATAGTATTATAGTAATATAAATATATATCTAAGCAATATAAGAGGTGATGAAATAGTGGTGGTTATCTATTGCATAAGGGTGGGTTGTTGTTGTATTTGTTCTCTCATCAATAAATCTCTCTCTAGGTGTTACATGGAAACTTCTCTCAATCTCTCTCCATGGAGATAAGCAGGCGGCACCACCAGGCCCAATTACAGTTACTGTGTAACGGCGAACATGACTCTATAATTTTCTAAATATTTTCATTAAGCAATAATAATACATGTAACTGAAAAGGCATACCATGTTTAATGCCAAACTGGGAAGCAAAGCAATACACCTCCATGGAGACTCGCTGAAAAGTTGAGGATGATAGGCATTGGCCACAAACACAATCTAATGCAAATGACTTTATAAATCAGTAAAATAATTGCTGTCTCAACTGCATACAGTTTAATAGGTCTAGACATATCAAGTGGCATTTTTTATATAAACCTCAATTATCAAGGCTGTTTTTTTTTTTTATTACTATTCTGCTGATTGAACACATTATATGACTACAGTACAGTCCACTAAATAACCTTCAACAACTGCACTTTTACAATGAGCAACTAGATGCGCCCATAGCTGCAGCCTACACAGACCAACAATCAGAGCGAAATGTCCCTCTAGTCTCACTGATAATGCCATCTTTTTCAAATATGCCAGACAGTCCATGAGGTTAGATGGGAGCAGCGATTCAGTCGCTCTCCTGTCAATCATCCCAGCGAGGTAGTGCCCAGCTGTCCATCACATGAGCAGCCTGTAGTGGAGTATAATTAAATTAGGACAGTCACTCGCTAAAGGTTAATTAGTGGGAAACTAAGACTGAGCATAGCAACAGTACATGTCAAAAGAGGAGGTCGTACTATCTGCATATGAAGGAGGGAGGATAAAGGTACTTGGGTTAGCGGTTAGTGCTTGCGTGTTTTTTAAGAGTTTAAGAGTTTGCATCTTTTCCTCTTGTGTGGTTCAGACTGTAACCTCACACATTAAATGAGACATCATGCAAAATATACTTATAAAGGTGCACTATCAGAATTGCTTTGAATGTTCCAGATTATGGCATTAAACCGGTCTATCTCTGTATTTCAGTTACTTCAGGTACTCATAAATACTCTAAAACCATGCATTATTATGAACGCGGTCATCTCTCCACAGATCTGACCTGTTACTTGGCTTGCTAGAGTTTGAGTTTCCTGCTTGTCTCCTTGGAGACAGATTAGTTTAATGCATATTTTGGAACAACCTATATTTAAGCAATAACATGCCCATGAATAAAGCAGGTGGCGGATGCTTTACCAATAAAGTTACATAGCAGACCTTTAGGAGCTTTTAACCATATTGTGGTTGTTTTCCCTTCTCATTCACACTCTCTGAGTTGTATTTAGAATATTTTATGCACATTGGATTAATCTTTATTCCCCTCTAGTTCTGTAGTCCTGACCATGAACTTGCTGCAGTGGACTCCCACTGCTCCTGAAAGGTTGCCCCTGCACCATTGAAGAATTTGTCAGATGCAGAGGACAAATGTACAATATTACCTCCAAAACTACAAAAATATGTAAATGCTATTGCTTGGCAAATCCAGACTGAAATCTCTGTATTTTTATACAGACTGATATCTGGTCCCCTGCCCTCCCTCACATCTCAGCCAAGTCAAATGTGATTTTCCAATCAGACTTGTTTTAAGTGGCATGTGAAACGAAGGAGCTCCTTGTTTACCTATGATTTACAAATAAAATCACATCTATCTCACAGATTAACACTTTAATGCTTCACTCATTGATTCTGCAGAAATCTGCAATGTTTTTGATGTTCTTTTAATGTTATATTTTTTTCCTTTATTTTTTCCAATATGGATGGAACATGCACATCCCCCATTGTCTCATCCACCTGTCAATCACTCCCATATGAAAACGGGATATTCACCGGTGTCCAAACTCACATTTTCGTATTGAAGAAGTCTGGGTCCAAGGCAATAAGTGCTATGCTCTCATCAGACCGTAAGAGCTAACTTAAGACTTACATGGGTAGAAAAAAAGGCAATATAAAAACTGCCTTTTTGCATTTTTGTGTTTTTCAAGATGCATGTGAAGCTTCTTTTGGAACAACATATTTAGAAATCAAGCAAATAGTGTTGGCAAAAACCATCTCTATAGTATGAATAAGACATGTGCTTGCCCCTGTACTTCAAAGCTCACACACTTTGAACCACACACTGACTTTCTCACTTGAAGATGTCATGAGTCAGCATCCATAGACATTTGTGGCAGACGCTCGGGCTCTGGGGGCAGAATAATGCGTCGAGTTGATGGTCACTTGATGGCCTGGAAAATTGCCTTTAAAGCTCCAGGTGTTATCTCTATGTTGTATCTTACTCTTACATACAGAATTAAATTACTTTGCTTCTGTCCTCTTTGATAAATGTACTTCCTGGACCAAGTTTTTCCCTTTTTTTTCTTTCATTTTTGAACCCATCTGTATGCATTTGGCGAAGCTATAGGTTTATTCCTTTAAAGCTTAATATTTCACGATCCACAGTATCACTAAATGATACAGAGGCGAGGTTGAGAAGGAGCACTATCGTTTTTACCTGTTTTCCGTTAACCATCGTAATAGCCTGCTTTATTCTTCCAAGTGCTTTTTTTCCATTAGTGTAGTGGCCATTTTAGTCGGCTTATCATCCCGTCTCCCATGTAGGGCTTTTAGTTGGTAATGAGTTTTTTTGCAGTCCTCTAAGCTGCACTGGTGAGCCTATCTGAAGTACTCTCGGTAGTCCCTGCACAATAGAGTCAGGTATCAGAAATTTACAAGAGATGGCCGGGTGCTAAGTCATTTAAAGTTTTACAAAGTATGACACCAGCGTGGAATACCAAACAGCCAAAGAGTCCGTGGGAATAACTTTAGCTTCACCACTTAGGAATTCAAGATGTCTGCGTGGCGTGTCTCTATTAGCCCAACCTTTGCACCCAAGGCCTTAATTATCCAAAAGGATCTGGAGATGACATTTAGCGCAGTCGTAGCTTAGCGTTTAATTGAGATCAACCCGCACTTCTATTATTATCCAGATGCTAATTTGGAGCTAATTAGCGAGAACCTATGCTAATTGATGGCAGTAATGGTATTTGGCTTGTCTTTGGTTTATCTTCCAAGGCAGCCTAATTAAGGGAAGATGATTTTTATGCTATTAATTTTTGTATCGGAAGAAAAGAGCTTGCAATCCTCTTTAGCATTTTCCTTTCCATACAATAATAATAATTGAATTGAAGTATAGTGCTGTAGTCATCATTGTAGTTGTAGGAATTAAGAGGGCAGAAATTCAATCAGCAGCTAATACTATATACCATATTACCATAATACTACTACTACCAGTCCTATTGTACCAGTACTAAAACTATGCATATACTGCTACTTTTGTCTAGTACATTTTTAAATAGTTAAAAAAGTAAACAATGTATTTTTTTGATCCAAAAGTTGGCTGTTTGAATACAATTCTTGTCAACATCATTGATTGATGCTGCTGTTGTTGTGTCCTTGAACAAGACACTTAACCCACCTCGCCCCCACTGTCTGAGCACGCTGGTGTAAGAACTGGCTTTGAATGCCTTGAAGGTGGAAAAGTGCTGTATAAAAATGTGATAATTTGCTATAATAATAACAATAATAAGAATAATCAAAGACACTTTTCATGAAGAGACAAACAAAGACAAGATAATGAAAGGTAGTTTTAGAGAGATGGGTTTTCAGGGCTAATTGTGGTCTACCTCTGCAAAGAAATCAGAGTATAATCCAGGAAGACAGTTTCTCAGACTAAAAGAGTCACTAAAAGTTCACTCAAAAAATCTTCACTTGATCCATAAATGATTGTCATCTGTGCACTTTATAATACAAACCTTATCACTCATTGCTCTGTGCCGCTTCAGGGCGTTAAAATGGAGATAAATATGGCCAAAAGGTCTTCTGCCACCGCATTATATGAGCAAGTCTTTCCAATTGTGGTGTTAAATAAAAGCTTTTGTGTGGGAAACAAATGAACTGGGTGCACGGAGGTGGCGCACATTTTATAAGAAAAGTTTGCCAAGTCATATGCACTAAAAACAGATTTGCTGAACACTGCTGCTCTTAAACAAGGCTACAGTAAAGTCAGGAAGTTTCAGACTGACAGTACCAGTGGTGGATGAATTACTCCATTTTGTTACTTAAAGGTGCATTGTGTAACTTTTTTGGTGGAGGGTCCTTGAAATGCTTTTCTCCATGAAGATGTTAATGTTTTGTCTGGAATCTTTTACAGTATGATTTTAAACCTTTCCATCTTCAATGAGACCAAACCAGACCAAGGTACATGTCAGATCTGTGGAAAGGCGACTCTGCTCACAGTCAGAATGCCTGTTTTTCTAGGTATTTTTAAGCTATAAAACCACCTAGAATTTACTGCTTTGTAAGGTAAAACAGTTTAATGTCATACTGTGGAACATTCCAGACAGAGCAGTGACATATCCATAGAAACAAGCAAGTGACAGACCCCCAACCAAAAAGTTACACAGTGCACTTTTAAGTAAAAGATACTGGAGCAAAGAAATACTCAAATAAAAATAAAAGTATTAAAGTACCTGTTTTAAAATGTACTTAAAGAGTTTAAACTACAAGTATTTCACACAGATTTTGAGATCTAATGAAACTTCAAAGTTACTGATTTTGATAAAGGGTTGTGCTGAATTTTGTTCATCAGAGACAATTGAATTGATTGTTTTTTTCCCAACTGGTTTTGTTTGCTCAAACTATGAACGTTTTAAAAATAAACCCCTCAAACTTTTCAGCAAGTCTCAAAATATAATTTAAAAAACTTGCACTTTTCAATCCTGTTAAAAAATGTAGTAGAGTAGAAAGTTCAGCTCTCAAATGTCGTGAATTCAAAGTAAAAAGTATCCACTGTAAAATGTACTGCGTAACTTGTATGGTGGAGGGTCTGTCAGCTTGTCTCCGTAGAGATGTGTCTAGAATGTTCCACTGTATGCCCATGAACTTAAATATTTCCATGGAGACGTGCAAGCCAAATTACAGGTTAAATCTGTGGAGAGGCAACCACACTAACAGTAAGAATTAATATTTTTAAGATATTTTTGAACAATAAATAACACCTGTAGTTGAATAAATGGACATACTGGACTGTTTCAAGCATTAACACCTCGACTCTCTCTGGAAAAGTTACACAGTGCACCTTTAAGTATAGTACAGATACCTAAAATGTAAACTTAAGTACAGCACTTTACTACTTTTATTTTGTTATGTTCCATCACTGTTTGGTACCCTCTGAACAGCATTGATTGTTTTCCAAAAACGATTCTTTATGAAACGAGTATACAAGTTTAATATCCTTTAATGTAGCTTCCGTATATACAGTATGTCCTCTTTCTCCTTCACTCTCCAAAGCAATTCACTTCCTCAATGAGTGCGATGTTTTACTTTCCCAAGAGAAAGTCTTCCATTTCATCTCAATTGATCCCACTCGTAGTTCCCATCTTTCGCAGCCTTTTCCCCTTCCCAGCATGCAGCATTCTCATTGACATCAGATAAAAGGCCAGTCATTGGTATGGATGAAGTAAACCAGAAGAGATTGATGTACCTTCAGAGAGTCACTAAAGCCCATGATAGCTAAACAGTGGCTGCACACAAGAGCGAGGATCACTTCAAAAATGTAAAAGAAATCTATACGATTCTTTGATACCACACTTTTGTATAGGTGGATTAAACAGAAAATGATTTTAGTATGCACGCTGACGATTCAAGGATAGACAGACCGACAAATGGAAGAGGCACTGGCAGCAGAGATAGCGATGGTGAAAATGGTTTTGCATGAAGCGTTTCTATGGAGAAGGAGCGAAGGAGGAGGAGTGGTGCATTTTTCTTTGCTTGTGTCAAAGTTTGCCTCCGAGCACTGGCTGCGCTTGCTGGAGCTCTCCTGGGGTTCTCTGTGAAACTGGACAATTCTGGACAGCCACAACAAACAACAAAGATTTATGTCCAAACACTCCTATACTCTTACCTTCTCTTTATCATCCTATAGCCGGATATTGCCTCATAGGAATTGCGAGTTAGTGCCAAATGTAAGCCGCTAATGGTGAGTTTTATGGCACGCTTTAACTTGTTTTCTTGGGAGATAAATCGACTTTTACAGTGTTTTAAATTACACTCTTTCAACATTAGCTGGTCACAGAAGCTCATCAGGGTTGGGTCTGGTTAGTACTTGTATGGGAGACCATGTGAATATCAGGTACCACAGTGTCCAGTCAGAACCACACACTTGGACAAAACTTTACAAAGACGAATAGATCCGGAGCTGAATCTTGAAATCGGGATTTCAGAGGCGTTTGCTTCAAAAACAAACATGACAGTTTACACATAAAAGAGGGGGAAAACAACATAAAGCAATGTTTCCCAAACTTTTTTCTGGGGACCCATATTTTAAAAGTCAAAAATCTTCGTGACCCAAGTCAAAAGGCATTATTGGTAAATGACAAAATAAAGGTGGATTTGACCATTATTGAACAATAATGAGGATATTTTATTGTTGATTGAGTGATCTTGTCTCTATGAACAGTTAGTATTACTTAAGTATTAAACAATGAAAAACAGTAATTGAACCAGCAGTTAAAGGCATCCATAAGTTGCCTATTTGGACATTAAATACAGAACATTTCTTTTTCTTTTCAACATTCAATTGAAGCAGCAATATTGGAACAAAACAGTTAATAAAATAATTACAAAAGGATTAGAAATTATACAAAACATTTCAACATGTGTCAGAACTGTATATTGCAGACCTACATGCAGATCGTGACAACGTGCCCCCCAAAAAATCTCTTGCGACCCACCTGAGGGTCGCAACCCAGTCTTTGGGAAATACTTATTAATCCCTTATCAATACTAATATTGAGTACAATACATAAAGGACTCAGAAATAGCTTCTTTCTTTTTTTTTTTTTGCAGAATCAGCAATCAAAGCACCAAACTCTTCTTTGTGTCAGGCAAAAAGAAATTATATATTTTTGTTCTGTTCTGAAAGCTTGGAGAGGAGATGTCTTCCACATTAAAGAGACAGATACAAATTAGTGACTGAGGTTAAATTGTCTCAAGTTTGGACAGAGCCTTTTCACCCTCTATTGCCCAGGCTTTTAAACCCTAAAATAATGTAGTATATCAGATTTGAACACTAAGATCTCAAAGCAAAAATATTTCAAACAGGTTAACAAGCATTATATAGAACGTGTATTTTCCTGTGATGCTCAGACAGTCTATATTTAAGTTAATTTTTGCATAACAAGTCACTTCCCAGAGCTAATACTTTTTTTTTTTCTATTGTTGTGACTGTTTATTTTTACTATTACTATTTCTATTGTATTACTTTTTAGCTTCATGATCATAAAATATATCCTTTTCAATAAATGTTTTCAGTGGTCATTCAATATGTGGCCTTTTTGAGGTACAGGTAAGGTGTGAGTCAACTGCGAGTAATAACAGAGTCCAAATACATGGCTGAACCTTGGAGCCATTTTTCAAGCGCAGGGTCTCAGTGGGTTAAAGGGGCAGAGAACAAAG
Organism: Boleophthalmus pectinirostris; assembly: GCF_026225935.1. Lineage (NCBI taxonomy): Eukaryota > Metazoa > Chordata > Actinopteri > Gobiiformes > Gobiidae > Boleophthalmus > Boleophthalmus pectinirostris. The sequence goes on along the minus strand of NW_026571115.1, from coordinate 14,877,011 downwards.
GCAAGCTACCATTATGCAGTGAGCAAATGGTGTTAGTCTGTACTGTGGCTGCCTATTTCTGATACAGGTACTATATGATTCGATGCCTTAAGTGCTTTGCCTGCAGCTCTCAGCACCCACTTCTGAACACGTATGCCCGTGGTAAGATGAAATTCTCCTACGTTGTCCATCTGTCTTTCTCTCTTCAAATACAAAATGGAGGAAGCAAGCTTGAAATCTGAATATGAAACACGATTTACATGAGACTAAAGGCAGTGGAATTAATTTTAATGTTTTCTGCTTTGTTTGGTCCCCGAACAACTTAACACTACAGGCAGTGTTCCTGTTTTGGTGCACTGACGATGCACTGGGACAGCAGTGAGGGATGTACAAAATTATCCTTGAATGCACGAACTGTTATTGAGCAAAATAAAGAAGGAATGTTATACAAAGTCCCTGCAATGTACTCGCTAAAAATACAGCAAAGGTTAATGTGCATCTTTAGTTTGTGTTTTAAAGATCCTATATTATGTAACACTGACTCCTGTGAGCTTTAAGTCATGTTATAATGCTGTTACCTCCTCAAAAACATACCTGCAGTTGTGTTTTGTTTCATCCTCACATGTTTTAGTAATTCTGTACTGTATTCTTAACTTGTCTACATCTCCAAAACTCTAAATGCTCCGCCTTGTGATGTCATGAAGTGGTTGTTTTCAACAGTTACCTTTTACGTTTAGTTCAGTCGAAATGGTCAATTCCAGAGCTGAAATCAAAAAGTTAGAGAGAAGATCACAGCCTAAATATTCAGGGTTTATGTGCCTTGTGTCAATGAAACAAAACACAACTCCAAGTATGTTTTTGCTGAGGAAACACCATCATAACATAAATTAGAAAATTGCATAGTATGGGCCCTTTAAGGTGAGCGTCTTGATGCATTTTCTAATTGCAAGGCTTTTCTTTAGCAATTCTAAGTCATCAGAGTAACAAAAGCTTAACCCATTATAAGGCCAAGGGCATCCTCATCTTTCGACCCCTTGTTAACCTTTACCTCATTATCATGGAAGTACCGTGTAGGAAGGATTTTTTAAAGGATTTAAAATGTTTAATTTACTGGAATTCTAATTTATTAGTGCCAACTGTTCATTTGGGCAATTTTATGAATAAGAGCATAACCAGAGTGCTCTTAAAGAATACCAAAAGTACATAATAGAAAGAAGAAGAAGAAGAAAAACCTCTTGGTTGGGTGATGTAACAAAATATATTTGCTATATTTGAGTGTTAAAGTATTTTATTCAATTTTAGGAGGACCAAAGGATTACACTTTAAAGGTGCAATATGTAACTTTTCACCTGCATTCATTTATACGTTATCGCTTTACCTGGAATGTTTCACTGTGTTGCATTAACGGTGCATTGTGTAACTTTTTGGAGACATGCTTGTCCATGGAGATGGTATTACTACTTTGTCCAAAATATTTCATAGTGTGGAATTATATTATAGGTGTTTTTATTGCTCAAAGAACATGCATACCTACTGTCAGCGAGCCATCCTTTGCACAGATCTGACCAGTATCTTGGTCTGGTAGCATCTCCTGCTTGTCCACATGGAGATAGTTACGTTTAATACCATACTGTGACAAATTCCAAGCAAAGCAATTACATCATCATGTTTAACACACAAACTCTGCATATTTAGGCAGAAAAGGAAAGACCTGTTCCACATTGTGATGTCATGTGGTAATAGAGGAAGGGCTCCATGATGTTTTTTTTACACTCCATACACCTTCACTAGAATCATTTGGATATTTTCAGCCCTGAAATTGCTAATCTATACTGAACTAAATGTAAAAGGTAGCTGTTAACTACTGCTTCACAACATCACAAGGTGGAACAGAGCAGCTGGAGATGTAGCCAGACTAATACTGCTGGATTACTCAAACCTGTGTGAATGTTTGTGATGAAGTAACAACATGACTAAAAGCTCATGAGAATACATTTTGAGGAATATAGGACCTTTAAACTAGTGAAGAAGCCTAAGCCTACCCCTGTGTCTTCAAAACCACATTTCCATTTAGAAATCTCATCAAATCAACATCATCTTTTATTTTTGAACTTCATATTTGTGTTTAGTCCTAACAAGAGACGCCCAATAATTTATGCATGGGTTTCAGCAGTGGGGCAATGAATCAGCTCCAGGCTCTATGGAGTGAGTCATTGTGGACAAACAAAACCCAGCCAATGCATTCGAAATGAGAGGCAACTTGCTCCGCTTTAACTTAAACTTCCATTTACCTGCAAAAGGGCTGTAACATAGGGGTTTCTTGTAGCGCCCGGGCGAAGGCTGGGTCGGCTCCATAAGCAGCGGTATTTGAGATAAAGGTCAGATAGTGGGGAATAATAGGGCTACACCGTTTTTCTTTCAGACATCTTCTTGCCTTACCGTATACTTCGCCGAGCTGTATTTTTCATATTCATTTCATGGAACATTTGATTTGCACCCCCCCTCTCTCTCTCTTTCTCGCTTTCTCTCTGATTTCTCACCGTCTCTCTGTGTCTGGGTTTGCACCATCTCTTGTTTTCTCTTTCTCTCTCTCGCGCTCCCTATCTTTATCTCTCTCTCGTTCCCTCTCCCTCCCTCTCTTTTTGTCTCTCTCTAGGTTTGCACCCTCTCTCTCTTTCTTTCTTTCTGTCTTTCTTTCTCTTTCTCTCTCTCCATCTTTATCTCTCGTTCCCTCTCTCTTTGTCTCACTCTGGGTTTGCACCATCTCTTTCTTTCTCTTTCTCTCTCTCTGCCCCCCTCTCTCTAGGTTTGCACCCTGTCTCTCTCTTTCTTTCTCTCATCTCTCTCTCTCCCCTTCTTTCTCTCTTTCTCCCTCTATTTCTTTCCTTTCTTTCTCCCTTTATTTCTCTCTTACTTTGTTTCTCTCTCTATTTCCCTCTCCTTCTTTCCCTTTCCCTCTTTCTCCGTCTATTTCTCTCTCTCCGTTTCTTTCTCTCCGTCTCTCCCTCCCTCTGTCTCTCTCTCCCTTTCTTCCTCTCTGTCCCTCTCTCCCTCCCTGTTTCTCTCTCTCGCTCCCTCTCTCTATTTCTCTCTCCTTTTTTCTCAATCTCTTTTTCTCCCCCTATTTCTCTCTCTCCCTTTGTTTCTCTCTATCTCCTTCTCACTCACTGTTTCTCCCTTCTCCTCTCTGTCTCTGTCTCTCTCTCTCGTCCCCCGCCGTATTCATCCTCTTCTTTTCTCTGGCTCTCCTCCTCTTCGTCGCCTTCGTTGCTCTTTTGTGGTGTTGAGGACGGTGCTTTAGTAATGGAAGCCCTTTGGCATTCTCCGCCTGTGTCCACAACAGCTCTGTATTGCGTTGCCTTATCTGAGCTTGAATAGGTGACCAGTCCCTTTTGGTCAGGGCTACAGATCATTTCATTGGGTTTTGTGAAACGTAATTAAATTTTTGTGCGGTGAAAACCTTAATATGGTGTTTTCGTGTGTAGGCTTATCTAAGGTGGGATTATAAAGGATTCATAATATTGAGTACAATATGACATGTACCACAAGGCAACCTAATAAAATGTATTATTATTTTTCTATATTTTTGTATGAAGACGCAACAATATAGATAAAGAAAGTAAAAACGCATTGATTGTGTGAATATATTAAACGTGTGAAGTTATGTAGAGTGATGCTGTTATCACTGCCACTACAGTAACTGAATATAGGTTTTGATATTGACACTTTGGAGCTGCTGTTGTCAACATTCCCTGAGGTTGTGCTGCTAACTGTAGGCTCTGCTCTGTCTGAGGCTTTATTAGACTTGAATCTGTGCTTTATTTCAACACAGTTTGACCATAAAGAATTGACTTAGCTGGAACTACAACATTGCAACTATTCACGCTTATGCCACAAACCAGGAAGACGTGTGGAAAGATGCGATTACAACTTCTCAGGCTCAGTTTTCTGCATCTAAATGTCACTGTAGCGTCCCGTTATGTTCGGCTAATCATCAGTTACAACCATACCTCAATTTTCATAATTTCCCCACTGACACACAACTCTGAGCGCACTGGGTACATGTGATCAGAAAACACGAGAGGCCAAATTCAAGATGATTCCAAACAGCACATACGTATGCAGTCTTCATTTTAACTTTTCATTTTAACTTAACATTTGATCACATTTACATTTTAATAGATCCATGTTAGATGAGTCCAGTGTCGGTAACTACACCAGAAGTTCTCATCTCATCTTTCCAAATGTCTTCCTTGTTTGTGACGTAAGTGTGAACAGAGCCTATTGAGCAAGTCTCTCACACATAAAATTATAGTCACAAGATACAAGCTAGGACTAGCCAACAATTTTGGGTTACTAACTCACATTTTTGTTGAAAATCAAACACTTTTTTTGCCAGCGTTTGCTAATGTGCTCTTTGTGTCACCATGGTAACTCCTAAACATCCCACCTTTAGTGATACATGTAGAACACCCCCAGTGTGACGTCATTGCAAAGTATCAGTACAATCAACAATATCAATTAGAATCAAGTCTGTTATGGCAATCTCTGTCATGGGTTTCAACTTCTTGTTATAGGTGACATTTTGAGGACCTTTCACCATTAAAAACACAATATTTAGTTTGAAATTGTACATTTCTATGGCAACTGTCCTAATTTTTTCATAATTCTGAAAAGAAAAGTGCTGCTACTGCGAGTACTGTTGCTGCCATTGTAACTAGTGTTTCTGTTCATAGACCAATCAGTATTTCAAATTTGTATGTTAAAGGTCCTGTACCCGATTTTTCAGAGTGAACTATTAGTCCCACCACTTGATCTCTTCTGTTATTCTGATGTTGAGTGATGACAGAGAAACAATTGTCTGAGATAGTCACAGGCAGTTGTTTTCACACGGTTCTCATCCAACAATATCTCTGACTCAATCAAATTGTCTCTCCCCGGCAAATGCATCCTTATGGCTTATCCAACAAATCTATGGGCACTATCGGTCAATCATGTTTTTTTTTTTGCACAAATAGCTTTCACCCTATACTGTAATTAGAAGAAATAAAAGTCAGTACAGATTCTGTTTTTGGTTTAACGTCTCAGCAAAATGTATTTAAAAAGTTGCTGTATTGCGCAAAATTTACTCTTGAAAGCTTTAATCCATGTTCCTGTTACCTCATCAAAAACATACCTCGAGTTGTCTTTTGTTTCAGTCACACATGTTTGAGTTACTCTATATTATTAGTCTGTCTATATCTTCAACGTTCAAAATGCTCTTTTTCACCTTGTGGAAACTGGGACACCCCCCCGTTTGTGGCGGTTGGCAATAATAAAATTGTGAAACAAGTGCGTAATGAAGGAAAATTGTTCTGCACTTGGCCCATTCATGACATGTGACTCAGTATAGCCACATTTTCTTTGTGTTTTGGTCATTTTTAAGCTGCTTTTCTGTAATTTACCTCAACAAATTACAATGTATGCCTCTCATTACTGTTGGCAGGGATCAAATTGGTCAAAAATGGGGACACCTGGGACATGTCTTGTATAAAACTGGGACAAATCAATGTTGTTGGATCAGTCTGCTGGAAAATGGAACACAGGGCTCAAAAGTGGGACTGTCCCGGTTAAATAGGGACATCTGGTCACCCTAACCTTGTGATGTCATGAAGTGGTAGTTTTCAAGTTAACAGCTACCTTTTACCTTTAGTTCAGGGGAGATTGGCAAAATGATTTTAGTGAAGGTGCACTGGGTTTAAAAACACAGCAGAGCCTGTATCACCACATGACATCAGAAGGTTTGACAGACAGTGAATAAAACAACACATAACTCTATATGTTTGGTATGTTTTTGATGAGGAAATAGCTCAATACGGGGACTTTCAATGCTTCACTAAAAGAATGTATAGCGTGATTCACTTCCTCATCTGCTTAAAATTTATCACGTTTAAACCACACATTTACATTCCTCACGCTGATGTCAGTTTGAATAAAAATGGATGTGCACGAATAATACACACTGCTGGAGACAAACTGCTTTCCTATTTACAGTAAACGCATGCAATATTGAACATGAATGAAATAATCTGAGCATTATGGAATCCCATGTTATCACCGCCTCTGGGCCATTTACACATACAGGGGCTACAGACCTCAGCCTCTGTCTCTCTCTATCAGATCCAGTCTTACAGAGTTCACTGCCAATGACTCAATCCCAACAGTGAATCATCAGCCTCTTGTCCAAAAACAGACCCCATAGTAATCTGTCAGCACGCCGTAACATTGTGTGTTGACATACAAAGCGAGCGTCCATGAATCATAATAGGGGAGAAAAGTTTCAGTTATAGTAAAATGGGCTCACAAGCTGTTACGTCTACCGTGATTATATGAGAGTAACAAGCGTGAATGCGTGAATGTGCATGTACAGTTTTTGTATTATGTATTGAATTGGGGTGGACCAAACAGAAAGGCAAAGACAAGGTGTATAAATAAGTTTAAATTTAATAAAGTCAAAAAAAGATGTCATTTAACAAAGGCTCAAATTAGGTAAATCGCTAACAAAAAGCCAGGCCCAACTGGGGTAACTTAAAACAAACTGAACAGAACAAAACGAACCAAACCACACAAAGGAACAGCGGTGTTTAAATACATGAGGACCAACTAAAACTGAACACACTAAATAATTAAAACTACTAACTTAATCAAATAACAAGAAGGCAAATAAGTGCAATACAAAAAATAATAAGTGTTAATAAAGTTACATTAAACAAACAAACTTAGTAAAACAAACTAAATAGTGCTCCCCCTTTGTTCGGCATGGATGGTCTCTGCCAAAGGTCCTCCATCTGGCCACTTGAACAAAACAAAAAAAGAGCAAGTGTAAGTAAATAATTCAGACTTATATTAACTAAAATGTGTGCACCCAAATTAGAAAATAAGTCTAAATAAAGGAATTAAATTATGTGCTGTAATTAACTTAATGTAAATGAAACACTGTGGAGTGATTTCAGAAGTATCCACCACATGAATAATTGTACTTTTTTGTTGTTTCCTTTGTGTTTCTTCAGATATTGATAATGAATGCTGATAATGGACTGCAGGAGCTCAGTTGGTAGAGTTTGTCCAAAGGTTGCCAGTTCTAAGTCTGCTCTCAACATAAACACTGTCGGTTGAGTGGTCTGATCCACTGTTGTTGTGTCCTTGGGCAAGACACCACCTCACCCCCAGTGTCTGCATACACTGGTGTATGAATGTGTGTGTGAAAGGGCCTTTGAGTGCCAGAAGGTGGAGAAGCGCTATATAAAAACGTGACAATTTATCATTACACTATGAAACTTTTCTGGTTTGATGTCTGTTTGATGTCCGCTTGGAATGTTCCACAGGGTGGCATTAAACTTACACATCTTATTTGTTTGGTTATAGGTAGAAAATAGTACCAGGAGTAGGGCTGCCTTTCAACAGATGTGACCTGTAACTTGCCCTGGGGGTTGCATATACTTGTCTCCATGGAAATGTACAAATTTAATGTCATACTTTGGAACATTTTAGTCAAAGCAACATCTCCAAAGAGACAAGCAGAACAACAGAGAAGTTACACTAGTTCACCTTTAAATCCCTTTCTGTGCATTGACCCAAAATGAGTCATGGCCTTGCCCTTGGTCTATGTGCAATTCCTTGAGCAGCTGTATTCTTTCATATTCATTCATAAAGGTGAAATATTTCTAACTTAAACATGAATGTGTAGCTACTATACAAAACAGGATGTTTGTATCTTCTTGCAAACAAAGATGTTCTGTTGAAAAATATCACATCTGTGCTGTATTTCAGGGTCAAGTGAGTAGGAGACAAGCTGCCGAGAAAGCTTCAAATGAGATTCACACAAGCCAAACAGAATACATTTTCTGGACACAATGACAGGAAAACAATTCTTAAATTCATGGCACAAGTTGAATTTAAAAGTGCACTAGCTTACTTTTCTTTTGGGGGGTTCCATCACCTCTTGAGATGTTATTGCTTTGCCTGGAATGTTCCTCTGTATAGCATTAATCTTGTGTTTTAAAACATTGTATTGCTCAAAAATACCTTGAAAAACATGCATTCTTGCTGTGAGTATTGATCCCAGTCCACAGATATGACCTGTAAATGTGGCCTGGTGGCATCACTCGCTTGCCTCCATGGAGATTTTAGTTTAAAAATATTAATTGTGATATGTGAGCTACTGTGTCCCAATAATTCCCTTTGTGAATCAATAAAGTTTGTCTAAGTCTAAGTCAAAGTTTAATGCCATAGTTTGGAACATTCCAGGTAAAGCAATAACATTATCCATGAAAAGCTTCTGAAAAATGGCATAGTGAACCTTTAAAATAGTATTAGTCGTATTTCATATCCGTCATTGTGATTTAAAATATATCACCCATTTGATTCCTGGCCCCTACAATCTGGCTGTAATGTTTTAAGCTACACTGCTAAAGGTCAGACGACAGCGGGCATAGTCTTCATCCTTTCTCAGATGAAGTAAATTCAGTGTGCTATAAAATGTCACATTTATTCCATTGTGAGTGTGTGATCATCTCTGTTGTGTAAAACCATTACCTCTGGCACAGAATAGCACCTCGGCCCATAGGTCGGCCTGCCCAGGTCATGGCATTTGAGTGCAACAAATGGTCTAAATATTTCTCTAGATTTAAAATAAGCAAGTTTTCATTTTAACTGGGTGCTGTTGGGGAAATGAAAAGGTTTTAGCGAGGCAGGTCAAGTTTATTTTACACTTAGACAAAATTTACTGATCCACAAAAAAACGTATTTAGACACAGTAGCTCACACAACACAATAAATTATAATAACAAAGAGCAATCATAAAATGGTAATAATTCATTCAAAATAAGTAGCAAAAATAGCATGAGTTTGGTGTAAATAAAGCATTATTATATGTACAAGTAATAATAATATAGAAATACAAATATATCTCAGCTATATACATGAGGTGGGTAAGGGGAAAACAGTGCAAAGATGAAATAATGATTAACAGGACATAGGTTTGTCTATTACATTAGGGCAAATTATTGTACAGTTGTATGGAGTATAGTGTGAATGTAGTCCTGTATCTCTCACTGTAGGAGCCTGATATTTGTACATAGTAATTCAAAGTGCTTTACAGAATAAGAAAGACTTTAAAATCACCATACACACAAACCAAAACATAAATAATCATTATAAAAGTAACATTAAAGGAGAAGAGTGCAGAGTAAAAAACTTCCAGCATTTGCCTCTAAAACATGAATTTGTTATACTGACCCCTTGTGGCTAAAGTCATTATTGTTGGTGAGATTTGACACTAATAACAAGAAAGTCCATGCATCATATATCATGCTATTTATTTATTTATTTATTTGTTTGTTTGTTTACTTACATACATAAAGGTGCAATATTTAACTTTTCTGGTGGGGGTCCTCCTCTTTCTTGTCTCCAATGAAATGTTATTAATTAGCCTGGAATGTTCCATAGTGTGTCATTAAACTTGTATATACTGTATATAAGCAGGTGACACCAAACCATATCTGTGGAGAGGCGACCCACTCACCTTACATATAACAGGATCATAAAGCGGGAAAAATACTATATTACTGGACCTAAAAAGATCCCATGTTTTAGTCAGTCTTTGATGCCATTTTTTTAATAGGTGTCATTACTGGAACTAACCGGTCATATCTGTTTATCACGGTGTTAAAATACAAATCCCAAACAAGGATTTGGGGTGCCATTTAGTTTTATTCAAGACATGAAATTAATTACAGTCTCCTCTTTTTTCTTATTGGCCTCAGTTGCATGTGACAGTGTGAAAAGTGGGACCTTGCTTTCCCCAAACTGTCAGGCGGTAATTGGCCGGCAGTTTCCTTTAATAGCAGGCTGCCACGGGGACGGCAAACACCTCTTTAATTGTGTACTAAATAATTGGTTTCGCGTGAATGGAGAAGTCTTGTTGTAACCTTGAGTCCTATCTTTCACAGGGCTGTGTCACTGGAACCGGAAAAGATGTGTTTTTTGGAGAGTGAAATCAATGTTAAATAATATAAACAGTATCTTTTGCCTTTTTGCCTATTCAGGATCCAAAATGTGCTCATCATTTTATCAGACAAAATAGTTATTATAAAAATTTTATGAAATTACAAAAAAAATAGTTGAATATAAACCCATTAAACACGCAGCAAAGGTGTTTTTATTTTGATAATTTGGGCAGAAAGTAGCAGGAGTAGGAAGAAATAAAATATATATTTACTTAAATGTAATCAAGTGAAAAATGTAATATCGCATGGTGCATATTTTTGTTTTTTTCTGAAATTCACAATCCACAGTTCCACAATTCTTCCTTTATCAGTGTTATTTATATGTGTTTTTTTCGTCTGTTTTGCAGGTTTTTCACATCAGATGAGGAGCTGCACCGAAATGTGAAGAATGATGACTTTGGAGCAGAAAAGCACATTTGAAGAAATTTAACCTGAAGCTACACATAAAATACTGAACTGAATTTGGATGTGGAAATATTATCTATCATACGAGTCAATGAAGATAACAGAAATAAGGATTTTGGCTGGCTTGGCAACAGGACCGTCCCGGCTGAATTGAACCCAAACCTCAATTTCCCAGTGTTCTCTTGTGTGATCACATGACTCTCCGAAAAGCACCAATGGCCTGCAGCAGAGGCGTGGTGACGAGTGCCTTCTACTGGTCTGTAGCCATCATCTGTTTGACTCAAATGGGCGGAGTTAAACCGGACTGCTGGTTAATCGAGGGCGAAAAGGGCTTTGTGTGGCTAGCGATTTGTAGCCAGAACCAACCACCTTTCGAGGCCATCCCCCAGCACATCAACAGCACCATTGTGGACCTTCGTTTGAATGAAAACAAAATCAAAAGCATACACTACTCCTCGCTCAGCCGCTTTGCCAACTTGACCTACCTGAACTTGACCAAGAACGACATCTCCTATATCGAAGATGGAGCTTTTTCCGCTCAGTTCAACCTCCAAGTCCTGCAAATGGGATTCAACAAGATGCGTAACCTGACAGAAGGAGTCCTCCGTGGACTTGGGAAGCTACAGTACCTCTACCTCCAGGCCAATCTGATCGAGACTGTGACACCCAATGCCTTCTGGGAATGCCCCAACATCGAGAACATAGATTTGTCCATGAACAGGATCCAGCAGTTAGATGGTTCTACATTTGCTAGTCTGACTAAGCTAACTACGTGTGAGCTGTACACCAATCCTTTTAACTGTTCCTGTGAGTTATACGGTTTCGTCAAGTGGCTGTCGACGTTCCCAAATAGGACCAATGAGCGGATGGTGTGTGATACTCCATCTGGTGTGTCTGGCTACAGTTTATTGAGCCAAAATCCCAATGATCCAACTTATAAGAACGCTCTGCACATGCTAACCACTGTATGTACTGATGATTATGTCACCCCATTCATTGCCATACCGACGGAGCCCACGATGCTCCCGCCAGACGCTACACTGTGTGAGCTGGACGACTGTCCATCTGGCACCGAACCCGAGAACATAACCATCAGTACAACATACACGGATCTCAAAGTTAAACCTCTTATGAAGCTGAAACAAGTGACCAACACGGGTGCTACGATTTCAGTTCAAATTCCTTACCCCTTTAAGAAAATGTACATCCTGGTCCTTTACAACAATAGCTTTTTCACAGATATTCAAAATTTAAAAGATATACAAGAGGACATTGAGTTTAAAAATCTTAAACCACATACTAATTATACTTACTGTGTTGCTTCAATCCGTAACTCTCTTCGTCAAAACCACACCTGTCTAACCGTGACCACTGGCCCCTGGGGCGGGAAAGAACGAAATACCAACAATGCGACAGCCACGCATTACATCATGACAATCCTCGGCTGTTTGTTTAGTATGGTGGTTTTCCTCGGGGTGGTGTACTACTGCTTGAGACGCAAGCGGAAGCAAGATGAGAAGCACAAAAAAGCAGGTAGCATGAAGAAAAACATAATGGAATTAAAGTACGGACAAGAGCTGGAGGGAGGGACTATATCTCGTATGTCACAGAAGCATTTGTTAGCCGGGGAGAGCATGGCGCGTATGCCGTACCTGCCGCCAGGGGCAGACTTGGACCAGTATAAGTTCCAGGAGATCAGTGACACGCCTAAAATAATGAAAGGAAATTACATGGAGGTGAGGGGTATGGACCACCATGATCGAAGGGAGTGTGAGATGGGGATGCCCGGAAATAGCCAAGGATCTGTGGCGGAGATTTCTACCATCGCGAAAGAGGTAGATAAAGTCAATCAGATCATTAACAACTGTATTGACGCACTGAAGTCTGAGTCCACCTCTTTTCAGGGCGTCAAATCGGGTGCGGTGTCGACAGCAGAGCCCCAGCTGGTGCTTTTGTCTGACCATCCCCAAAACAAATCCGGTCTCTTGTCCCCGCCGTATAAGGACAGCTACCACCATTCCCTTCAACGGCATCGCAGTTCAGATGCTTCTCCCAAGAGACCAAGCACTGCTACCGGAGGCCCCATGCGCAGTCCAAGGCCATACCGCTCCGAATCCAAGTACATCGAGAAGACCTCCCCGACCGGAGACACCATCGTCACGGTAACGCCAACCGCTGCCATCTTGCGCGCCGAAGCGGAGAAAATGCGGCAATACAGCGATCACAGGCATTCGTACACCGACGCTCAGATAGAGGAGCTGGAAGGGCCAGATGTGCACAAGTCCATGTTGGAGCCGCTAACTCACTCGCGGTCCAGAGACTTAGCGTACTCCCAGTTGTCATCACAGTATCATAATCTGAGCTACTCTTCCAGCCCAGAGTACTACTGCAAACCCTCGCACAGTATTTGGGAGAAGTTTAAGCTGCACCGAAAGAGGCACAAAGATGAGGAGTACATGGCAGCAGGACATGCACTCAGGAAGAAAGTGCAGTTTGCAAAAGATGAGGATCTGCATGATATTTTAGACTACTGGAAAGGCGTGTCAGCGCAGAATAAATAATGAACTCTTTAGCTGTTTTTAATGGACATCCTGTTGCAGAAATGACACAAGAACCTCATGAGTAAAGACATGAAAACTTCTGCATTATATTCAACCACATATTTACTTTTGACTGTGAGAGAAATGGCTATTTATCAGAGATTTATGTAAAACAGCGGGGAGAATACTTTTATCTATTAAAGAGAATAAAATATATGGGAAATTATAATATATGTTATCATGGATTCTAGGTTTTTGGGTATCGCATGGCCAAGTCCTGTGACAGTGGATTTGACGTTGTGTAAACTACTATAATTATGAACATATGTCTACTGAAACCTCAATATTTTTTGAAGAACTATCCGGATCGTTGATTTCAAATGAACTTTTTTCCTTTTCCTGAATATATTTACTTCAAATCTATGTACAGATATGGTTTTATATATTTCTGTGTACATTGAAAAGTGTTTGTGAATGGAAATTAAGGATTTTCAAGGAAGAGCTGTTCTTTTTTTAGGTGTTGCTGAAGAATGGTATAAGCCTTGTTCAAACCTGCCTGACATCTCACCGCCTCTTTTTTTTTATTTTTTTTTTTTTATTGATACAACATTACATGGTTTATTCACTAATACATATTACAGTATTTGCATAGTAGACAGATAGTTACGTGTGTGAGCAGTATGGTCACAGATGCCAGTCTCATAAGCCACTTGTATCTTTATTACCAAAGTAGAACAACACAAATGTTTACAATATTTCTGCAAGGTTTGTGAATCGGATACAAGGAAAACCCATTTTGAATTTATTTTAATTAGAATTTGAAAAAAATCTCGAGACAATACACTTTCTTTGCTAGATGGAGCCAGAGTATTCCCACTGGATGAATGTAATAGATACTTATCGTTATCCGTCTATGGCAGCTTTCGTGTATATTTAGAAAGATATTTATTTGGTTATGTTTCAAACTGTATTACTTTCATTTGCTTCTTTGAGTGTACTATAACTAATCTGTGACAATGACGAGAAAGTTCTTTGGATTTCACGCCTTAGCGCTTGATACAATATTTGTTTTTTAGACACAAGGCTGGTCTTTTGTACATAAAAAGTTAGTATGTTAGTAAAAATATGAGAATGTGACTCTTAATCCTCCGACTGACTGGCTGTGAATTTGTACATGATGAAATACTTTTGACTAAATATTTTAAAACACTGTCTATGAAGATGTTTATATAACAGATTTCAAACAGGCTCATGGCAATTTGTCTCCTCCAGTATCTCTGAATTAGTAAATAGGAGGCCACACTGTGTACTAAGAGGTGATTAGGGTTTATTAAGAATTTAAAGGGAGGGTCACTCGAGGTAAAGCAGTCATGAAAAATGCACTGGACTTTCCCAAGTGTAAATTAGAAAACACAGCTATGTCCAAAATGTATTATTTATAATCTCACTCTAACCACACTAACAAGAGCTCACTGTCTAAGCCACATAGAAACTCATGTAAAAAGTGCATTGTGTAACTTTTCTGGTGGAGAGCTCGTCAAATGCTTTTCTCCATGGAGCTGTTATTCCTTTGTCTGGAATGTTTCACAGAATGGTCTTAAACCTTCCTAGCTTTATGGAGACTAAACTGGATCAAGTTACAGGTCAAATCCGTGGAGAGGCAACCTCGTTAACAGTCAGAGTACCTGTTTTTCTAGGATTTTTTGAACTATAAATCCACCTGTAATTGCATAAATGTAAATTGTAATTGTATTGGTAGAGCTATTTAATGTCATACTGTGGAACATTTCAAGCAGAGCAATGACAGACCCATAGACCCGTTTACACTAAAACGAATCCGCGTATCACCACATTGGAAACGATCTGTGTCCACACATGTAGTTTCTGTGTCCGCAATCCTTTCTTATCCACACAGCTTTGAGCATGTGTTTACGTTGTACAGAAACAAAACTTAAAACCACATGGCTAATTTGAGCGCTCAAAACAGATCGCTATTGTGCGCTGATGCGGTTCAGCTTCTGTTGGACTAAAGGACACGACTCAGTGGAATATATGTGTTCTTTCTGTGACAGAGGGATGTTCTGCTAATGCTGAGTCTGTTCTGTGTTTCTGTCGCGATGGAGATGGTTCATATTAAACTTTTCAGAGATTATACGTCTGCAGGTCATACGCATAGACCGTATATATGAACATATGCTAGCCTCTTAGCCTTTTGGCGGTGAATTAGCTACTTTGCGGCGCATAGACCTACATCAGCTTATCAGTGTTTTCAGCGTCCACACGGTGCAGGATCAGATCCGTACTCAGATGAATTCGTGGGAGCTGGCAGATTAGTGTGGACGAACACTGCATCCTCAACGAAAACGATTCAAATGTGTACTAGTGTGGACAGGGCCATTGAAACAAGCTGGTGACGGTCCCCCAACCAGAAAGTTACATAGTGCACCTTTAAGAAACACTTTACTAGCAGTGGAGGAGGCAGTGGTGTTATTTACCATCACCAAAAGATTATTTAAGATTTCTTTGTTTTGATCTGTAATTAGTTAAAACGAAGCTCAGAAGAGAAATGTGTAGTCATAGGAAATAAGTTGCAGTAGTGGTGAAGGACATCCAACTGTACTTGTGTACAGACTGAATGACCCTGAGTAAACTATACATCAGTTACCATATCTAAGAACTGTTTGAACTACAGATGGTGTTAATGTAACTATTGTTTATTATTGAATACAGCACTCAGGTATATCAATGACATTTGTTCAGTGTTTTTAAGATGTGTTTTCACTTTTGTTTATGATTAATTAGATACAGGGGTGGCACCAGGGGGGGCTTGAGAGGGCACTAGCCTCACCTATGACCAATGCTCCCCTGAAGACTTTTACCCCACTTTCATAGCACATCCAGTCTCAACTAAAATGTGCAAATGGCAACTGCAGAGGGTCACTACAGGGATCTAACTACATTTAAACTGGTAGGGAGTACACTCTGTTGTTAAACAAATCTATATTTACCTGGTAAGTAAGTACCCACATTGAAGAAACCCTGCTTAGCTCCTACAACTAAAAAAGTCTGGCACCACCCCTGGTTATTAGATTTATTTCTGCTTAATGACTGTTTAATAATACTAGTGTCATTTCACATTGATTCAGATGAACAGTATACTACAAATCAGCCACAGTTAATGAGACACTTTATGTTGAAATGTATAACTTGGGTCAAAGGAATTACTTATTTTTTTGATTAAGATCTAGTACATTTTCATTGTAGATCCAAACTCTGTCCTCTAATGATTGTTATTCCTGAGCCTGATGAGAAAATGTTATGTAAACAACTAGTGTTAACTTGACTGACTTGTTCAACCGCCTTAAGATTTTTCAAACTGTAAATCTACTTAATTTTGTGCTGTTTCTTTGTTTGCTGAGATACTGTTGAGAATATTAATTTGTTATTTTTTATAAAACAATTCTGTAAATCATGAGAGCTGTCAGGTTTTTAGTTCCTTTAGCGAGTTAGCATTTTTTATAATGCATATTGTAGCACTTATGTGTAAAAACTGGTTTAAGAGTGTTGAGAAAAACTTCAGAGAGTCGAGGAAGTGTTGTTCAAAGTGCATCAAAACAAACAAGAGCACAACTATGTGTTTTGTTTTTTTTATTTCCTAATACTCTGTTATTATCTGCTTTCAGACAAAGTACTGTGAAATAAAGTTAAGGGTGCACATACAGTTACACGGGCGGCCATCTTTATTGAGAAACTATATTGAGCCTAGATTAGCTCATATGAAGCCTTTATTATATAATTACAGTGTTTACATGGGGGGAGGGCCATAGGAAAATCATAGTGCTACTGCCTGACAATTATTCTCAGCCATTGTTCTTGATCACTCACTTTCAGAAGCATATGCTCATATGGCGTAGACTTTTTCCCAGTAGGGGGTCCATCACCATGAAGTTGATATTGTTTTGCCTTGGATGTTCCAGTTTTTAAGTTTTTAAGTTTTTGTTATAGTTTTGATCACTTACAACAAAGGGGCCCAGTTTCTATGTTGAAAGATGCTGGATTCTGCATAATCAACATCAGAATATGGATCGTGTCTTTAAAAAGTTTGTTTCTCTGTTTCGAAGGAGCGTTAAACTGTGCTGCCCCTATCTAACTTTTCTGATGAATTAAATGCCATACTGTGGAACATTAGAATCAAAGCAAAAACATCTTCATGACACAACAAGCAGATGGTGGACCTTCTGCTTCCAACAGTTATATATACATCTTCAAATTATTATGCATTTTGGAGTATAAAAAGTCAATAATGTGGTCAATAGAAAAATCTTAAATTTTTCATGTGTTACCTTGTGATATTTTTAACATTGCTCTCCTGCTTTAAATTAGAGGTAAGGAAAAACAAACAGGTCGACACAGACTGGCCACGCTGCATTCAGATCTCCACCAGCTTTCTCAAAAACACCTCCCCTGAATGAAAAAAAAGTTGGTTGGAAGTTTATGTCCTACTTCTGTTTTGTCCATACGGTGATTTACAATGTAACTTGGCAATAACTATTAGAGTGATGGAGTCATTTTTCTCCTTCACAGCTTGTTTACAGTCAGGGGTCTACAGTCTCATACAGCCAAGTCTACGGTGGTCTGACCTCAGCCTGATGGGAAATAATGCCAAGTCAACGGCCGGTGTTTTGATTTGTTGTTATTGCACAACACTAAACAACAGTGGTTAGCATTAGTACTGTGTAAAGTTATACTGGTTTCACAGCTACTTCCAAACTTTATTCTTTTTATGGAGTATATACTAGTAGCTAAAGAAAATGAAGTTCTACAGTGTGCTAATATATTCATTTGGCAAACTACTGACCTTTTGTGGCTAGATTACAGATTATTATAGAAAGGTCATAGAAACAATGATACAGAATTCCCTCATCTTTCTTTATTTCATTTTGATCATCACACGCAGTGCATTAATAGGAAAATGAACATAGACATAACAAAAAATCACTCAAAAAGTAACTAACACACACACAAAAGTTAATAAATTAAGTTTTTTTTTTCTTTTTTCCCCCCTAAAGATGCACTATGCAACTTTTATGCTTACTTGTCACAATGGAGAAACGAACATGACACCACCAGATCAAATTACAGGCCAGATCTGCAGAAAGAAGAGCTCACACTAAGAATGCATGTTTTCAATGTAGTATATCCAACTATAACTAAAAATTGTATAACAGATTATGTCATATCGTGGAATATACGAAGAAAAAACAATAACATCTCCATGGAGACAAATTTACTGCCTTCACAAAATAAAATCAAACTTAATACTAGTAGCAATTATTAGCATTATAGACTGTGCTGACAAGGTTCTCATTAAGTGTACGTTATATGGATGAAATATTTTGCATACACGGTCAGTGCCTTGGTCCAAACCCTGCTAATCTTGTTAATTGTGAGTATGGGGAGTTGCAGTAATTGCACCAGTGAGGCACAGCGACTGACAAAAAGAAGAACACTGCAATTACAGTTAGACTAATAGTGTCCTAATAGTCCAAATCAAGACCAATTAAAACATCCCATGAGGCCATCTTATCAAGAGAAAGATACAGAAATGTGCAAGTCTCTGAAAATATTGAGTATCAAAGCATTAAGCCACTATGAGAAAAATGAAATAATGATAAGACATAGCTTTGTATTTCTAAACATAAGAAGGTTCACTTTGAAATTCAGGGCATAAAGTCACTTAAATATGCACTGAGTGTGGTAGCTCACTATTCCATATCAATAAAGTAAATTAACTTACCGTAATGTAAGGTGTCCATTAGAGTAAAAGTTTGATAAGTGGTAACAGGAGAGATCATGGACAGAGCTGCACTGCTATCAGCCCCAAAGCAGCTGTAGTGTTGTTCACATTCATATTGTAAAGTAAGCTAATATGTACTTCATTGTCCCTGTATGGAATTATGCTCTTCTCCCATCCTTAAAGGTTGCAGTGCCGTGCCTGGGGACCCATCTCCAGATATTGAGCTCGTTTTGGTCTGGAGCAAAGGTTTACTATATGTTACCTCATCAAAAACATACCCAAAGTTGTGTTTTGTTTCATTCACATGTTTGAGTAGTCCTTCATTATTAGTCCAAAGCTCAAAATACACAGTTCCAACTTGTGATATAGTGAGGATGCATGGAGTTTAAAAACACAGTGGGGCACTTCCTGTATTAAGACATCACAAGGTGTTATGTTGTGTTTTCTGTCTGAGCCCAAATACGCAAGATTTGTGTGAATGAAGCACAATTCCAGGTATGTTTTAATCAGAAAATAGCATAACATAGACCCTTTAAAACAGCTGAAAACTCAATGATTTTCTGCTGCTTATTATAATACCAGTTACTACTTCACATCTTAAATTATCAAAGGTGTATAGATAGTGTCATGCAGGTACTTTATATCTGGAAATCTTCCATTCAATATAGGCCACAGGCTATACAGGCATGCAGTGACACACACCTTCTCTATGTCATGTGAACAATAGATTTCATATGGAAGCTTAAAGCAAAACACATTATTGATTCCTGCCGTCTCTGTCACATTACAGTTGAAGGAGCAAGCGACTTATCTCTAACTGGGGCTGTATGCATGGATCCTAAGCCCACAAATGTCTAAACCCGCAATGGACCTTACATTGGGTGGATTAATTTTCTTTTAAATCACTGTAAAAGACAAAAGATCATGCGCAATGTCGGAACGCTACCCAGGGATCAATTTATTTTTTTCCCCCCTCAAATCGCCGCTCGATGAAAGAGGGATTGCTTTTCACACAATAAGAAAGTGAATAGCATAGAGAGAGCTGAGACTGCAGAGATAGAAGTAACACATTAGCCGGCTGCCAGTGGAGCATGACTAAGGCTCGGATTTTAAAAGCATTTGAGGAAAAGGGGAAAAGACCGTGAGGAACCAAGAGCTTGTCAAGTTCAAGATCTAATTGGACATGGTTGATCGGGTTATAATGGACAGTGTATCTGCAGAGGGCACCACAAAAGAGAGAGGAGAAGATATGGGTAGAGATAAAAGCGCAAATGGCTGGTGTAATTAAAGAGAGCAGCTTGTGAAAAGGTTTCGAGAAGGTGATGAAACTAGTTAATAGGGTTTGCAACATGAGGACTGGTGGCTTTCATGATAGGTGGTAATGTGAAGGGCTGTGTAACTTGATCTTGGGTAAAACAGTATAAGGGTAGTTTCATTAAATACAAGAACTAACATGACTAGTTTTATTCAGTTGGATCTCCTCTTAATTAAAGGTTAAAGTTACGCTGCCACCTACCTGCTTGTTTCCATGTGGATGTTATTGTTTTGGCTGCAAAGTTCTACCCTCATTCATCAGCCAGTTTCACTTCGTGGAAACCTTCTGACCTCGCAGCATTAAGATTCTTTTGGTCGATGGTAGGCGGGTACTTTTTTTATTTAACCAATCACTGCTATTTGGTCTGTGATGCTTCGCTAACAGGGCTAACTGGTCTATTAAGCTTGTCCCAAATCCCGTAGGAAGAAGGGCAATGTCTTTCCCCTTGATAAAATTCACCAACCATTCTCTTTGTTCCGGCTTTAAATCCTTGATCTCGGGAATCGTTGCCAACACAGAATGTATGGCTTCATCTACATCCATCTCGCTTTGTTTACTATTGTCCTGTACCACAAAAGGGACCCAGACAGGTGCTTGAGTTTGACGTCATGGTTTCACAGCTCTTCGCTGATTGACTGTGTACAGTCTACAACTTCTGGGGTTCTTGCAAACCTAGTGTCTAGTGTATTCCGATTCCTGGCCTAGTCGTTGGAGAGAAATGAAATTGAGCGGAGGCACTAGGTGGCGCCAGCCTGGCTAGCAAAGTTCCACAGAACAGTATAAAATTTTGTATTTATTTCATTATAGATGTTTTCAGTGCTTAAAAATACCTTGACAAACAAGCACTGTCACCACACACTGAGACACCTCTCCACAGACCTGTATCTTTTGTTTCGTTTCTACTCATCTTCATGGAGATAGATCAGTTAAGAGCTTTATTGTGGAACACTCCAGGCAAAACAATCTTACATTTTGCATTTACTCCATTACAGGTGATTTTAGCAGTCAGGCAGTTTTATGAGACGCCTCTCCACAGATCTGACCTGCATCTTGGCCTACTTTAGTTTCTGCTCATTTTGGAGCTATATGAATTTAATTTCTTTACTTGTCTTCATGAGATGTGATTGTTTTGCCTGAAATGTTCCTCCTCAGTAGTGGCAACTAGGTGACGCCTCCAGACCAAGTTACAGGTCAGATCAGTGGAGAGGCAACCCTGCTTACAGTATTTTTTTGTATTACTTTTTTCTTTAGGTATTTTTAATAAACAAGAAAAACACATGTAATTGAACCAATGCAAAGCAGATGACTTTAATGTCATACAGCGGGACATGTCCAGTTATGTGGGTAGCAGATGAGCCAACAGAAAAGTTACACAGTCCACCTTTATTCGGGTTGCACATTTTATAAACAAGATAGTGCTGCATGTAAGGGCAGTATAAAAAAAAATTGTATCTCTAAAAGAAAGCAGAATTACACTGTGGACAAATAGAACTAATGAAAACAATAAATAAATCAAGTCAAATGACCACTTGGTATTCAAAAGTGTGGTGTACTATCTGACCATTTGGCGTCAACAACATCTAATAATACCATATCTCCTTTGTATCTCTTGCGTAAATTGAACACGCTTTCACTGCGAATCTCGAAGTGACGCCTTTTGTTAATGTGGCAGAAAATGAAACGCTCTTGTGACATTTCCTCACAGAACATGCTTGACTCACTGAATCCAATCCACCAAAGAGCATTATGGGAGAATCTATCAGGTTTGCACCGAGGGCCTGTCGCAGCCTGTGATCTACGAGTGCCTTCATGTTGATGGTGTGAAACTCCTCACTCTTGTTAGGGGAGATTTATGCTGATGGATGATTCCTGCGTGCCCAAAGAGCTCATTAATACCAGGCACGGAGGAGACGGAGAGGAGAGGAGAGCGTCTGTGATCAGAGCTGCCCCACCACAGAACTATCCTTCAAATGAGGCGGGTAACAGGGACCACCAGTCAGCAGTGGCAGAGTGGCAGAGGAGAAGCACTATTGAAGCTTTAAACACATCATTCCTATGACATTTCCACTGTGGATAACATTTGTTTAATATCATGATAAATGTGACCTGACATGAGCATTAAGACCATTGCAAACACACATCAATAAATCGTCAGCCTAGAGCCTGGAAGTGTAGGCTGCTGCATGTATCGGCTGAGACAGCTTCAGTGTATTGAGATCAATTTCTGATTTTGACTATTTGCCAAATGTCTCTCCTCACTCTTTAGGATTAAGTTTAGAACTCTCTGATGCAGGTCTGTAGCATTAAAAAGCCCATATTACACTCTTTTTTGATCTATGTTATAATGTCCATTAGTCATCACAAACGTACTGTACTATTCTCTTCTTCTCTCAAACTTGTGGTAATACACATACAAGTGAGTGCTCTCCTATGATTTTAACTCCATACATCTCTATTAGAATCATTTCAGATCTGAAATTGCCAATCTCTGAACAAAAGATAACAAAATTATAGCAACAACATTATAGCATGACTTAAAGCTCACAAGAGTCAAGTTTATGTAACATAGGCAAGGCAAGTTTATTTGTATAGAACAATTTGTACACAAAGTAATTCAAAGTGCTTTACAGAATAAGACAAACATTAAAATCACAATAAAAACAAATCAACACATAAATAATCATCATAAAATGAAAGATATATATATAGAGAGAGAGACATTAATTACATAAATTAGAGAGAAGAGTGCAGAATGAAAACCTTTCAGTTGTATACACAGCTAAACAGAATCATTTTGAACCTGGATTTAAACAGCGTCAAAGTAGAGGCTTGTCTCACATCTTCAGAAAGACTGTTCCAGGTTTTAGCTATGTAAACCTGAAACACTGACTCCCCGTGTTTAGTCCTGACTCTGGGCACCAGCAGGAGGCCGGTCCTCGAGGTCCTCAGAGTGCGAGATGGTTCATATGGCTCTAACATGTCACAGATGTGCTTTGGTGCTCGGCCATTGGAGAGACTTGTACAGAAGCAGAGCCACTTTAAAGTCTATTCTCTGAGCCATAGGAGCCCGTGCAGAGACCTGAGCACAGGACTTATGTGCTATATATAGGACCTTTAAGGTGAGAGACTATAGGTGAAAAGCATGGAATTCAGAATATACACCTCTTCAATACTCTACATGTGAGTCAGGTCATCGTTGAATCTCCCAGAGTTCAAATGAGTGAGACTGACAGATGGATTAGCTAATCACTCAGGGACTCACATGGTACGCTCGTGTTAAATCAAATATGGCTGCTTTGAAAGAATTTTTTTTTTTAAAAAGGAAAGAAATGTCACAGGAGACTGAAAAATATTGCAGGTGTTTACATATCCAGAGTATTAATCTAAGATTAATCTAAGATTAGAATGTGTAAATGATGAGAGACCAATGAACTCTTTTGTTTCACATATGTCACTTAAAAAAGCAAATCTGATTACAGGTTTATTTCATGTTTAGTTCTAGTTCGAGATGCAATGCAGGGAGTGAGTACATAGGCCAAAATAGCTTTTATTTTATGCACATAAATTTGAATAATGGTATGAGCCAGTTGTAAAATTCTTGCTTCATTTTGTCGCCATAGCTATCCAAAACATAAAGTTGAATAATAATAATAAGGAGAAATTCACTTAAATATTCACATTACATGTACATTATGCATTGCAAGAAGCAAGGATTAAACATGTCAGTCATTGAAACTTCCATTAAAAATCAAAGAGTTCAAAGTTTTAAATTCTCCAAATTAAAGAAGCAAGCACTGGTAAAAGGAGAGCTTGGGAGAATGAGTCTTCAAATGAGAGCCTTACATGGAGCACCAGTCAACACCAGAGAAGAACTATAGAAGAAACAGCAGTGCACTCTCCACATGAAGGAGACTCAGACCTGACTCCTCATTACAATTTGAAAGTGAACTCAAATCAAAGAAGCCAGACACGTTTTGGCCAGCCGGGTCACATGACGTTTGTTCTCATAACTTTTGCTTCTGGCGATAATGAGCAGCCTGCCCTCTGTCTGCCTCTCTCGCTCCTCTGTCCTTTTTTCCTCCCAAACAAAGTCTCCTCTGATCAAAGCCAAGTACCGACCACAGGAATCCACAAGCAAAAAGGTGTGGGAAAAAATCAATGGCAATTATTTAGAGGTACAAACCTTCATTGTTTAAAATATATATGAAGGTGACTTCTTATTGAGCTACTGTCTGTTAATTGTCAATCACTGTAGTTTTCAGACATTTGATTAGACATCACATTACAAAACCCCCTACTTCTTTTCAGTATGTGATGTGAAACATTTCATCACAGTTTTACATCAGCGAAACAGGTTGTGAAAAAAAAAAATCTGAATTGCAGGAAGTAGCACTGAACAATACAGTAGAATCAATACGCAAAAATCCATTGAAAAAGCAGAGACTATTAATGCACTTAAAGTTTAAACATCCATCCATCCATTTTCTTCAGCTTATCCAGGGCCAGGTCGCGGGGGCAGCAGTCTAAGTAGGGACTCCAAGACTTCCTTCACCCCGGACACTTCCTCCAGCTCCTCTGGAGGTACCCCAAGGTGTTCCAAGCCAGCAGAGAGACATAGTCCCTTCAGTGTGTTCTGGGTCTTCCCCGGGCCGTCCTCTCTGTGGGACATGCCCGGAACACCTTCCGAGGGAGGTGCCTAGGAGGCATTCATAACACCTCAGCTGTCTCCTTTTGATGTGGAGGAGCAGCAGCTCTACTCCGAACTCCTCCATGTGCAAGCTAACATACATCAACATTCACACAGACAGAGGCCCTCTCTTTTCTGCATCACTTGAGGAAAAAACTAAACTAAAATAAGACACTCCCCGAGCCAGTCCATCTTTCCCACAATCAGTGAATAATTTAACTCCATAAAATGGAGTTTAAACATTATTGTCATATATATCTATTGTGTAAATTAGACAAGAGTTGAGTTTGTTTAGAGAATACTGAAAACCTTTGTCCTAAGGTCCAATATTACACAAAATTGATTCTTGTGAGCTTTAAGTCATGTTATAATGTTATTACTTCATCAAAAAACTTACCTGCAATTGTGTTGTTTCATTCACATATGTTTGAGTAATCCTGCATGATTATTCTATCTTCATCTCCATATAGCTCAAAATGCTCCAACTTGTGATGTCATGTAGTGGTGGGTTTCAGGTTAACAGCTCCTTTTACCTTTAGTTCAGTAAAGACAGGAAATTTCAGGGCTCAAATCATCCAAATGATTCTAGTGAAATTGTATGGAGTTTAAAAACACAGTGGAGAACTTCCTGTATTACCACATGACATCACAAGGTGGAACAGAGTTTTCTGTTTGCTTCCTAGTCACCTCAGTATGCATAGATTGTGTGTTTAACATGTCTAAATGAAACAAAACACAAAACCAGGTATGTTTTTTGATGAGGAAACAACATTGTAGCACAGATCAGAAAACAGTGTTATATGGGCCCTTTAAGAATTTTATCTATTTATATTATTTAGTGAAATTAGTTGTTTAACCTGCTATATAAGCGGTTATCCATTGGAAGTCTCACTGACCGTGGTATAAAGAGATTTGTAGAAGAGCAGAAGACAGAATTCCTAACATGGACATTAATGTAAACCTTAACCATATACAATGAAATGATAAAAAGTACAAAGTCATGGCGCATTGGGTCAGCTGGTGCCCGGTGATTTACATTGACATTCTGTGATCAGGGACAACCCAAAGAGAATGAAGAGCCTTGTTACATTTTACCATTTGCATGCGTTGGTGCAGGCCTGTGCTGAATATGAACATGTGGTGAGTGAAGTGGACAGCTTTAAGTGCATGAATTCACACCTGCCATCACAAAGCACCTCCTCATGCATCTCCAGTGTCATGATCATATCTCACCCTCCCGCTTCACATGCAAATCAGCGCACACAAACGCAATCACAAATACTGCACATATTCAAAATGTAATAAAACACACAGCCAGTACTGTCCCAGGCAAATAAATATGCTCTATAATTATGTGTACCTATAGATCTATCCGTGGCTAATGTGTGTGTGGAGTGGCTCACTAAATTTAAAATGTCATTTTTACACATTTGTCCATTTACAAATACTATCCGAGGAATTACAATTTTCTATAAATGCTTGGTTTAGTAATTCATTCAAACTGCACTATTGTCTTCATTGATTTGCCTTTAGAATGCTCCACAGAAAAAAAGCAGCCAATGTCACCTGGCCAAGTTCCAGGTCAGATCTGTGGAGAGGCGACCTCACACATATGAAGAAAGCATGTTTGTGTGTGTGTGTGTTTTGTGTATGCATTTTTAACAATAAAACAGCAGTAATAAAATGAAAGCTACAGATATGTTTAATACTGTGGAACATTCCAAGTAAAGCAACATCTCCTTGGAGACAGAATAGCAGCAGAAAAGGTACATAGTGAAATGTATCAGTAAATATTTCAAAGATAATTTAATTTCAGTTCTTATAATAAATACATATAAATATATATTTTTTAAATGGGAATATCTTAACACAAAACCAGTCAATCAATCAATCAATCAATCAAACTTTATGTATAAAGTGCTTTTCATAAAAAAATGTTACACAAAGTGCTTTTCAGTGAATCCCACATTTCCTTCCTCCTACCCACCCAACCCCCACAAAAATACATCGAAGTTTGGGATTGGGCTCTAAAATAGTGACATAATTTTTTGCGTACTAGTGAAGTATTCCAAAATGTTCTAAAGTTCAAAAAAAATTGAATTAGAACAATGAAATAAAAAATAATAATAAAATCATAAATGAGCATATGTAGAAAAAAATCCAAATGATCCCATATGCACTTTCCATCACCTTTGCTCCTTTGAATGTGTGACGTCTCGCCCTTAGCCGGCGCAATCAGACCCTCCTTCTCTGTTTCCTGAGGACATGTTTCTGATTGTAGACGAGGCACTTGCTATTTTCCGGATGCAGCTCAGATGTATATAGCGCGGTTTCGTAATCTGCCCAGCAATCACGCACTGACGGGAGGGCATCCTGATTGACCTGATAGTGCCGTCATTTAACTTGCCAGAGCTTATAAAAAAAGCAATTACTTCTTCACTGTTATTGAAAAGACCTATTATCATTATGGCCAAGTGCTTGCCATGGTTTACAATGAGCAAATATTTACTTTTCAAATGTTTTCAGCACTCCTGGAAAAGATGAGTGTTTGAAGATGATTTTTCTCGCAAGTTTTGTTAAAAAGATGGCCCAATGAAAGATGAACATTGCAGAATTGTGATCTGTGGTTCCTTACCAAAGTGAACAATTAGATTACATTTACTAACCCTTTTCTTCCAGATGCCCTTCTTATCATTTTTTGTAAAGTGTCTTAACCAAAGGATGTAATTAATTATAGTTAGCTTTATTTTCACTTTTATACATTATCCATTGTTACTCATTCACTCAGGGGTGGTCAAATATAGCCATAGCTGCCTTGGGGCAGACAGGCTGAAGCAAGGCTGTCAACCTGTGCCATCAGCCCCTTCCACCAACACTCTCAACTACACCACAGTCATGCTAAGAAAGGTGGGTGTCTTGCCCAAGGACACTATGACAGAACTCGGTTTGAGTAGGAATCGTTCCTTTGACCTTTGGGTTGGTGGAAGAAGGATTTAAATCGACAGCTTGGAATTTGGGACATAGGACCTCATTTCCTAGTGAGCCAGAGTGTTGGAAACATGTGGAGACACTTTTTAAAAATATTTCATTCAGTCCTTGTATTTGTGGAGGTCGCTGGTACTAGGCTAGTGCATGTTAATGGCCACAGTTAGTCTGCCATTAAAAACAGTCTTACCCAATCCACAGCGACAATTCATCCGATGCAAGGTTAGTTTTATTTCAAAAATTCTATCGACACAGACATTTACATCAACAGTCTGGTGTAATAATAGATTTAGTTCGGGTGCTTTGTGGAGTGTGTAAGACTGTTTTTGGTGGCAGGCTAACAGTGGCCATTGACATGCACTAGCCTAGCACCAGTGACCTCTGCAAATACAAGGACTGGATGGAATATTTTAAAAAGTGTCTTCACACGTCTCCAACACTCTGGCTCACTAGGAAATGAGGTCTTATGTCCCAAATTCCAGACTGTCCCTTTAACATTGAGCCACTGTCACATCAAAACCCATTTTGTAAAGGATACAGATATAGCAGCTTTTATATTTTATTATAAATATCACATAACTAAGAACTGAACAGATCAATTAATTGTACCCAATTTGTACAATCCAGCTTTTCAGAGGTACTTCACATCTCACAACATGCTCTGGCAACTGGCAATTTTATGCATGTTTTCAATGATATAAAATAATAACTATGAACTGTTGTAAATAATAGAAATATACTTTGAAATGAACTTGTCAATAACTATAGGCAGCATAAGTCATATTTATGAATAACTTATATACCTCATGCAAATGCACATGTACCAGAGCCCCCAGTTAGCATATTTATACAGTACTGTGCATGCATCATCTTTATGTATTATGTAAAAGAAAAACTGTATTGTTAATTGGCTCCTTAATGTGTATGCAACGGAGGAAGGAAGCGCAGTGATTTTGATTGGCTCCTCTTCCTCGACACACGCGTACATACTGAGCGTGGTGGTTTTTCCTGTTTTCCATCATCTTCTTTTCAACATCTGAATCCTGCATTAATCAGACAGAAACAACAACAAGTGCAGACATTTGTAAAGTGGTTCGACATGAATGGGGCATCTGTGCTGGAGACGTGCTGCAGATGTGAAAGATCTGATACAGCTGTTTAGCATTTCAATTTATGCCAAACATATTTTCATTCACTCATTCGTTCCCCTACCCAGCTGATGGGAATGGGGTTACTCCAGCATTAGGCACTCACCCCGGAAACCACTGGAGGAGAACTGATCAAATGGACACCGATCATAAAACAAAAGAACATGAAAAATGTGGTTGGATTGCAAAGTCTTTTTCAGAGCTGAAACTTTTTTCTCATCACTCAAAAGGACCTCTCTTAGCTTCAAGGTGTTATAGCTTGCACTTTTACCGATTCAAGAACAAACAAATAAAAATTGTGTTTGGATTTTGTGTCAAACCTGGCAATGCCAATGTAAGACAAGCAGAAAATTCAGCTCTCTGGCAAGATAATGGCACCTTTTTTCCTTTTAAATTATTAATGATTCAATTTAACTGGAAATTTTACTCTTGACTTCAAAGTTAAATGGCTCCCTCTATAGGATACCTTATTCTGCAGTAATACAAATACAAAGACAGCATCTTTTCTTCAGTTTCTTACAGTTTTATTTCAGTATTTCTCAGATTTACACTTTAAACCTTTAAGAACTTCTTTAAAGCTTTAACTTTGTAAAGCTTTTTGTAATAATTTTACTTCTTTGAACTTTTGCTGTATGTAACTCCTGAAGATGGAAAGGGTATTCAGATTCAAATGAGATGATACTATTTGACGAAGCATTTTTTCCTTCTGATATGGCACTGGATTTTGTCATGAAATATCCAAAAGGCAAATATACAAATGTTAATTATTATTATTGGTGACAAGACCCAAAAACTCACTATAGTAACAATGAATGTGGTGCTGTCAACTGAAACTACAATCTTGCTGATGAGAGAACCAAAAAAACGCATCTCAAAAAGTACATTTTTACTAAAAGAACACACATAGATATTGAGATATAGTTGTATAGTTGTTTACAGCCACAACTGCAGACTGGATCAATATGACATGACATACATAGAATATCTTTTTTTTCTTTTTTTGGAGAACACATTTTGAGAAGAGCTGATTGTTCTAACAGAGCATGTTTTGTATCCGTCTAAAAACTTCACTACTGCAGAAGTGAGATGAGATGCACCAGACCAGAGGATTGGGAGTTAATATGCGAACAGACTGAAATTAACGCTGCCTCTTGGTTTTACCGCGCTGGCATACAGAGCAGGCCAAATCCAATATAAGCAGATTCTATGGGGAGAAAAGCATCATTTGAGTTCTTTAAGGGGAATTTAAAGAGCATATGTCCTTGAAAATGTCAAAATAGAGCTTTTTGTTTTTGCACAATGAGAGGTGTTAAGCAGCACAGGTACAGGGACTGGAACAAAAGACTGGATATCATTGTAAAAAAAAAAAAAAAAAGTAAAAAGTATATGAAATGTCTATGCATAAGAATTACTCACAAAAATCTAGATAACCCCAAATTACTCAAAGCTATGTCACTGAAGAACTGCCTACATTTTATCTTGACTAAAATATGTTACAGTACCTTTACCTCTTCATGGTTCAAATAGGAAAATTAATATTTGTTGAATTGTGTAAAATAAATTGGAATAAGCACAACAAGCACATTAATAATTATATAAAGAATAATTTCTGATTGTTTACATATGCGGCTCATTTCACACTTTACTTACAGATATTTTGCAACTGATGTCATCAACAAAATCCTATTCCTAATATTCCTATAAATGCTCTCTTCGTTGAGCTTCATTTGACTTGAGCTACACACTCGCTTAGCCCACTACTTTATACAGTCTTTATATATATTTTTTCAATCTTAAAACTTTTGCCTGTGTTTGCTAATCTGTGCGTTGTGTCACTATGGCAACTTCTGAACATTTCGCCAATAGGCTTTGTTCACGCTCACGTCACAAACCAGGAAGACATTTGGAAAGATGCAATTATAACTTCCCAGGCCCACTTTTCTTCATCTCCATGTCATTGTAGCGTTCCGTTATGTTCGGCTAAACATCAATTACAACCATATCTCAGTTTTCATCATTTCCCCACTGACACACAACTCCGAGTGCACTGGGTACATGCGATCAGAAGAGATGAGGCGCCAAATTCATGATGATTCCAAACAGTTTTCATTTTACCGCTGATGCTATTTACTTCAGTGGGTTTCATCACTGTCAGTTTTAATAGATCCATGTTAGGCGAGCCTGTTGACTACACCAGAAGTTGTAATTGCATCTTTCCAAACATCTTTCTGGTTTGTGACGTAAGCGTGAATAGATCCTATAGAACAGACATGTCAGACTCAGGCCTGGGGGCCAAATTTGGCCCGCGATATAATTATATTTGGCTCACGAGATCATATCAAATATGTATTAGAGCTGGCTCACTGGCTACAGATAGACTATAGAGATATTATTTATTTCAAATTTTGTTATTATTTCATATTATGCATGTTCTGGATTCAATGTTTAAGCAAAAATATTATTAAACATTTATTGTAATAAGAAAATGTTTAACATTACATATCTTGAAAGAAGAGCAAACATGCAGACGTTGTTAATTATTTATTTTTTTTTAATTTTATTTATTTTTTTATATGAACATTTAGATCTGCCCATGACTTAGTCCCAGTTTTTTAATTTCGGGCTTCTGTGAATTTGAGTTTGACACCCTTGCTCTAGAGATACATGTAAAGAACCCCCCGTGTGATGTCACTGCAAAATATCAACAGGCAGATTAACAAAATATCAGACCTGTCAGTTACACAATACATTATTTTTTATAGTTGTGAATTGCAGCAAATTAAATTGATTTTTTAATTTTTAAAAAATGTTTTTTGAAGTTTTTGTTTGACTGTCTAAAGATGCCACTCAAAGCATCTTGGCGTGTGAAATGAACGTGTCTGTTTGCTTGTACATATTAACCCTGGAATAGACAGGTGACCCCTCCAGCAGCGTAATTGACCACTCACCTGGTGCACGCTGAGAGAGGCCAGGACCTCCCATCATCATGAATGTATTACCTCATGGTCCGTCTAAAAACACTATTAATGTTGCAGCTAACTGTGCTCAGCCAATTTTCAGGACATGCTCTTCATATTAAAAGAGAATGTTCAACAAAGTGGATTCGGACTGGGAATGAAAGGACGTGCGGAGGGGAATAATTGCGAAAATGCTCTCACAACTGAGAAGAAATATATTTTAAAATCAATACGGCTAGTGGCTGCTAACATTTTTATAGCGACTGACCTTGAGCTCCTGACCTGAAAATCACCACCATTGTCTAATATTGTGATAGAAGAGATTCAATTTTTTTTTGTTTTTTTTGTGTCAAGGTTTTTTATATAAAAGCAGTATACTTGTTCTTGATTTGAGTAGCGTTTTGGCATTGACTCAAGAATAAATACAAAAACTCAGTGGCAGATATCTCTCCTGGAATATCACAAAATCAATGGATAATATCATGCACTTTACCCAAGATACTCGGGATTTAGACTAAAAGAGCCATATTATGCTACTTTCTGATCTATGTTATAATGTTGTTATCTCATCACACAAACATGGAATTGTGTTTCGTTTCATTCACACAAGTTTAACACACAAACTCTGCATATTTTAGGCTGTGTTCTTCTGTCAAACTGAAAACACAATACAAGAAGTGCTCCATGGTGTTTTTAAACTAGAATCATTTGTATAATTTCTGCTCTGGAACTGACTGTCTCTACTAAACAAAAGATAAAATTTAGCTTTTTAACATGAAAACTACCTCTTCGTGACATCACAAGGTGCAACAGAGCATTTTGAGATTTGGAGATGCAGACAAACTAATAATAAATGGTTACTCAAACATGTGTGAATGAAACAAAAACAACTGACTGTTTCTGATAATATAGG
The DNA here is from genome assembly GCF_026225935.1 of Boleophthalmus pectinirostris. NCBI lineage: Eukaryota > Metazoa > Chordata > Actinopteri > Gobiiformes > Gobiidae > Boleophthalmus > Boleophthalmus pectinirostris. Next base: position 14,844,239 of record NW_026571115.1, on the reverse strand, counting down.
ACTTTTAGGACTTATATGACCTAAGATTACAGCAGTATTAGTATGCCTTGTCATATCAGTATTGCAATTACTCCTTACTACTTACATAATCATATATTTACAAGTAAAGCGTGAATTTTTAATTGGGTGGACTTTTGTGATGTACGTTGACTATGAGTCAGTTGGGGTTCAGTGAGAGAGGTTTAAAAACACAAACAAAGGTGTGAAGATGTGGTCCACAGTTTTACTTTTTTTGGTTTTCAATCATTACAAAAAAAGTGCAAGTGCAAAATGTGCCGGGCGCAATATGGAGGCAGTTTTCTCTCCAGCAGCAGAACACAGAATCATGTGTGGAAGTGCCTTTTATCTGGTCTGGTTGATTGGGTAAAACCACAATGGCTAAAACAGAACAAATCGTGCACGCTTTTATTTCATCGCGCCTGGACTACTATAACGCACTTTATTCTAGCAGCTCACAAAACGCACTTTACCGACTACAGTTAGTTCAAAACTCTGCAGTGCAACTTTTAACGGGAGCTAAAAGACGAAAGCACAAAACCCCAATCCTTGCGTCTTTGCACTGGCTTCCTTTTAAATTCAGAAATGATTTTAAGACTTTATTGTTTGTTTTTAAAGCTTTAAATGAACTAGCCCCACAGTGCGTCTCGGACCTCATCCAAGTGCTTTGAGGTCCGAGGGCCAGCTCCAGCTCATGGGGCGTACATAAGACTAGACTTAAACTCAAGGGAGATAGGGCCTTCTCTGTGGTTGGCCCTAAGCTCTGGAACGCTCTGCCCCCCCCCACGTCCGAACAGCCCCCACGGTGGAGCGTTTTAAGTCTCGTCTTAAGACCCACTTTTATTCTCTGTCTTTTAACACCGTGTGAGTCATGTGGTCCTCGGTGTCTTTTATTTATTTTAAAAGCATTTATTGGTTTTATTTATGTATTTATTGCTATTCTATGGTTTTGCTCTTATTTCGTTTTACTGGTTTTATTGTTTTAAGACTAGTATGACTAAATCTGAGCTTTTATTTCATCCTTATATTATTATTGTTGTTATTAGTATGTATTTGAACAGCACTTTGGAAACTGTTTGTTTGTGAAATGTGCTATATAAATAAAGTGGATTGGATTGGAAAACAGGGATGGTAGAAAATTAGCAGTAAACATTATCTTAAATTATTGCCCAAACACTCCATAAAACAAACCCAAAACAAACAAAACTCCAACTATATACATAAAACCCCTAAAACTATACACCGAGTAAACTTTAAAACCCATAATAATAATGTAAAAACAATAAAAAATCAATAAAACACCTAACCTACTATCCCTGTACAATATATCACACTTGATCCAGCCCAGAACCGTAAAAAGGAGGAGTTTTTTTCCCAGGGGAGACTCTTTTAAGACCTGGACAGAAGAAAAATGAGGTAAATACAAAGCAAACCACACCATTCATCAAAACATTAACACACACCGATATTTAAAACATTCCAAAACAGATATATTGGACTACTCAAGTTAAAAGATAATTGGTTAAATAATAATGTCTCCTTTTTCTTCTAGGGCCAGCAGTTGTCAGTTAAAATGCTACTGTGCCTCAAGAAGTGTCTTAGTGAAGGGTGAAGGTGCTGAGAGTGCTTATAGGTAACAAACCGGCCTATTTGTTACAACTATCCATTCCATTATTGTCATTTGAAGAGAATTCTGGCGTATGTTTGCACTGACACAAAATATAACTGAAATGTCTGACAGTAAGCAACCTGTATTGAAGCTGAGATGTCTGTCTTTTATTCAAACCCCTGCGAACACCTCTTTTTGTTCAGTCTCTGATCTGTGTGTAACCCGGTCCACCTGCCTCCATCTCCTCCCTCTCCTCCCTCTCTTTTCTCTCCCTCATCACACTATACTCTCCAGCCCACTGCCAAGTCACCTCTCCGTGCCCACCTGTGCCAGATGGCCTGCGCCGCCGTTTGATTGGTCCAATGCGTGACTCGCGACCTCCCTTTGGCTCCGCGTCTCTGACCCCGATGGCTTTCTCGTCTGCTCGTATCGTACCTTTTTTATTTCTTTTTCCTGTCTTGGCCTTGACCCCTTCGCCTGTCCGTCTCTTCTTCGAGCCGCCGGGGGTTTGCGCAGCTGTAAAGATGGCTAACCTCTGCCAGTCAGGTGCTCACTTGTGTTACCCACTTTGGATTCAGCTTCACTGGGCAGGTCTCTTAGATTGGTCCATGCCCCTTTTGGCCTCTCAAGATGTTGCCAAAATTAACTTCTGTTAGCAGAGGAGTAATGACTTGTTTTAAATCCCATACTCCTAATGCATACTAATTTATTGTAAGCTGAGTCATAGTTGTAGTGTTATGTCACTGTATTACTCCATAAATCAAATGAATAAAAGTACTTAGTAGTAGTTTGGCACAATCTTATCTTTATTACGTAACAGGGTTGTCAAAAAGTAAATAACAAGATAACAAATTAATGCTAAAAAATACTCAGATACTGAAAAAATTACAAATAGTATAAAATTGGACTTTGTCTGTATTTAATGTTAATTACATTCTATAGTTGTTTTTTTTAAGTGTTTCATTATCACTGTCAAACATTTTCCGTTGTTGGAATTTTAAGCTTTGTAACACTACATCATAGTACTACATGCTATCTTTGTTATTATCATTATAGAAACAATTGTATATAAAGTATTAAATGACCACATCTATCACTGTTGTTTTAATACCAGGTCTATTTAGTCTTACATGACCTTAATAATATTTAATCACATATGAAATTGATTACCAAACGATTACTACTCATTATTTTAAGTCTATATTACAGCTATTACTACAACTCATAGCAACTATTATACACCATTATTGTACGAATGGACTAGACCATATTCACAATGAAACCTAACTTATACTTTACCTTTTTCACAACATTATGGTCATGAATAAAACATAAGTAATAAGTAATTCATTAATAAGTAACTTGTTAACTCAGGCTGATTCTAGAATTAAAATTAAAAATCGATTTATAGATGTACATATTGGCATAGACGGAGAGATTTGTGCAGTTCAACTGTTACAGATGTTCAGAGATTACATGTCTAACATTTAATTTGCACAAATCTCTGTCTATGCCAGTATCGACATCATGAAATCAATTTATAACTTTAATTCTAGAATCAGTTTGAGTTACTTATGTTATGTACTTATGTTTCTTATGTTTTAATCATTACTATAAGTTTGGTTTTGCTCAGTAGTAGTTCATTAACGCGTCGTCATTGTTCGCTTTTACATTTTCGTCATTCTTAACTTAACTTGACTTAACTTAACTTGCTTTCGTCTTTTAGCTCCCGTTAAAAGTTGCACTGCAGAGTTTTGAACTAACTGTAGTCGGTAAAGTGCGTTTTGTGAGCTGCTAGAATAAAGTGCGTTATAGTAGTCCAGGCGCGATGAAATAAAAGCGTGCACGATTTGTTCTGTTTTAGCCATTGTAGTTTTACCCAATCAACCAGACCAGATAAAAGGCACTTCCACACATGATTCTGTGTTCTGCTGCTGGAGAGGAAACTGCCTCCATATTGCGCCAGGCACATTTTGCACTTGCACTTTTTTTGTAATGATTGAAAACCAAAAAAAGTAAACTTGATAGTTTTGGGTAAATTCTTCATGGACAGAATATATCCTTTGTGGGCCTTGTTGATAAGGCAGATTTATGAAGTTGGTGGGAAATATGCGAGATGTTTCCACAGATATTTTGCCATAGAAAAGCATTAAACGGAAGTGACATTTACCCTATATCGCGTCACTTCCGACCGTTATGAAAAAGATCTACTCTTTGAGTGAACGATTAGTGCTACCCTTTTGACCGATATATACCTATATCTTTTTATGTCAGATGCCTTCCCTAACTTACTGTAGCTCTCACTTTATTACTTCTTTTTCATATAGTTCACATAGTTATTGATGTGCTGTGATGTGCTTAATCCAGTTTATTTTAAACAATTCACAAATATTCATTTTCTACTTGAGCCACAGGGAGGTAAACGTAATATATTTTAGTCAAGATAAAATGTAGGCCAACAGCTACAGCTATTACTATAACACCTATAGCAACTATTATACACCACCATTGTACCAACAGACTAGATTATATTCACATTGAAACCTGACCTATAATTCTTTGAGGGAATGATTAGTGCTACCCTTCTCACAAAAAAGGAAAAAAAAAAAAATCTTGATGTGCTTGAGGTCCCCCAACTCATTTCACCATGACAGCTGAGTATTATATAAGCACCATTATTAAGCATTAGGACCAGACTTGTACGAGAAAGGCCAGGTATAAAACACGTAAATTACTGATGAAATATTCTCAAAAGTACTTGCAGCATTCGTGTCACACTCACGGTACAATCACAAATGTCACTGGTGCCAGGATTACATTATTACTGTAATTAGCTGCACCCATTCTCCTCTGTCTGCTTTGTTCCAGGCTTTTCAGCGCACAGCAACTAAAAGGTACAATCTGACAGCACTCTGCTCCATCTGAGTCAAATCCTTGGCATTTCAGTCGTGAGTGAGTGATCCAATTTGTTTCTAAATGATCTCTCTAATGGAAAAGAGTAAGTTACATATGCGCGCAGTAAGTAGCCCTGAGTGGCAAATGGGAACGGCTATAGAGTCCCGTAAGATCATATTATGTTGAAGTGTAGGCGGAAAGGAAAGGTCCAGCTGACTGCTCCATGTTAAGTGACAGACAGAGACGAAGACACGAGACAGTTACAGAGAGGTGCAGTGACAGGCGCAGGAGAGGGGCAAATGGAAAAGCAAGGTGTTCCATTGATTTACTTTGACTTCCGCATAAAATATGAACAAGTGGACTAGGTCTGGTTAGATTTGAGAGTGTTAAGACTCAAATTATTTCAGATGGTTTTGTCAGTGGTTTGGGGTTGTTGTATAAAATAGGTGCAATTTGAAGGTTATGACCCCAAAAAACGATTACAGTTTTGCATATTGAGTAATTATTATTTTTGGTTCTTATTAAAACCATAAAAATAGCTTTCAATATGAATTTTCAGTAACACTTTTTCTTTAGAGACAATTAACTGTTATTATATAATTAACTTGGGGTGATGGGATGAGTATCATTCAGAAGTTGCCGATACGATACATACCTTGATACATAGGCCACAATACGATACACATCTCGATACAGTGCACTTTCGATTTGATACGATGTACTTCAAAATGATTCGATACTGTTCAATTAAAATAACGTCTAAATCATAGCTGTGATACTAAAAGTCTTTTTAGTATCATCGTCTTAGTCTTTTTGTGCAAAGTTAAGATGAAAAAAGCCCATTTTAATCCTCAAAACTGTGAAAATGTCAAATATGTTGCATAAACAAGCAACCTTCTTCTAAACAAGCAACAAAAATGTAACAAAATAATTTAGTAAAATATACCAAAAAATACATATATATATCGATACAGCAGCCCACGATATCAGTATCACCAAATTAAACGATACAGTATATTGATATTTCAATATTTTTGCACACCCCTACTTAGCTATTAGCTGGTATTAATCAAACACTTATTTATGCTTATTAAGATTTCAGTGTAGGCACAAAAACATCTATTGTACATTAAACTACTTTAATGGGAAAAAAATAGATAGTAGGTTAGTACTCGCAAATACAGCCTTAGACAAAATTGCATTGAAAGTACTTTATAATTACTAGCAAAGATGTAATTAAGCTCTTATTATGCATTTTACTATCAACTAGCTATTAATATATGGTCCCTAATCTAAAGTGTTGCCAAATTTTCTGAATATAAACAATTCATATAGTGACATCATGCTGGGGGTGTTCTACATCATGTATCTCTAGTCAAGTAAAAATGCAAAATTAATTTAACAACACTTTTTCAGGAGCCTGTGATCAATATGAACATTCATGGTCCTATTTAGATGTTTGATTTTCAACAAAACAGTGAGAATGTCCAACTGAAAAACTGATCTTGTGACTGTAATTATATGTGTGAGAGACTTTTAACAGCACAAATCATTTTACCCGTTGTAGTTCCAACTAACACAGCTCTTTATGATCAGATTGTGTTGAAATAAAGAACAGTTTAAAGTCTAACACAGCTTCTGATATTAGTGCCTTCAGTTAGCATCACACCCCCAGGGAATGGTGATGACCTGAGCTGCAAAGTATCAATACATTTTAACTTTAATCATTGCCATTTAACACAAAAAAGGAACAATTCTCTGCACCAAACTGTATCATTTTCCTGGACACCTCAATTAAAAAGACCCAGACTGATCATTAACCATTAGAAATGACTTGAATGTTTGTGTTGTAATTGTTTAGGATAGGTAAAATGGATAAACATATCATCACGTACTGGTATATACACAGTACTGACAGCATTCAAGTAAGTCATGGGGGTTCCTTTGCTCAAAGAGGTTTAAACTGACAAGAAGCCAGTTCCCAACTTCTTGAGTGAAAGGTGAGACTTCAACCAATTACTTTGTACAACACATCGTCCATGTTTGTTTAGAGAGTGGTACATGTGTTTTTCCCATTGGTTATTCCGCTGTCAGTCCTGTCCATCAGAACTCAGGGCTTTGAACAAGTTTTAAAAGGTTTGACTGTACAGAAGAATATGTGTACTATATGAAAATACTAAAACAATATATATATATATTTTTTTTTTTGGGGGGGGGGGGGGGGGGGGGGGGGATTACCTGACACTGTTTGTCCCTCAGTCATCAGGAGGTTTAGACAAAGTCCCTAGTTTTAAGTTTAAGTTCAGTGGTTCCCAACCTTGAATATTCCCTAACCCTTTGCCTTGTATCCAGAATACACATTTCTTTAATATTTTACAAAGATGTGAGTCCGGTCAACAACAAGTCTCGCCGTTTTCAGATGGCTGTGATTGACAGGTGACAGACTGACAGATTGACAGGCTCATGAGGGACACATATCTATCCATATTGGAAAAATAAGGGAAAAAAAATATCACAGCAGACTAGAAAACATTATTTAGAGAAGCACTTTGTTAATTTGTGAGATGAATTAGATTTTATTTGTAAATGACATGTGACCAATGAGCGCCTTCGTTTCACAAAAAATAAAAATCAAAATCTGATTAGAGGATAACATTTGACCAGGCTTGAGTAACTGATATCAGTGTGTGTTTATTTTATTTTATTTATTTAAAACAAGGACAGTGCACAGAAAACCTTAAAGGGAAAGTTCGGAATTTTGGACATAGGACTTCATTTTCTAGTGAGCCTGAGTGTTGGAGACATGTGGAGACAATTTTTTAAATATTCCATCCAGTCCTTGTATTTGTAGAGGTCACTGGTGCTAGACTAGCGCATGTCAATGGCCACTGTTTGTCTGCTACTTACCCACTCCACAAAACACCCGAGGCAAAACAATTATTACACCAGACTGTCGACATGAATGTCTGTGTCAATAGATTGATTTTAGAAGTAAAACCAAGCTTGCATTTGAAGGATTTATGTCTGAGCAAGTTGTCCTTCATGATAGAAAGCTTGGCAGCGGCGGACTGATATATGAGAAAATAGTCCCTCAAAATGCAACGATTCATATGATGCAAGATTAGTTTTATTTCAAACATTATTCTATCAACACAGACATTTACATCGATAATCTGGCGTAATAGTCTGACACTAAAAACCCACTCCACAAAGCACCCAAAGCAAAACAAACTATGGCCATTGACATGTGCTGGCCTAGCACCAGCGACCTCTGCATATACAAGAACTGAATGGAAGATTTTAAAAAGTGTCTCCACACGTTTCCAACACTCTGGCTCACTAGGAAATGATTCCCTATATTCAAAATTCCAGATTGTTCCTTTAATCTCAAAGAGAAAAGATGCTCTGTGCCAGATTTAGCTACAAGATACAAAGCTATAAATATTAGGCAACCAAACCCTCTTAAGACAAAGTATACATCTGTTTACTATAGCCATATTTTCTATTATTGCAATTGTATTTCCCTGTTTTAATGATATTGATGTCACTGATGCCTATCTGAAACACTGGTTTAACTCTGTCACACTCAACAGTCCCATATACTTTCAGTAGTACTTTAACCTAAATATCCATATAGATACTAGAGTATATTTTGAAGTAACAGTGGTAGCTTTTCTACACTACTGCACTGGGCTAACTACACCATATGCCATGTACAATTGTTTGATGTGTCCCGGTAATACGAAACAACAGCTCAGGCTTGTTGCAGCAGTTCTTACAGTGGTCAGTGGAGAGGCCAGGCTGAATACAAATGACCCATGTGTCAGATCCCTGCACACTGGCTGCACCCTGGACAGACCATCATTAGTGTAATTGTGCTGAAAAGATTTTAGCAGTCTTAGGTTAAAGCGGAGCACACCTGGTTTAATGAGCCAAAGACCAGTGACATGTCAGATGGTGTTGCCAGGATCTGTTTTTCTCATCCACATTTCAGCCATAACATTATGACCACTGAGCAAATAAAACATCTCTTCACTGTGTCTGAGAATCTCCAAAATTAGGTGTTCCTCCTGGTGAGCAGTTGTCAGTTTTTATCTACAGTAAACCCGACGACAGGTATATGGTAGTAGAGTTGATGTATTTCAAACTCAGTTTTGAAACTGAAGAAAAGCCTACTCCATACCAACTTTAATACTACAATGTATGATAATAAAAATGCTCAAAAGCTCATCTACAATAGTTAAAGGTGCACTATGTAACTTTGTGTTTGGGGGTCCATGACCTGCTTGTTTCTATGGAGATGTCATTGCGGTGCCTGGACATTAAACAGCTCTACCTTACATTTATTCAATTACAGGTGGCTTTATAGGGCAAGAAAACAGGCATTTTGACTGCGGGCGGGTCACTGTTCCACAGATCTGACCTGTAACTTAGCCTCGTTTGGTTTTCATGAAGGTAGAATACCATACTGTGAAACATTCCAGACAAAGCAATAACATCTCCATGAAGAAAAGCATTTGACGAACCCTCCACCAGAAAAGTTGCACAATGCACCTTTAACATTACACCTGAAAATCACCTTTCTGTTTGTTAAATTAATGTTTAAACAGTCCAAAAAAGAGTTGTTTTTTTTTTCTTTGTGCATAACAAAGGTTGGAATTCCTTTTTAGTGCTACATCTTATCATTTTTTTCTCAACTTTTCTTCACAAACTGCAAGAAAGTTGTATGCACTTTATTACCATACTGTTTTGGCTATATACAAACCACTGTAAAACTATCCAGGAAAGGTCCCACTTTGTTTCTTTTTGTTACTTTTTTCATTATAGATATCTATTCAAAGGAGTACTACTAGCTTTCTTTTGACAACCCATATAGGTATTAGTCTACAAAAGTAAAAATGGCAAGGACATAATCACTGACATAAAACTATTTATTGACATATATGACTTTTAAAAATTTACACACAATTTACAGCTTTTTGAACTGGGAGAAAAGCACTAATCAGTGTACCATTGTTCTGTGCCTATATACATAAATTGCAGTGCTGTATTGCTACAAGTTGTTTTGACTGAACAAGAAACGGGTGATTTTGAACATAAGAAGAAACTTTAAAGGTGCAACTTTTCTGGAGGAGGGTCTGCTACCTACTTGTCTCCATGGAGATGTTATTGCTTTGCCTGGAATGTTCCGTGGTATGACATTAAACATATCCATCTAGCATTAATTCATTGCAGGAGTTTCTATTGCTCAAAAATACAATAATTCCATTTGTGAATAAAGGCGACTCTCCACAGATCTGAACTGTGATGTAGTGTAGTGCTCCGTCGTGTTATATAGGTTTAATCTATACGGTGGAACATTCTAGACAAAGCAGAAACATTTCCATGGAGATACACAGTGCATCTTTAAGGGACAATACATTCATTCATAACAGCATTCAGATTTAAGACCGCCTCAAGCAAACAGGGGTTTCTTTATAAAGATAATGACTTGCACTGAATATGATGATTATTACATGCTATTTTACGCCTAAGGTATCTTCAATTACCTGTTCTGTATCAAAGCTATTTCAATTGGGCAACTGGCAGGTGTTATTTTATTTGTTGTGCAGTTGTGTGTTGTGGATACAAAATTATGAAAACGATTTAATGTTGATTACATGGTAGCTTTGACCTGTGTGTATTCAGATCAGAGATTGAGTTTAAATTCAAAGGCCCTCCAGCTGTTCTGTGTGTGCATGTGTGTGTATTGTATGTGTGAGCTCACTGTCTCATCAGGGGGTCCGTCATTCTCACATGTTCATAAAAAATGTAAAAATGTTATGGTTAATGGCATAATCCATCATTACAAATAACATGTGTTTTATTCACGACAGGCTTTGAACGCCACAGTCATTAGCGCAGTACATACAGACCAAAATCATTAAAAATCTGTTCTCCTAAAAGAAGACAGAACGTATTTAGTTATTTTTCTCTGGGTTGGGGGGGTGTGTCAGCTGCTGCATTCAAACTAATTCAACATTTTCATTATTGACATTATTGGGGCGACAGTATTGTAGAATGTTTCTCCACTGATCCAAAGGTTGGCGGTTTGAATCCGAATCAACATAACCATCACTGGTAGAGTGGTCAAATCACTGCCCCACAGATTGGCGGTGTGATTGCATGCTGTTGTTGTGTTCTTGGGCAAGACACTTAACCCAGTTTGCCACCAGTGTCTGTGTACACTGGTGTGTGAAGGTATGTGTGAATGGGTGAGTGGTTCTTTGATGTAAAAAGTGCCTAGAAGGGGGAAAAGAACCCATTGCTCTCTCTGCAATAGGAAGGCCATGTGGAGTAAAAATCTGCCTGATCTAACAAACAATGCACAATGAAAAAGAATACAAAGCTAAAAATCAGCTGATGATTGCTTAATGGGACAGTTTGGAATTTTGGACATAGGGCCTCATTTCCTAGTGAGCCAGAGTGTTGGAGACGTGTGGAGACTCTTTTTAAAATATTCTATCCAGTCCTTGTATTTGCAGAGGTCACTGGTGCTAGACTAGTGCATGTTAATGGTCACAGTTATCCTGCCACTAAAAACAGTCTTACCCACTCCACAAAACACCCGAAGCAAATCTATTATTACGCCAGACTGTTGATGTAAATGTCTATGTCAATAAAACAATTTTAGAAGTAAAACCAAGCTTGCATTTGAAGGATTTACGTCTGAGCAGCAGCAGAGTGTTGTACTTCCTGACAGAAAGCTTAGCAGCGGAGGACTGATGTATGAGAAAATAGTCCCTCAACAATTCATGCGATGCAAGGTTAGTTTTATATCAAACATTATTCTATCAACACAGACATAATCTGGTGTAATAATAGATTTGCTTCGGCTGCTTTGTGGAATGGGTAAGACTGTTTTTAGTGGCAGGCTAACTATGGAAATTGACATGCACTAGCCTAGCACCAGTGACCTCTGCAAATACCAGGACTGGATGGAATATTTTAAAAAGTCTCTCTACACATCTCCAGCATCTGGCTCAATAGGAAATGGGGCCCTATGTCTGAACTGTACCTGTAAGAAACACTCTGAGGCGGAGTGCGCTACCTGCTTGTTTCCATGGATTTGTTCCTGCTTTGCTTGAAATGTTCCATGTAAGGTATTAAACATACATATTGTGCATTTATTCATTTACATGTGTTTTTATTGCTGAAAAATACCTCGAGAAACAGGCATACTTACTGCGAGAAGGATTGACTCTGACCTAACTTGACCTGACGGCATCACCTGCATGTAGATCAATACAATACTGTGGAACATTCTAGATAAAACAGTAACATCTATGGAGACAAGCTGAAAACTTACATAATACATTTTAAATTAATTTCTGTTCTCAGATGTTACCATCACAGTCATGTTGCTGTTCTTTTAAATTGCGATCATCTGGAATGTGCTTGTTAGTTTAGCCACTGAAACACTGTCGCCACCTCTCCAGAGAAATACCTGCTAAAAGATGCACAAAGCTTGTTCCACAGCTTGTCTTGTCGCGTCCTCAAGAAACACAAAACAATATCTCCTGCAATGAAAACTGTACACTCTCCAACCTTGAGTGGTGTGCGGAAATCAATTTCAAGTTGTAAAATACTAGAAGAAAAACACCTATGTCCTTGATGCAGCAATAAAATGTTCCAAATAGTCACAAATCTCTCACTTGTGGTGCCAAAAGATTATGTAAGAGGTATTATTGCTCCAGCCAATAGAGACCTGACAGACTTCACACTGATACGGACCAATCAGAGCACACCATCTGCCCGGTGCACTGTCCAATCACACCACATCTAACAGGTCTATAAACGTACAGACATATGGCACCTCTATTGCGCCTACATGCATAGATACAACATACAGGGGTTGGTCGCAAATCATTATAGGCTACACTGGTTTTGCGCTTGCTGCTTCTATAATGTGTAAAAATATGTCTGGGTTTAGTACGCTGCTTATTTGTGTTCCTGTTCTCACTTTTCCATCAATTCTTTGACAGGTTTCAACTCTTCAACCCTTTGACAGCAATTTACAGCTCAACTCTGTGATTCTGTAATTGGTACGGCACTGGGCTTGCACGCTGAAATCTGGGGGTTCGAATCCCTCTCAGAACCTGTACTTGACTGTACCATGCTGTGTTCTTCACAGTTAGACTGTGTAAGCAGAGAAACCAGTTTGAAACCAACTGTCCACAAGCTTCTGGATAATTATTGAGCACATGATTTTCAGTGCTGTAAACACACACAAACACAAGTTTAATTCTATAGCCAGTGGCGGAGTTAACAATTTGGGGGTCTAAGGCGAACTTGAGTTTGGGGCCCTCAGTATAATGCACTGTTTTTGTTTTTGTTTTTTTTGTTTTTTTTTTTTATGTTTATTGTCTGTTTTCCCCCATTGTTCTTGAGACACGTACATCTCTATTTGAATTAGGGTGGATTGGAAACCTGTCTTATTAGTTATGTTGCCTACAAGATAACCAGAGCTGAAAGTAGTTTTTTTTTTTTTTTTACTAGTACCATTACATTTTTATTTAGATCCATACATATGATTATGATTATGATTATGCTATGTTTGTGTTCAAATCAGGGTCAAGCTGACTAGTCCATTCTAATGTGAGAGGGGGAATGATTTGACAGCTAAAATAGATCTGACAATCAGATACTATTTTGATGGTGTTTTTTTTTTCCCCCTTTTAAACCACTCTCATTTAATGTTGAGAATATTTAGAGAAAATCAAATAACTCTGATGCCTCGCCCATTAGTGGTACTGACAAGGGCCCCCTCTAGGTTTGGGGGCCCTAAGCGGCTGCCTGCTTTTGCCTAATGGCAGCAACGCCTCTGACATGCAAAATATAGCTATCAGGCCAATTTTTGTTGTGCCTCAAGCCTCCTGCTGAATTGTCCCAATAGGCAGACGTTTTTACTACAAATGTAAGTGATTCTAATACTACCTCAATAACATCACATTGCATTGTGATATAGACCTAAGATTCCTGTTCCACACCTTATTAAAGGTATAGGGGCTCAATCAAAGCTGTAAAATGCAGTGTGAATGACTCACTGTATCAACATCAGTCTATGGCCCTCTACTTCAAATATATTTCAGTATGCAGTCATTGCTTGAAAAGTTTGTACACCCCTGTGCTACACATTCTAAAGTAAATTCAGATAAAGACCATACCAGAAAAAGTCCTGGTCATACCCCAAGTTGATGCCCAATTCCACCATATTGTTGTGATTTATAAGGCACATTCGGACAGATTGTTGCTATTTCCACCAAAATGCAACAGGATCAGACAGAGGACAGATGCTATAAGATTACTGTTTGTCTATAGGCTGTCTGCATTGATGGAGAAGCTGTGTCAGGGTGTCATTAGGAGGTATTAACTGTCACACACGGAGCTGAGATGATTGAACGCTACAGCTGACTCCCTTTTTGTTTCAGAGAGGCACAGAAAATAATACAAGCTTCAGAAATCAGTTTCATTCACTGTCACTGTAAATGCACAATTCAAACACAAGGCTGCTTTAATTTGACATGAAAGACATAGATATAGTTAGGTAAACATGATAGTCGTTTGTAAAAGGAAATGTATTTGATATTTTAAAAAATCTGCCTTATACTAGTGTACTGCTGGTTGCCTGTGGTTACCCTGACTGAGTTAAGAAGGAAGATCTGAAATTTAAGTATCTATTAGTTTTAAGCTTTCTCCTTATATACCACTCCTTACAAATCATGGTAGAGCATTGTGGCAGAGTGGTTAGCCTTAGCAGCCTTTTCCAGGAACCTCTTTGAGCATCAACATTGTTATTGTGTTATCATGGACCTGTCAGGTTTGTTCTCAGCATCCAAAAACATGTTGTGTTGTGTATGACTACAGACTGTGTGTGTCAGTTCTAACTGGTCAAATGTTTTCTGCTGAGAGTTAGAGGTGGGCTGCAAAAATTCTACTTAAAGGTGCATTGCGCAACATTTCTGATACTACTTGCCTTCATGAAGATGTTATTGCTTTGCCTGGAAGGTTGCATGGTATGACATATCCACCTAGCATTTATTAACAATTTATTGGTCAAAAATACAAGAATTCTGTGAATAGGGGTGGCTTTCCACAGATCTGAACTGTAATGTAGTGCTGTAGCCTGTTTGTCTCCCTCATGATGTATCGGTTTAATCTATGCTACGGCACATTCTAGATGAAACTAAAATATTTCCATGGTGACAAGGAGGTGGCGAACTCTCCTCTAGAAATGTTATGCGGTACACCTTAAAGTAAGAGGGCTATAACTTCAATAAAAATATGACTCAAGCAGAAGTAACAGTATATGGTATAAGATCTCTTATTTCCTCAGAAAAGAAGTGAACAGAGAATCCAAATCCAAATCAATTTTATATTAAATATTACATTTATAAAGACGATTAAAAAGAACAAAGTGGACCAAAGTGCTGTACACAGGGATAAAGCAGTTTAAATGGTGGTCATTTGGACACTGTTTTTGTAATTAAGAACTTGCAACTCCCATCCAGAAGCCATTTTCAGTTTAGTGGTGCTGGCTGAGAAAACACATAAAGCAAAAAAAAAAAACTGCAAAAAGCAATATCTATAAGGCAACATTACTTAAACTTAGAACATTTGACTTTATTTGAGTAGATTACGTATTTTCTTAATTCAGGCAACATTAGATTGTTTGTGGAAAGATTTTTTTTTTTTTTAAATCTTATCTTAAGTGTAAGGAAGATGTGTTCATATTTTAAAGATGTATGATGTAACTTTTTGGATCGGGGTCCATTAACTACTTATTTCTACGGATATGACACTAATGTTTCACAGTATGACATTAAACAGCTCTACCTTGCATGCATTCAATTACAGGTGCTCAAAAATACTTAGAACAATGGACATTCTGACTGTGAGCATGGTTGCCTCTCCATAGATCTGACCTGTAACTTAGTCTGGTTTGGTCTCCACGAAGATAGAAAGATTTAATGCCATACTGTGAAACAATCCACACAAAGCAATACATCATGGAGAAAGGCATTACCTTTTAGAACAAAAAGTCTTGTTCCATTGGTAGATCATTTAACTTGTCAACTGAAACGTAGAAATTATGATAAAACTTTCTTAATTCAATCATCTTAATTTGACTAGATTTAAACTTTTGCAGTGCAGTCTCGATGAGCACCGATGAAAGCTTCTCTACACCATTTCGTACGAGACTTTACTTTGTAGAGACCCCTGCTGTTTACTATCACACTGTGGGATGTTGTTGTGATTTTAGCTGCTGCTCTGCACTTAACATCGAAAATCATTATAAAGTCCCCTATGCTGCGTTTTAACACACACAGAGACACACACTCACATGAGTCTATATAGTGCATCTGGAGCTCCACCACAAACAATGGGATCTCTGCGGTGGGACTGCTAATTAACAACACTGACACCGGCTGGCTTTGGGTTTATCTGATGAGCTGCTATCGACGACTCATTATCAAAGTCAAATGTCTGAGCAGCAGATTTGTGGAAACACTGTTTATGGCACTTGTTTGGTAATGCTGTTAGCCAAGAGCACTACATCAGATAACTTCATCACCTTTGCACTGCTGTCGCTCCAGGAGTTTTGAGCAACAAACTGTGTGATATATTGAAACATCTATCAGCCTAAAAGTCCAGAACCTAAAAGTGGCCTTGCTAAAGCACAGGACATACCTTGCAATGGTGCTTGTTCTGCTACTGCTTTTATAAATTCAGTTATGTTGAAAATTTTGATTACATGCCCTAAATGTCCCAGATACGGTCCTCCAAAAATACTGTATTACATTCTCAGCAAAAACTGATTACCCTGAACTGAACTCTTACTTCTGTAACTGAATAAATGTATGGTAGAACTGTTTAATGTCAAGCTGCGGAACATTCCTGGAAGAGCAATGACATATCCATAGAAACAAGGTGACAAAAAGTTACACAGTGAACCTTTATAGGGCCTGTACTTAAATTTTTTTTCCCCATGTACTGGAGTAAAAAGTGTCTTTCCCTAGTACAGATATATTGTATGAGCAACTCTTGTGTTAAAAACAAAAAGTCTGCTGCATGCTGTCTGCATCTAAATATAAAGTATTTTATTGTCCGAAAATCAGTAATTGACGTTAGCATGCTAGTTGTTGTTAGCATTACTGTTACAGGAAATCTTTGGGCTCTGGGAGTTATGACAACAGTTTGTTGATCTTGACTTTAAAAGCCGTAGGTTTGGTCTCAGCTTTCGTGAGGACATTCCCCATGAAACCAACTGATAGGTTTCTTGTACTTACTTGTAGGTTGTTTTACTGGATAACAGTGATGTAGAAGTTTGTAGCAGATTTCCCTTTGCTTGTTGGTGATGAAATATTTGTGCTTTAATATACATACATTTTTCAGTGGAATATTGTCAGTAGAGTCGGGCTGCTAACAGTGCACGAGTAGGGCTCGGTTTGGGAGGTGTATTTGTGGCAGTAGTCGCTCTTTTTCAGTGGCGACTCATTACAAGGCAAGTTTAAGTCAATTAAATTTTTCAAAGTTTGGTGCACAGCGTCTTCACTCACGCCTGCTCAAGCCAACATCCCCAGTTTAGGTTCCTGGCTCCACTAATGACATCACTCTGTTGCAGCCAATGAAATAGCGGCAGGAGTAACCCTGTCGTCTTATCACTGAATACATCTCATAATGTCTAATAAAGAAAATGTGAACAAAAATGTGTTAAATTAATACTAATATTAATTTATTAAAATTAAATGCCAACTATTGGAAGGGACTATTTTGTTTTCCCAAAATATTGGTTGTGACACATCCTCACTGTCCCTATGCAAACCTACGCCCTTGCTTGATTAATTGATCTGATAGTATCTTTAATCATTTGTAACTGCACAGCCAAAAAAGAAAATTCAAGAAAAAATACAAAATGGGTTTAAAAAATTTTTCAGGAGCCTGTGATCAGTATGAACATTCTTGGTCCTGTTTAGGTGTTTTTCAACAAAAACTTTGCAAGTAATAACTGAAAAACTGTTGGCTAGTTTGTAATTGTAATTTTATGTGTGAGAGACTTTTTTTTAATTGCACCTCTTATAGTTCCAACCAAGTCAGCTCTTTCTGGTCAAACTGTGTTAAAATAGAGCTCAGATTAAAGTCTAATTTGCATAACGGAGCTTCAGACAGAGTAGTGCTTTCCATTAGCTTCACACCTCCAGGGAATGTGGACGACATTAGCTGTAAAGTCTCCATAGAGAAGTGGGCAGGGACATGCTCCACTTTGTTCCTGTAAAATTAAGCAGGGAAGAGTGCTTTCTAAATACATTATTGAGAAGCCGCAAGTCTTCACCGGGCCAAGTCAAGTCCCAAGTGATGGTCCATTTTATCGAAGTTTCAAGTGCTCAAAACAGCTACTCAATTCTGCAACCTAGACTCCACCAAATCCAATTCATTTAAACAGAACAATATAACCAGAAGTAATCTATCATTTTCCACGCTATAACTAACTTCCACTTTGTCTCTCTGGCCTCTTTCAAAATGCCATATGCTCTCAGATATATTAGGTAAACACATTTGAGTTCACAGCCTGCAGCCGTGCCGTGAATAGGACTACAAAATGTCTAGACTGAAAGTGAGACAAATGGAAAAATACCTGAATTAATGCAAAGGGTCACTCCCATTTGGGATTCAAATCATTTTTCACGTTTAAAGCGACGCTGTGATTAATTTCAGATAAGAGAGTATATTCTTTGATTGAACGGTCTGATCACTGCTTCATATTAATGTTAGGGTATGTAAGCAGGTTAAGTCACTACATATTAAGGGCTGAATAATGCACTACATGTTATCGCTGTTATCACAACTGATCTACATGGGTTTCATTATGGTTATCCTACAGAAGATGGGAGGACTCCTAACAAATGCAAATGCCGCAACAACACAAATCCAAATGCCACAACACAACAAAAAGCCACAGCGGAAGTAACCATGGGACTCTATTTTCCGACAGACCAAGCGACGGTCAGACAGTGACATCGATCCTGGCCGCAAAACAATAAATTACTTTTACTTACGTTTCTAACTTCGTTCACTTCTCTGTTCCTTTACTTTTCACATTCTTGTTCTTCTTCAACTTTTCCCATTCACTTCCCGCTTGATCCTTTAACGCTTTGCTTGGTCCGTCGGAAAATTGAATCCTGTGGTCACTTCCGTTGTGGTTTTTTGGTTTGATGTGGCTTTTTGGTTTGATGTGGCTTTTTGGTTTAATGTGGTGTTTGCATTTGTGTTATGGCGTTTGCTTTAATATAGAGTCCCACAATCAATTCCGTTGTGACTTTTTTTTTCACCATGTGACATCACAAAATGGAACTGAGGGTTTTGCATGGCTTGTGTGAATAAAACAAAAAACAACTCCTGGTGTGTTTGTGATGAGGAAACAACATTATAACAGATCAGAGCATTGCATATATGGGCCCTCTGAAGTCTATACTCTGAAGTCTACTCACCAAATTCACTGAATTGTCTCCTGTTCAGTTTAGCTTGGCTGAAAATATAGGTTCAATTTAAAGTGTTATTACGGGACATAATAGGCTATAGGGTCCAATCTAGTTTAATATGCTTTCTAATAGTTGAAGTACTGGGTTTTAACCGTATTTAAAGGTGCACAACTGCACTTTACTGGTGGACATTCTACTCCCTACTATATTATGATTTTGCCTGGAATGTTCCACAGTAAGGCATGAATTGTACAATTGACAATACACATATTGGAGCAGTACACAAGATGGAGGAGCCAATAAAATATAAAGATACACTAGGATACATTTCTTCTCATAAGAAATAATGAGGCAGAGTATATGCATTACAATTTAACAACAAAATAATGACTTGAGCAGATTCTATTGTAATATGTGACTAAATGCATTGGTTAGTTTTCATTTGATTTATAGAGATCAAGTAAAATCATTATATTGCCTGACAAGAAGGCCATAGAGATAATGGCGTTGTAATGAGATGAGATAAAATGTTTTCTTGACACAAATGGAGGAGCAGCCACTTTCAGAACAAGCTACAATTATGGTGTTGACGCAAATAACAGAATGGTTGAGTTAATAGTGGAAGACAAAGCAAATTACAATTGCCAAAAATTGATATAAATAAATGGAAATTAGAGCTCATGAGTTTTAAATTTAGATACTGTTTTTTTTTAATAATATACATTTTATTTATAAAGTGCTTTTCTAAACACTGAAAGACTCTGTACAAAGAATATTCAAAAGAGTTTATACACCACAAGGTAATAGACAAAATATAGGCGTGATTTAAAAGCAGTCTAGACATTAAAATCAGTTCTAAATAGACGGGTTTTGAGTGGTTCCTGGAGGTGGAGAGTTTAGCACAGTTAAAGGTTTGCTGAGGTGGGGGGACAGTGATGGAGAAAGCTCTGTCTGCACAGGTTCAGAGCTTAGTCTTACAAAAGAGGGACAGGAGCAGAGACAGGCGCAGAGACAGGGGCAGACAGGAGCAAAGACAGGAGCAGGGGAGGGATAGGAAGTGTGGGGGTGCAGCAGGTCTGAGGATGGGGCCTGGTTGTGGAGGCTTTGAAGGTGTTGAGGACTTTGATGTGGATGTGCTGATATATAAATATATATATAACATTTAGGTTTAAATTGACAATGACTTGACAACTGTACTTTTCAGTCCATGACAAACAGATTGTCTTAGATGTTGTATTGAAGATCTAATTGTAAGAGAGCCATTTGGTTAGATAGTTCCTTGATTTGCATATCATTGCATTTAGTTCACTCCAGGTATGTTTTTATAAACTAAATTAGAAAATATCATAATATAGGCCCTAGAGCAAATGACTATTAGAAAATGTGCTAACACTTAGTGTTTTAATAAAGCATAGACAAATACTTATTTAAAATTAACAAATGGTTAATTAAGAGGGTTAGTAACTCCTTAAATATCACCCTAAGCTAGAACTCCCAGCCTTAGCCCCTTCTACTCTTAATCAGTCTTAATATACTATTTATTCTTTAGGAATTAAGTCTTTGTTTATGCCTTATTTAGACTTTGTTTCACTATGAAGTTATTTCATTTTTTCTGTTGTGAGTTTGGATCAGTGTCTTTTTGAATTTTACATAACTGTGAGGTATGACCAACTTCAGCAGATTTGCTTACTACTGTGAATAACGTCTACAACTGTCACTTTGTATGCACATATGTATTACTGTATGTATGAGCCTTGATGCGGTTTGCTACCTGACACCTGGTATCAGTGAATCTAGTGCACATCATTGAAGAAGGCACGCACACGCTGACAAGACAGTACAGGAAAAAATGGAATTTCTTAAAACCTTCAGAATCTATTAGATAATTGAGTGCAACAAAACCCAGTGGAATCCCACTTCAAGACAACTTTCTTTTTACACACATTTGAAATTGTAGTGTGGCCGTTCGTGTTTCCCCATTGTACTCTTCTCCAAGGGCCACAGTGCTCTATAATAAAGGAGCAGGATATTGGACTGGTAGATACTTATGTGGAGCAGAGACACATACAAGAGCACAGCAATAAACCCCTTCTATATTTATTCCTCCGAGTGATAAAACCCAACAGTGTTTAAAGCGTCTGGTTGAAATGGTGACCTTGTCTCCGTGAATCAGCAGAAAACTCTTTTTGTTGTGGGGCTTGCCTTGGTGTAAACTTCTTTAGCATAAACTAAACTGCAGTGTAAGTGTACAAGGTTGTTTGTGGACACTGTAGGGGGGAAAAATTTAAATAAAAAAGGTGGTACATTTTCTAGACACAGTACTAGTACTATGCAAAGATAAAGGGCCTATATTATGCTGTTTAGTTTCAGTCACACAAACTCTGCATATTTAGTCTGAGTTCTAATTTTAGGATGAATTCTAATCTCAAACCACATCATTCCAACTGGTGATGTTATACAGGAAGTGCTCCACTGTGGTTTTAAACTGTGTACACCTTCAGTAGAATCATTTGGATGATTTCAGCCCTGGATTTTCCAGTCTCTACTAAAGGAAAGTTAAAACGTAACTTGAAAACTCATGCTTCATGACATCACAAGGTGGACCAGAGCATTTGGAGGGATGTGCACTCTAATAATACAGGATTACTCAAACACATGTGAATGGAACAAAACACAACTCCACTACATTTTAACATGGTTTAAGCTCACAAGTGTCAATTTTGTGTAATATAGGACCTTTAAGCATCTATATTTTCACTCATAAAATGAAATGTTTTATGCTTGTTTTTATGCTTTGTGTTCTATTTACAGGTTTTAAATAGATAATTAAAACCCAAAACTTGTCACATAGTTTTCAGATTCTTGAATGCTATCATGTTTTACTTCCAGAAGCGGGCCAAGATCAACTTTTTTGACCTTGTTCCAAAATAAAATGGCTGCAGGCACAAAGCTGTCTTTATACAGTTCTGTTTTATTTTCCAGCTTTTATGTGTTTGTGTGTTTAACATGAGTACACCAGCCCAGAGGACAGACAGTACTGGTCCATGCGAGACTCCAGGGGCCCAGCAAAGAAAATGAGTGAGATCTGGTGTGGCTCCCACAGGCCCCATGTGTCACTGTGCCCTTGATCACAGTATTAACAGCCCCATCAGGGCTTCAGCCAGCTTCAGTCAGCTGCTAATTGGTCCGACACAGACACAAGACAACAGCGGCTCTCATGGACGCCCCCTGGATGTGACTATTTGAATTATACAAAGTGTGATGTTATTCTGGCATATATAGGTCCAATCTGGTCCTCATAAATCATGTTTCCAATGATTCTGTATGGAGCAGATTGGGACAGTCTGTCTAACTATACCTTTCAATGCTACTGAAGCAGATAAAAGCAGAGAAGCATTATTTCTTACCAAACTCTGACTTGATGTTGTGATAAACCATTGTATTTTCAGTGATGACTAAGTATATGCTGTGCTGATATACTAACCAAAACAAAGCTTGTTCATAATTGTACTGAACTCGCATCAAGACATATCATATTATATTTCCAGTGTATAATGCCTCTAACAGGAACAAACCCAACACATTACATAAAGGGACATTTGCTTATTTATTTGTTTGTTTATTCCACGGACAGTGCATATTAGTGAACATTTCTGTAAATATGCCAGGAAGACTATTTTACATCTGTAGTCCCAGTCATAGTTATCTGTGGTTTGGGAAAATCAGTGATGATACTATAGTACTAAAACAAGTTAACCATATATAACCCTGTTCATGTTTACTTTCTTAAATATTTTCCATTATAAAGATACTGAGCTGTGTGGAATAAGGGGAATTTCAAAGCTCATAGCAAGAAATCATCAAAATCATTTATTGGGTCTTAAAAACACCATCAGGTCATTGTTCACTTGGCTGAACATGAATTGTAATTATAGTTTTAAGAACTTAGTGACTTTTAGGAGCAAAATTATAATACGGTTCAAAGGTCTAAGGGACTTTAATGTTGTTTTTTACTATTTTATTATATATTGATGTTAAATGCATCTTAAATTGTGTTTTATGAATAGACTTAAAATGTCTCTTTTTGGCTGACTTTCTGTCTAGTAAAATTGAATCACTAAAGTTAAGTTAAAAGCAGTGGGATTATATAGTTATGCTTTCTAATTCTTATCTGCCTTTACTGTTCATTTCCTTTTTCTCCTTTAAAAGAATGATAAGAAAGTTACTGATAAATAATATGAACTGTTATTGCTACTTCTTCACCTTTTATGTGTTGATATAGGGAGCAGGAGAAAGGCATATTCTAATATTCTTGTCATTTTTTGAATAAAATGTGTAAACTCCAACATGAGCTATAATAATCATAAAAATACTTCCCTTAAACTGTATTAAATGTGTCTTCCATTTACATAGGGTGAATGTCTATGGGTTTAATAGCTGCACACATATAGCTAATGGCAACTGAAAGTGTCAACAACTGCTGCCTTTCCAGTCGCACTAATTATCAGCACTCAGCTTTGGCATTTCACGTGGCTTAATTAGTGCTTAATGAGGGACTAGTTTTTCTTTGGTTTCCAAAATATATGTAACACTGAATATCTTTGGCATAATTTTAGGTCCTATATTATGCAATATTGACTCTTGTGAGCTTTAAGTCTTGTTATAATGCGGTTACCTCATCAAAACATACCTGGAGTTGTAGTTTTGCTTCATTCACATGTTTGAGCAACTCTTTATAATTACATTTCCAAAGCTCAAAATGCTCCGTTCCAGCTTGTGATGTCATTAAGCGATAGTTTTCAAGTCAACTGCTAGGCAAGTACAGGGTTGAAATTATCCAAATGTTTTAAGTGAAAGTATATGGAGTTTAAAAACACAGCGGAGCAATTTCTGTATTTTTGTACTACCACATGACAACACAGCTTCAGGTATGTTTGTGATGAGGAAATAACATTATAACATATATCAGAAAATAGCATAACATTTAAGAAGTTGCCGATACGATCCATTCCTCAATACATAGGCCACGATACGATACATATCTCCATACAGTGCACTTTTGATTTGATATGATATATTTCAAATCGATTCGACACGGTTCAATAAAAAATGAAGGCTAAATCATAGCTGTGATACTAAAAGTTTTTTGTTAAACCACTTCTTGTGCAAAGTTAATATGAAACACACACATTTTAATCCTCAAAACAGTGAAAATATCAAATGTGTCGCATAAATGAGTTTCCTTTCACTAATCAAGTAACAAAACTCTAGCTCTGTAACAAAATAATGTAGTAAAATATACCATAAAATACTCTTGGCGATGTATCGATACAGCAGCCCATGATATCGATACTGTATCATCACATTTAACGATATGATATATAGATATTTTTATATTTTTGCACACCCCTGTAGGTAATGTAGTATTGTAGTAATGTAATATGGTAGCCAGGCTGGTGCCACCTAGTGCCTCCGCTCAATTAAATTTCTCTCCAGAAACTAGGTCAGGATACAATGGTTCACAAAAACCCCGGAAGTGCAAGCTCGGGCACCAGCCAATCAACAAAGAGTCATATAGTCAGTGTTGTTAACAATTCCCGAGATCGAGGATTTAAAAGAGGAATAAAGAGAATGGTGAATTCCATCAAGAGGAAAGATGTTATTGCCCTTCTTCCTACGGGATTTGGGAAAAGCTTAATATACCAGTTAGCCTCGTTAGCGGCACATTACATACGTCACAACCAAATAGCAGCGATTGGTTAAATGTTAAAAAGTACCCACCTTCCGTCAAGTGAACGAAATCTAAGAGTGGCTGAGTGCCAGTCTGCACCCACCAGTCACACACACATACAGTACACACAGAAACGTGAGGTCTCTATGCTTCTTGGGGGCATTACATTGACTTTCACACATTTCTTGAAGCCTGATCCTGACCACTTAAGGTTAGCTTAATCTACACCAGGAATCTCCAGCCTTTTCCCTCCCGGTGTGCTGTCTTTATAAAATGAAAATGCCAGAGAGCTACTTATTTTAACGGTCACAGGAATCAAGTATATAAGAGGAGCGGTAAGCCTCAGACGGGGTACAGTCAGATGCCTATAAAACATAAACCATTATCCATTTATTAGTGCACAGAGTCAGGCATCACAATGATACATTCACAATGGTAATTCATCACAGTTTAGTTATTCAGCACAATACATAGAATTCAGAAATGTTTTACTGAGCTACTTAAAGACGTGGAGAGCTACTAGTCATTCTTAAGCCAGGTTGTTGGAGACCACTGATCTGCTTCAAACCTTGATCTTTTTTAGACCAATTCTGAATCTTAAAGGTGCACTATGCAACTTTTTGCCTGGCGGTATCTCACCTGCTTTTTTCTATGGATATGTCATTGCTCTACCTGGAAAGTTCCACACTATGACTTTAAACAACTCTACCTTACCTTACCTTTCCTTCTCCACAGATCTGACCTGTAACTTGGTCTGGTTTGGTCTCCATGAAGATAGGAAGGTTTAATACCATGTGAAACATTCCAGACAAAGCAATAACATCTCCATGGAGAAAAGAATTTGACGGATCCACCACCAGAAAAGTTACACAATGCACCTTTAAATCATGTTGTTGAGTTAATAATAAAGGATTAACAACATTTTATTACGTGAAGGTCCCATACTGATATTAATCCCCACATGATTTTGCCTTTTTATTTTTGTTTTGTTTTTATATGCGCTGCAATTATTTCTATTGGATATATTTGCAAAATGGTTTGTGTAGCTTTCATCTCGCTGTTATGATGTATGAATTATACAAACTGGACATGCAAAGAGGAAAAGTTGAGAGTCTGAGATTAAAGCGGTCATTATTTTTTCTTACACATTTTGATGGCACTTCAAAATATAAAGATTCAAATAATGTCCCTTGAAATGTTTTCTTCCAAGTATATCCAATATGCAACTTTTCTGGTGGAGGGTTTGTCAATACTATTACATTTACTCAGTTACAGGTAGGGGTGAAACGACAACAAAAATCTTGGCTCGGTTTTCAGGTAATTCATTTTCAGGTTCGGTTCATTTTTGGTACAGTATGCACAGAATGCAAAACCATTTGTGTGTTTCTTAAACTAACAATTAGTTTTAACATTATACAAACAGGAAAATAAAATAAATGCAAAGTGCTGCTTGGTAATACTAATGAGTTAAATAAAATATTCTCAAATAAAGAAAACTTGGGGGGAGGAGATTTCATGCCGGTGAAAGGTGAAAAAGAAAACTGCAGCGCGCAACAGCAGTTTTTGCAAGGACAAGGCAGGGGGAAATTGTTGTCAAGGCGGCCACCCTAACTATAAACTGCGGGAAACACTGCCACCCCAATCACGAATGAGTTCCCTCGTGAATATTAAAGAGCCGCGTCTTTGTGTAGCTGCACATGTTGTGGCGGAATGTAACTATGCACAAATTGCGCAAATTCACTCATACAAAATACATGTACCATTACACACCTAGTTACAGGTGTTTTGATTGTGACACAGATCGCCTCTCCACAGACTTACGCCCGTAACTTGACCTGGTGTCGTTTGTTGGTGTTGTCATGGTGACCAAACTTTTACAACATATCAGACAAAGCTATAGCAAATGCATGGCGATAAACAGGTATGAACACTTCACCTGAAAAGTTACATAGTGCTAGACAGCATTACATTTCCAGGGACATTATTTGAATCTTGATCATTTTTTTATTGTTTATAATCTATGTTTTCATGCTATGTTCAAGTGCAACTCTTTCTGAGGAAATTCTGTCTCTGGGTTTGGACACTGCACAGATGTCTCCCATTTTCAAGCAATGACCTTTTCAGCTCAGAAAAGAATACATTTATATTTTATCGCCGCAGGACTGAGGCTTGAGTCCATACTGAAACAATGTGTTCTGACCATTTGAAATTGGTGGAGTATTTTATTTTTGATACACATTTCAGATAGAGAAATCTAAAATATGACAAAAGCATTAAAAAGTAATTAGTGAAAGGTTAGTCTGAGTGCAGCTACTATAGAGATTTCACTATACATCACTGTTGTCCCACAACAGACTGTAGTATAGATCGTATTTTCGTAGTTATTTCAGTCGGATAAAGATGTATGCAGTACTACTTACTACTTTACAGACACCTAGAGCTCACTGAGTGCTATTGGCAGGAGCAGTGACAGGAGCAGGTGCAGGAGCAGAGGCAGGTGTAGTAGCAGAGGTGGCGGCCCTTCTAAACTTCACCCTCTTGTCCCGGTAAAATTGGGATTGGAAGAGTCTGACGAAATGCCAAACTGTCACCCTCCATCAGCCCCGCGCGTTTTATGCTCTCACAAAGCCTGCGCCATTTTAATAAAGCATGTGAACTTTAGGAGGCGGACTTTAATTATTCAGATATTAAACAATAAACACGCGGAAATCTGAGAAACTCCAGCTGAAAAAATATCAACAACAACATCTATCTTCACGAAGTATTATATGTGCAGTCTCATTTTATAGTACATAAAGTATTTAGTAGCTCACATAGGGTACATTAAAAGTGAGCTCCCGATTGTGTCATTGCCCCACTTAGCACAATAATAAAATAATGGAAATTGCAAGAGCCTGTTCCGCAGTATGGCATTACTCTCAACTTTCTCCATGGGGACAAGCAGGTGGTACCAACAGGCCAATTTTTTTTTAATTAAAACCGTAATTGCACAAAGGTACCATGGATAGGTTTAATAATGTGGAACATTTCAGACAAAGCTATTAAAAGGCCAATATTACACTGTTTTCTGATCTAATGTTGTTTCCTCATCATGTGTTTTGTTCCATTTGCACATGTTTAACACAATAACCCTGCATAAACTCTAGTTCTCCTCTCAAACAGAAAACAGCAGAGGTGGAACCAAGTCGTTGTTTTGCAAGTCTCAAGTAAGTCTCAAGTCTGTGAGCTCAAGTCCGAGTCAAGTCCCAAATCAAAGACTGGCAAGTCAAGTCTTGAGTCACTGGCCCATAAGTCCAAGTCAAGTCCAAGTCGTCTGCTTTGAGCTTAAAGTCATTTTGAAGTCTTTAAACCAAAAAAGTACCAAATATAGCTTAGATTTTTGTAATTTATATTAATTGTAAACTAAATAGTACTTTTAAAAAGTCATGGTATATTTCTATATGAGTATTTATATAAGAGTTGTAGAAAGGCACATTTTTCCTTTTTAAATGTCTTGACAAAATCTTAGTGTGACTCATTATGATCAGAACAGAAAGAATTTATATTTAAAAGTGCTAAATAGCAGTTATTTTGCCAAGTAGTTCTGTTTTTCTCTCTGTTTTACTGTATCGTACTGCATATTACTCTAGTACATTTGAATATCACAGTACTTCAGTTCCATCCAAAGTAACAAACAGAGGTGGGAGTGACATATTTCAGTTTCTTCATTTAAAATTAAACGCTGTGTTTATCAAATGTAAAGAGAAAAGTATTTTCTAAAAACATATTTTTTTAGAAGCATCAGGTTTTCTCAAGTCACAGGCCTCAAGTCCGTGTCAAGTCCCAAGTCAATGACCTTAAAGTCCAAATTGAGTCCCAAGTCCATTTTATCAAGTCAAGTCTCTAGTCTGACATGAGTCCAAGTCACAACTTGCAAGTCCCACTTCTGGAAAACAACCTGCTTCACATTGTCAGGTGTTAATACAGGAAGTGCTCCATTGTGTTTCTAAACTCCAAACACCTTCACTAGAATCATTTGTATAATTTCTGCCCTGGAAATGCCCATCTTTACTGAACAAAAGGGTAATAGCTGTTAACTTGAAAACCACTTCATCACAAGGTGGAAGAGAGCATGTTGAGCTTTGGCAATGTAGACAGCCTAATAATAAAGGATTACTCAACATCCATCCATCCATCCATTTTCGTCCGCTTATCCGGGGCCGGGTCGCGGGGGGAGCAGCCTAAGCAGGGACTCCCAGACTTCCTTCACCCCAGACACGTCCTCCAGCTCCTCCGGGGGGACCCGAGGCGTTCCCAGGCCAGCCGAGAGACATAGTCCCTCCAGCGTGTCCTGGGTCTTCCCCGGGGCCTCCTCCCGGCGGGACATGCCCGGAACACCTCCCGAGGGAGGCGCCCAGGAGGCATCCGGAACAGATGCCCGAGCCACCTCAACTGGCTCCTCTCGACGTGGAGGAGCAGCGGCTCTACTCCGAGCTCCTCCCGTGTGACTGAGCTCCTCACCCTATCTCTAAGGGAGCGCCCAGCCACCCTGCGGAGGAAACTCATTTCGAGCGCTTGTATCCGCGATCTCGTCCTTTCGGTCACTACCCAGAGCTCATGACCATAGGTGAGAGTAGGAACGAAGACTGACCGGTAAATCGAGAGCTTCGCCTTTCGACTCAGCTCCCTCTTCACCAAACGGTCCGATACAGCGACCGCATCACTGCCGAAGCTGCACCGATCCGCCTGTCAATCTCACGTTCCGTCCTTCCCTCACTCGTGAACAAGACCCCGAGATACTTGAACTCCTCCACTTGAGGCAAAGACTCCCCACCCCCGAGAGGGCAAGCCACCTTTTTCCGGTCGAGAACCATGGACTTGAAGAGCTGATCTTCATCCCAGCCGCTTCACACTCGGCTGCAAACCGCCCCAGTGCACATTGCAGGTCCTGGTTCGATGAAGCCAACAGGACAACATCGTCCGCAAACAGCAGAGATGAAATCCTGTGGTCCCCAAACCGGACCCCCTCCGGCCCCTGACTGCGCTAGAAATTCTGTCCATAAATACAATGAACAGAACCGGTGACAAAGGGCAGCCCTGGCGGAGTCCAACATGCACCGGGAACAGGTCTGACTTACTGCCGGCAATGCGAACACAGCTCCTGCTCCGGTCATACAGGGACCGGACAGCCCTTAGCAAAGGGCCCGGACCCATACTCCCAGAGCACCCCCACAGGACACCACGAGGGACACGGTCGAATGCCTTCTCCAGATCCACAAAACACATGTGGACTGGTTGGGCAAACTCCCATGAACCCTCGAGCACCCGATGGAGAGTGTAGAGCTGGTCCAGTGTTCCACGGCCAGGACGAAAACCACACTGCTCTTCCTGAATCCGAGGTTCGACTATCGGCCGGATTCTCCTTTACTCAACATGTGACACATAACTCCATGTCTAAGCTCACAAGAGTCAGTTATGTGTACCTGGTGCACCTTTACGTGACATAAATATATTGAACAAGCCAAAATATTTCTAAACAACTGAAGCCCCAGGAAACTGATAAAGCACTTCCATCTGACATAACTTTACACATAAGAGCATGAGACACAACCTGAGACAAAGACTTATAGACACACAGTATTCACAGATTGCCTTCATTCTCTATGGATAATTTAGACTTTATTTCTTCTATACAGATTTTTTGACAGGATAACGAGAAGACAAGCGTTACATTTTAGGCTACCCATCTTTCAGGACATACTGCCAACAAATGAAATGCAGTGGAGCTTATTGAGGCTTTCTGTAGCTGTACACAATGAACAATCACCAGCTAATTGCACAGATTTTGAAAACTTCGCTCACCATAAGAGACACAAAAGAGTAGATTAAATATTCTTTTTGGAATTCAGTCATGTTTTGATGAATTCATTCTTGTACTTCTCAGTTAGGCTATGCAAGGTAGCTAGAGTTGTATCCTGCTACTATGGGCCTTAGATGGGGTACAGTTATGAACAGTTATGAGTAATAAGTAATATATAATATAAGTAATTGGTTTAGTCTTTATACTTGCTAAAATGAGTGTCTAATTATGGTATCAGTTAGTTACCTGATCAGCCAGAACCACACGCTTTGACAAAACTTTCCAAAGATGAGTTGATCTGGAGCTGGGTCCTGTCTCCCTGATTTCAGAGGGCATGATTGACAGATGAATTAACCAATCAGAGAGACGTGCCTGCTTACACGGAATGAAGGAGACAAAAAAAACTACAAAAACAACTGACAAATGGCATGGATTTTCTCAGAATCAACAACCAAAGCACCAAACTTATCTCAGAGGATTTTCACGCTCTGATTTCAGTCCCTTCTGGACTCAAACAGAATGTAGAAGGGACTAGCTAGCTGGTCAAGCAAATCAATTAGTATCTCAGTAATTGTTATTCAGAAAACAAGAAACAAAGGAATTAAATAGCCCACTCAATTTAATAGCAATAGCATTTTTTTCAGTTATATAAATGAAATACTTTCTGGAACTTCATTGACGTCATGTTATGTCACTTTCGTGGGGCTGAAAAAGGTGTGATCCTTCTTGAATAATATACTTATTTTTACTCATTTGTGTGAACATTTCTGTCATTTTTTTCATGACTTCCACACATGTGAGGACAGCACTTCATTAAAGGAGCTGTTCAAGCATTTGCAAAGGTAACGGGAGATTACAATAGTGTAATACTAACAAGGCTACACATTGACACTCCTATGTTCTGCTGCTAAGTGGAACAGTGTGGTTGGGTTTTCTTTTACTCACACATGTTTGAGGAACTGTTTATTATTAGTCTGCCTACATCTCAATCTCAAAATGCTCTGTTCCACCTTGTGATGTCATGTAGTGGTAGTTTTCCAGCTACATTTTACATTTTGTTCAGCAGAGATTGGGAATTCCATGGCTTAAAGTATCCAAACGATTCAGGTGAAGATGTATGGAGTTTAAAAGACTTTCCCTGTATTGCCACATGACATCACAAGGTGGATCAGAGTGTTTTCAGTTTAAGAAAAGAACTCAGCCTCAATATACAGGATTTGTGTTAAATGAAACAAAACACATCTGCATGTTTTTGCGATGAGGAAACATGATAACATAGATCAGAGAATACAGTAATATGGGCCAGATATTGGTATCAATCAAATTAATGTAGGTATTTCTTACACAACTTTACATTCACTTATTCTTCTTTGTAATACTTTTTACAAATACTTCTACTTCATGAGTATATTAACATAATACTTTTCATAGATTTGTCTTTGTAGTCACAAACAATAGTCAAATTGTTGATGCAATCTGAAAACAAATATACAGCATGTTCTATTCTGTGATCCTTTCTTCAAACACCCAATGAAAGTCCTGTCATTATGCAAAACAGGCAGTTACTAAACGGGTGCTACTGTTTCTTCTGAGTCTGTTTTTGTATGTTTGTCCTTTTTGTTGTGTTGCCGTGGTGAGCATCTCAAATAGAAAACAATTTATCCAAGAGCGTTTTACCTATCACCTCACCTTGGCTTTAGCTGTGCCCAGACAGGACAGTCACCACCTCTGCGAATGGACACTAAACGCTCTTAAATTGTCTTTGACAAGGAAACGAGCAGATTCATGACGCAAAACAACTCTGGTCAGCCGATAAAAGGATTTAACATCACTACATTATGAAAACAAGAATAACAAGGAAATATGGTATCATCAATTCACACTGGCGTTTACACTGGCCTGGTTTATGGTTTGGTATCATTCAGGACGGTACAAGCAGTTAGACCAGTGACTCCTTTTTACTGATCTAACTTTTCACGCCAAGGACCACCAAACTAAAATTTGGCTTTCTGAGCATCACCGGATCTAAATTGGCCTATATATATGTTTCAGAGTTACCATGGCGACAGAATACACACATTTGCAAACACTGTTAAAATAAAGGTTTAAGATGGTCTGAAAACTCAAGAAAAAAAATTGATTCAAACAACTCATTTTCAGGAGTCTGTGATATATACGAGTGTTCATGGTTCTGTTTAGGTGTTGGATTTTCAACCAGGAGGTGAAAGTGTCTTATTGAGAAACTGATAGCATTACAATAAAACTCAGATTAAAGTCTCACAAAGCCACAAACACAGCAGAGCCTCTAGTTAGCATCACACCAACTTCTACAGGACAGGTGTGTAAAAGTAAAAAAAAGCCCCCTCATCTTGGTTTATTGCCCCATGGGCACATTCCATGTTAAGTATGAACAGTTTAATCTGAAAAAAGTCAAATAATCTTCTTGGAATAAATTATCAGAGGACCAAAGGCACCTTATTGGACTTTGAATAGTTAACATAGTGTATGTATGGAAGGGATTACACTCAAAGCTCCACTGTGTAACTTTTCAGGTAATGTCAATGTTTTTGTTATCCTAAAATGCCTAGAAAAGCATGCACTCTTACTTTGAGTGGGCTTGTTTTTCCACAGACCTGGCTCATAACTTGGTAGAGGGAGGACTACCTGTTGTTCTCTCATTATAGTACTGTTTTGTATTAGGGCAAAAAAAAAAAAAAAAAAAGAAGAAAAAAACAGTAAAGCAGCTGTCTCAATACCAATACTGCTAGTGTCTTTTACCAGTGCCATTGCTACAAATGCCAATGCTGCCACTGGCACAATAGCAACTTGTTTTAAATTGTTAATCGCTATGGCAATGGTCCTAATGTTTCATCATTCTGAAACCCATGGAAATGCTAATGAATCCTTTGCTTTGTAGGCATTTCTTCCAACACAATTTACATTTTATCATTGCAATTATCAAAGAATGATCTGGGTTGTCAGTTGCACCTCTAAAACAGCTATTTCTTTGTCACTTCAGCACTCCCCTATGTATTTTATGTCTTTAGATCTACAGCTCTATTAGTGTCTGTGCTGGGGCTGTATTTTTCCTATATCCACTCCCTACTTCCCCTCCCTCCTTCCTTTATCAAATGCCACAACTCCACAAGTAAAAGTGCCCACTGAGTTACGAGACCTGCTTTGTTCCCACTCATTTCAGTAATAGATTAGGAGATAAATCACAGAGCTGAGTTTGTGTGTAATTCTGCTATTGGCTGATGGTGGAACAAGCAGAGGAGGACAATGGACTCATGTAGCCTTTATGTCATACTTCAAAACAAGGCACTAGGACAATGCAAGCACGCAAAGGATACAATTGTTCCACTGTTTAAATACCTGTTATTTACTGTGTTTGAAAAAGAAAACTGGACAAATCTATTTTACTCTTTCCTGCAGTCCAGTTTTGTTCCTCACTTGTCTAACGCTCCGTAATCATCCTAATTATTCACTACTAAGAGCTGTATGGGGCAAGACTCATTTAATATTTTATTAGTGAATCTTAGCTCCTACTGTTAATGCTACTTTTACATATTTTCGACATCATTGCAACTTTAAAAACAACCACTTCTTTATCCAACAAGATGAACTTATTGCTCCAATAGTCACTCACTTCAACCCAACTGAAAACAAAGAAATATTCATGGATTTCAGATTTCTGATTTCTCGCAAAAAACCCACAAGAGTCAATTTTGCATAATATAGGACCTTTCCTGAGTATATCAACGGCTCTAGTTGTTTTATCGTAAAAAGGACTCATTTGAGAATAGTGTTCTGTACTTCAAAATACATGGATTCGTTTGCCTTTAAATGTTTTACCTGACCCTATGTGAACCTAGTGAAAGATCTGGATCACCTAAAAAATGTATGCCTCAAGTGAACGCGCCAAGTTACTTCCTGTGCTCTGTGTATCGCTTCATAACAGACAAAAAAGAACTCATCCCTCTTGGTCTCTCATCTGACA
Source organism: Boleophthalmus pectinirostris (assembly GCF_026225935.1). Classification (NCBI taxonomy): domain Eukaryota; kingdom Metazoa; phylum Chordata; class Actinopteri; order Gobiiformes; family Gobiidae; genus Boleophthalmus; species Boleophthalmus pectinirostris. Next base: position 14,809,649 of record NW_026571115.1, on the reverse strand, counting down.
GTTGAGCTCTGTCCATTCTCTCCATTAATACGTTTATAGAGAAAGGCCTCATTGATTCTGAGTTATTAAAAGTCCCAAAGCTGGTCTCTGTATGGACTGTTAAGCAGGATGCCCCTCCCTCCCCTGCTTGGCTCTGCTCATTTAGGCTGTTTGCATCAATATTGATCAGGTCTGATATTCCCACAGACGCTTGTGTCCACGGAGCTGCACTGTAACTCATCGCTCACCACATGTCAATTACTGCAGCGGCCAGCAGCACTCTGTCCTAATGAAAGGAGACAGCTGGAGACTGGGCATCTACAGACATGCCCGGTGGAAATTTAGACCCGCCAAGCTTAACCCATTGTAAACAGTGGTAAAGATTGCATTTAATATTACTATACTATTGATGATTTGCAGTGACGCCATGCTGGGGGTGTTCATGTAGTTACCATGGTGACGCAATGCACACATTTGCAAACACTGCCAAAAGTTTTAAATTACAAAATGGATGTAAACAACACATTTTCCAGAGCCTGTGATCAGTACGAACGTTCATGGGTCTGCTTAGTTGTTTGCGTTTCAATCAAAATGTGACAGTGACTAACTAAAAAACAGCTGGTGAATTCTAGCTGATGTAATTTTAGGTATGAGCAACTTGTGTAGAGGGTCCATATTATGTTTTTTTTTTTTTTTATGTCTTCTTTATGTCATCTTATGTTGGTTTCTCATCTCAAACCTGGAGTTCTAGTTTGTTTCATTCACACACGTTTAACATGTTTCAATTAGATTCATATTTTAAAGGTCCTATATTACACAAAATTGACTCTTGTGAGTTTTAAGACATGTTAGAATGACATCACTTAATCCAAAACTTACCTGGAGTTGTGTTTTGTTTTATTTACACATTTTTATTCATCCTTTACTATTCAAAATACTCTGTTCTACCTTGTGATGTCATTCAGTGGCAATTCTGGGGGTGAAATTATCAGAACAATTCTCTTTAAATGGTAAGGACTTTATGAACACACTGGAACACTTCCTGTATTACCACAGAATATCACAAGGTGGAACAACGTGTTTTCAGTTTGAATGAAAAACCTTGGGTCTTTTAATAAAATGCACTGGCTGCATGTTGCCTCAATGCCTTTTTTCTGTACCTTCTTCTGGCCATTCATCACACACAGACGATAAATAATTTCATAATAAGAAACACATAAGGAACCATCTGAGTCCACAATACACAGGTCTTATATTATTCAGTACTTGCGAGTACAGTGTCAGGGCCCTATTTGTACTCCAGCAAGTTAATTAAAATCCAAGATTAATTCACTGTTTGTACAAATGTAATACTATTTTTACCAAAACCATCACATTTATTTTGCTTCTCATAAATGCAATCTGCAGTCACTTTCCTGGCGAAATGGAAAAGTTGTAAAATAAATGAAAGACCTCCAGAACCAGCGAGTCCTAAATGAGTTTATTAAATATCAATATGCACATCTAAATGAGCACAAGGCATAACATTTTAAAACTTCAAACCAGACCAAGTGGGTTTCCGATGCTTGTTACTGCCTTGAAGGTTGCATTTGGAGATTTTTTGATTAAATAAATTACAATATTTGGTGCTGTTAGGTAGGAATATATACAGGCTGAGAAATTGCTAGCCTGGAGGTGTCCTCTTGAAACATACAGAATTATGAATGATGCCTTTTCAGAAACAGAAACCTAAAATGACTCCAGTGAAAAGGCAAATAAAATCTTCATAATTTACACATAATATCATTTTTATTTAATTTATGAGACTGACATATTACTCAAATAATATAGTGATGGGTATAGCTGAAGTACTTGAAAGAAGACATTGTGCTTGAGCCTGCTATAGTAGTTTATAGTACATCATCTATGATACCCGTGGATTATTATGTTAGAATTTGGACATTATGAACCACAATATTGATCTTAAACAACTTCACAAAAGAAACAAGATCACTAACTTCCATGTTAGAAAACTATGGCACCTAATGAGAGCTGACGTTACAACAAAGAGTGTTTTGACCTTGTAAAGAAGTTTGACCTCTGCATTTGACCCATCCTTAAATGTCTGGGCAACCTGACAAGACCCATTTCTAGATCTTGAGCTAAAAGCTTGAGCCTGGCAGGAGGATTTCACCTGCTGCGTTGATTTTACCTCATGTTGTGTGTTGATGGGAGAAAACAGAGTGCCCGAGGAAACCCAACCAGACACAGAGAGAAATAACTCACATAAGTCCTGGTGAGCCAGACACAGAACTCTCTTACTGTGAGGCAAGAAGCAAGAGTGCAAGCCACTCAGTTTCATTCATATTTTGCAGCAACATCATGCTGGGGGTGTTCTACATGTATCTCTATACACAGAAAGTTCAGCTGTTACCATAGTAAATGCACACATTAGCAAACACAGACGAAATATTTTAAGATAAAAGATAAAAAAATACAAAATGAACACCAACTTTTCAGGATCTTGTGATGAAGACAAGCATTTATTGTTTCGTTTAGGTGTTTGATTTTCAACAAAAAGATGATAGTGCTAGCTTGTGACTGTAATTTTGAGAGTGAGAATTTTTCAAGCGCACAAATCAGCTCTATTGTAGTTCAGCCAAGTCAGCTCTTTCTGGTAAGATTATGGTAAAAACTCAGATTAAGTCTAATTTGAACAGAGTAGTGCTGATAACGTTGATGACAGCAGCTGCAAAGTATTAGCAGCTGTAGAATGTAAAAGTGCCAATATGTAAAAGTCTTGGGATTGCGATGTTTTGATAAAAATATATATTTGGTAATAAGTGGTTGCAATTACTCATAGTTATAGGGTAGTAGTGATATTTTAGGTTTGTTTCATGTGACAAAATATGGAATTAACATTTTTCATCATATCTGACCCTCTTCTTCTGCCTTTTTATAGCTTCATTCATTCATGGCAGTACACTTGACACTTGAAATGAACAGGATTATTTTACATCCAGAACGTATCATACATTTAAAGAAATCCAATCCATTCATCCAAAATAGATAAAAGTAGTGCTCTTTCCCCTGTACATATTATTATCTGACGATCTGACATTTTAATGGTGCGACTCGATGCAGGTTGAGAAAAACACTGAGTCGTTTTACGGATGGGGAATTAAGCTCAGCTCTATTAGACTGCGAGCCCCCGAAGTATGTGCAATCACGACGTGTGAAAGCAGTTATTATTACAATTTGGCCTGATGAGCTATTAACACATGTCAATAGAGATGATTGCAGAGATGCGCATTTCCTCACCACCTGCTGCATTTGATTAAGCACAAAATAACATCCGAAAACTTCAAATAAAACGTCGTAATTTAAAAAACTTTTTTATCAAAACAGGTACAATGTATGCGGATGTGTCTCCCATTAATGACTGTGAAATGGTTTGAGTTTTAATGAAGCTATTTTCCGCACATCCGATGCTACTGCGCTTCGTGATGATGAGGTGTCATGCATGAACTAGGTGATTAACTTGAAGAGGCTGCCATTTGAAGTACACGCGCCCGGACTGTGCGCCGTCGTGTTTCATCTTAGATTTAAAAGGCATTATCTTGGATGATGGTGAAATGAAAGCCAATTTGCACCGAGGCAATGGGGCTTGGTCATTGCAACTGAAAAAATATAGATTATTTTCAGTAAATGACTCGTTTGAAGCGCCTTTGTGTGTATGGTGCATGGAGGGGTGGAAGGTTAAAAAGTACAAGTAGTAATGTACTGTACAAAGTGAGATTTTTAGGTATCTGTACTTTATTTAAAAGGTGCATTGTGTAACTTTTTTTGGTGGAGTGTCTGTCAATTCTTTTCTCCTTGGAGGTGTTATTGCTTTGTCTGGAATGTTTCACAGTATGCTATTAAACTGTTCTTTTTCATGGAGACCACACCAGACTAAGTTACGGGTCAAATCTATGGAGAGGAAGCCCTGCTGACAGTCAGAATGCCTGTTTTTCCAGCTATTTTTGAGCAATAAAACCACCTGAAATTGCAAAAATGTAAGGTAGAACTTTTAATGCCGTACTATGGAATATTCGAGGCAGAGCAATGACATAGAAACAAGCAGGTGACAGACCCCCAACCAAAAAGTTACACAATACACCTTTTAAGTAAATTTAGTAATGTGTACTTTTTACTTTTAGTTCATTACATTTGAGAGAAGCTATCTGTACTTTATACTCCACTACATTTTTAAACAGGACTGAAAAGTAAAAAGTAAAAATCAAGTTTTTGTATGATTTTAGGGGTTATTTTTTGCCATGTCTGTGATAATATCCTGACTAAGGGTGTTTAAAGCCTTTAAGTTCACCGTTAAACCTTCTGAGGTTAAACTTCGGTTTTGAGCAAACAAAGTATAAATACACAAAATCCATAAGAAAATTAAGAAATTAATTCATACTGGTACCATTGGCCAAAATCTGTATCATTTTTAATCATTCTGACTACATTTAACAACACTTTATCAAAGTCTGTGTGAAATACTTTTACATTTTCCTCTTACATTTTTACATTTTTAAACAGGTGCATTATACTTTTACTTTATACTTTATTTTTTCATGTAATACTTTTACTTTGACTTGAGTAACTTTTTGCCTCTAGTATCAGTATTTGCACTTTTACTTAAATAACAAAACCAAGTACTTCATCCACCACTGTGTGCATGTGAAGGAAATAGAGGTCTGTGGATAGCATGTATACAACAGGTATAATGGTTTTCTATGGATCAAATAGGCTGCAGCATATTAAATAAAGTAACCCATATAGCTTCCATTACTGCACTTAGACTCCATTAAGAAGAGGGCTTATTTTTTATACTCTGTACAGGTTAGTACAGTGTGTGGACTTTGACACTACAAAAGGACACGTATGTAGATATTCATGCCATTATGACCTACAGCCTAATGTAGTAAATGTCAATGTACTGTTAGAAAGGACTCAGAAAGGACAAAAAAGATCCTATATGATCAAAAAAAATTTCACTGTTTTATTGGAAAAAAGTTTAAGTATCCCTGCTTTACTTTGCAATTCCTGCTTTGGATGTTTGTGTATGGTGTGACATGTATGTAAATATCCCTGCCATTGACCAGCGTAGGTTAATGTATTCAGTGTCAACATATTATAATAGAGGACTTAGAAAGGACAGCAACAGACCCTAAATGGATTATAAAACAAAATTAAATTTACTGTTTTACAATAAAAAATGTCACATACCCCAGTAAGTAAATGGTAAATGGTCATATTTTTATAAAGTGCTTTTTCCACCTTCAGGGCACTCAAAAGGCTTTACAGTAAGGAACCGCTCATACGTATACACAGGTTACGAGGAGACAACAGCAGCATTCATGAGCTGGAATCGCACCGCCAACCTGTGGGACAGTGGATAGGTACCCCTGCTATGCTTTTTCCACCTTCAAGGCACTCAGAGCACCTTATATCAAAGAACCACCCACATGTTTACACAGATGGCAAGAACTGTTAAAGGGACAGTTTGGAATTTTGGATATAGGACCTCATTTCCTAGTGAGCCAGAGTGTTGGAGATGTGTGGAGACACTTTTTTAAATATTCCATCCAGTCCTTGTATTTGCAGAGGTGGCTGGTGCTAAGCTAGTGCATGTCAATGGCCATAGTTAGCCTGCCACTAAAAACACCACAAAGCACCCGAAGCAAGTCTGTTATTACACCAGACTATCAATGTAAATGTCTGTGTCAATAGAATAATTTTACAAGTAAAACCAATCTTCAGATGTATGTCTGAGCAGCAGCCGCGAGTTGTATTTCCTGACAGAAAGCTTCTCAGCGAAGGACTGATATATGAGAAAATAGTCCCTCAAGCGACAATTCATGAAATGCAAGTTTAGTTTTACTTCAAACATTATTCTATCAACACAAACATTTACATCAATAGTCTGGCGTAATAATAGATTTGCTTCGGGTGTGTGACGGATGCCGTCCTCTTTGTTTTTTTCCTAGGCCTCACCCCACCTCAGATTTACCCACCCCGGATCCGCCCCGCTGATCAGCCTCACCTGGTCTGCCTGATCAGCGGGGGTATAAAAGCCAGAGCCAACCCGAGAAGGGTGACCAGTGGGTCCTCCGCTGCAGCGTTCCTTAGTTGTTTATTTTTGTGTTACCTTTATCTACGTTTTGTACACCTTTTTAGCACTTTCTTTTTTGTAATAAATATCCTTCTTTTTTCACCTCACCACGCTTCCCGTTTTGTTCCACACCCGGTTCATTTTAACATCTTTTTCAGTTACCATGCCACCCCCTAGGCTCCCGTGGTACGTAACAGGGTGTTTTGTGGAGTGGGTAAAGGTGTTTTTAGTGGCAGGCTAACTATGGCCATTGACATGCACTAGCCTAGCACCAGTGACCTCTGCAAATTCAACGACTGGATGGAATTTTTTAAAAAGTGTCTCTACATGTCTCCAACACTCTGGCTCACTAGGAAATAAGGCCATATGTCCAAATTTCCAGACTGTCTCTTTAAGTGTCTTGCCAGAGAACACAACAACAGCATTCATGAGTTGGAGTTGGGTCAGTGGATCAGTCTATCAATGATGTTTATGTTGGATCATAATAAATATATGTCTTATAGTTATTTCATTTGAATAGATTACCTCAATATACCAGCTATAATATGTGGCATATGTACTTATATTATAATCAACCTTTTCTATTATTTTACAAACAGAAATGTGAGAGTATTGCTTATATTTCAGTTTTGTCACTTGTGAAACAAATTCTGATTGACTGTTTAATCTAGCTTTCACGCAATAAAGCAGCTTAATCTGACCACAAAGTGCTGCTTTTACAATATACTGTAAGGAGAGAAAACAAAATGTGCTTATTTACTCATTTATAAGAACAAAAGTGTGATTTTGTTTTGCTTTGTACCGCTGAGGGCTTGATACCGAGTTCATTCTAGATAAGATCCCTTGTCACTGTCTGATCCCTCTGTCCATTATTTTTATGTTCTTACAACACACTCTATCTGTGCGCCAAGATAAACAAGAAACAAAAGTGTCCACTGAGAGCTATCTGGTCTAAGCTGCAGTAGCCATCACTGTCCAGCGCTGTTAACAAAAGTCAGCCAAATACGTGGATAGATTTTATGCCAAGATTCAGACAAGACAATTGATCAGCCCAGTGCACAGACAATTACTTTGACTAATATGAATTCAAACCACACTGGAGTTGACATTTTTACAGGCTGTCAAAGCTGGTGGATAGTAGCATTGAAAGTCATGCGTTTTTATTAAGTTTTCTAAATAGGATTTCCACTTTATGACAAGCTACTATAGGGAAGTCTGTACTTTTGTTCAAATACGGTCAATAAAAAACTAGCAGAGGAAGGCCAAGAACAACTTTAACAAATTCTTTGACTGTCCTGGGTGGAGAACTTTTGTGGAGGATCCCATAAGCACGCTCAAACTGACCTTCAGCATGGTTCACTGGAGCAGAAAGTGAAGACTTGTGCAAACTATTCAGTCTCAGCCATAAAATAGTCTAACAGGATATTCTGTAATAAAAAGAGAGAGGAAATTATGACTTATTTCGTTCAAGTGTGGCAAAAATTACAGTTTGTTCAAAATAGTAGTTTCCAAGGAGATGTGAATGTTTTCCAAATTAGGCAAATTATATATAGAAAACCTAACAATTACAACAATAACTTCTACTTGGTTGTTTATTCATGGGTTCCTTTTATCCATGGGTTTCAGACATAGACTGTATAAAGAAGTGAACTAAGGGAGTGTGACGTCACCCATAGCTTTTGGCTCCAGTCAAACGAAGCTCATGAGGCTAGCAGCTATAGAGGACAACAGCAGGATCATGTAGAGCAGATTAATACAAACATTTTAAGACCAAAGTTACAGACAGAGGTGTGACAATTTTTCAATGTAAAGTCAATTGCAAACAGAGTCGATGGAGTTAGAAGCGCCCCCATGCTCACTTCCTATTTGGAAAGCTATATCCTTTTATATATTCAGTCTATAGTTTCAGCATTATGAAAAATTTGACCGTTGTCGTAGGGATTAACAATTTAAAACAACATACATAATAGGGAAAATGTTGCATATAACAAGATGCTGAAACTCGTAACATTTTGAAGCATGTTTCCCATTCAAAAATATTACACTTTGTTTTAAATAGTTAACCGATATGGTAACTACCCTAATGTATTATCATTCTGAAACCTATGGACACCTGTTGAGCCTCTGACCAAAATGTAAATCTCTAGTTTGAAATGATGAAAAGAACTATGTGTTATCTTTTCATCTTATTCCTACCTTTAAAGGCATCGTCCTGTCAAACCAATGGAGCCTTTCACCTGGATCACTGTATCTTCTCTGACAAAGGCGTTATCACAAATTGTCGATGTGACTTTAGCTGACAGCCATCAAGAGCCTGCTGCTCTGTGCTCCTGAATGGTCTCTTTTAGAAGTGCTGGAGGTTAGAACCACATGTGCACTGGACTGAAACAGCTGCCCAAAATTTTAACTAGTACAGAGATTTTGGCCAGACCTCGGTCTCATAAGTGAAACGGAGGTCTGTTAGCTTGATGCTGCAAGTCAAATAAATAATGTAAGGGCATTTGTCTGTTATTATATTGTCTTTTTTAATAACCATTCGCTGTTATTCTTCATTTCTCTTATGCATTCTTAGCATTGACCATGGTGAATTTGAAAGCACTTTTCACAACTTTCAGAGGACAGAGCAGAGTTTTGCAGTGATAACAGTAAATGCTTATGACTTGTGACTTATTTTGATCTCAAGAGGTAATGCAAAGGTGAGACCATCTTTGCTCAGATATATGAGGATAAATCAGGCCCTTTAAGTAGCTTGGATGGAGTTTGGAATTAAATTGTATATTTGTCATTTGTCAAGTCAGTTGTTCTGGATCCCATGTTGATGACTTGTCTTCTGTTTCATGGCATACACACTATAGTACAGTATACAGGTGAATCCTGTGTAACAGTCGTGCAGGCAAACCCCATCTGCTTTATGTTTTCAAAAGTGTATTCTTAGTCATACTGCACATATCCAACATTTTATATTTATCAAAACGACAAAAACACAATGACTGATCTGAAAGCCCTATTCAAACTCTTTTACTTCCTTATTTAACTATATATATTTGCCTGTATTTTCTACAGATTGTGCTTGAGCCTGCTATATAGCCATAATCTATGATACTTGTGGTTCATTATGTTATAATATGCTAATTTAAAATCACAATATTAATCTAAAATGATTTAATGAAAGAAATCAGTTAACAACAAAGAGTCTTCAACTCCAATGTATAGCTGCAGCTCAAGCGAGCGAGTAGCTAGTTAAATGATTATGTCAAATCCTATGCATATCACACATTAAGAAAGTAAAACTGATAAGAAAAATAAGTACAGAGCACTGGGTGTATGCCAGTGAGAGTGAAAACGGGGGTTTATATGCAATATGGCGTCTTGAAAATAAGCGATTAGAGATTGTTCAAACATGCACCAATCACTCCAAATACATGTTCAAGTGTGTAAATTAAAAGGGAAAATAACTGTAACATGGTTAAAATCTCTGATTTAGATTAATAGGTCTGCTTTAAGTAGGTATGAGTAATACTACCTTAAAACTTAATGTACTTAGACTTTTTAGCATTTCACTGTAAATGCTGTGACAGAATATTTATCGGGTCTTTGGAAAGCTAACCCAGTTCACTGTGCTACACAAACAGTGCTGTGTTTGGGTTAACTGGGGCCAGCTCATTATTTAAGGAAGTCCCACATGAGCTCACACCCCTGATCAATATCCCCTATAGCCTTCTTAAAACCATACATTTGTGTTTGGGTGGCACAAAAAGCCTACAAAACAAGTCTATTTAGTGGAAAAACTGCATCTATAGGTTGGTGACGCTGATGGCATTTATAATCCAGTCTCTTTACTGATGGACCATTCATTTTTGTTTCACTCTGATATCAAGAATACTACTACAAGGCAAATACAATATCAGTCTGATAAAATAAAACTGGTTGACACTTTTCTGTTGTATGGGAATTTTCCCCGACGATAGCGGCTCTCATCTTTCAAAATTCAAAACACTGAGCTATTTGATGAGCAGAAAAGTATATGTTGATACAAGTGGTAATAGTAGCAGCAACAGCAGCAGCGTGTTTTCAGTGATGGGATGAATATTTTGAAATTGTATTTAGTTACAGAATACTGAATACCTGAATTAAAATGTATTTTGTAATCTATTCCATTACATGGTTCAATCACGATATTGTATTCTGAATGCTTAGAATACTTTTACATCGAATCTCAAATGTTTTAAAATTATAATGTAAGAATTAAAACTAATTTCCTATCACTGATTGGAGAAGGAAAAATCGCACATCCATGCACCGCAAGAGCAGTATTCACATTCTTGGTACATGTATCCAGTTACTTCCCAACACTGTGTATTTCACTGCAGTAATTTAGTAACCTTAAACTTCTACAAGTTATTGATGAAACATTGTACACAAAATAATGTATGCGGTTTTATTCAACACTCAGAAATAGTATACCTTCAAAACATGTATTCACCATGAGACACTTGCCTTTCTACAGATCTGACCTGTAATGTCACCTGGTAGCATCACCTGCTTGTCTCCATGGATACAGATCAATTTCATGTTGCACCAAAACATTCAAGGCAAAATGGAAACAAGCAACAAGTACACACCTTTAAGACATGGACCTTCAAATAGTTGTTTGTAACAGTGAAGGTGAATATAATAAGAAATACCTTTAGGCCTTACTATAAAAACTGGATTTATGCCTGATAGTTTTGTCTTGTGATCATTTGGCCCAGGTCTCAAATCTCCCCACACAATCAGCTCTCATCTTCTGTCTGTGTTTCTTCGAGGGGGCTTTAGCTCGTATTTGGCTCTGGCTCTAGTCTTAGACTTTTGAATTTCTCCCACTGTGCTCCATGCCTTGGCTCTCCTCCATCTCTTTAGGCTTGTGTGCTGTCCGCACTGGTCACATCACATGACTCATCGCCACGGCAACAGTCACAGGCCCGGGGACCATTGGAACTGCACCCGACCGCCCGTCAACAACAAAAAACAAGACAGACCAAATACAAGCAAGTTTGGAACAGGCTTATACACAGGTGCAGTTCCTTGTTATAGCCGTGACATTTTGAAGACTTCTCACAGTGTTGAAAATTGACAATTGCTTCATGGCAATGGTTCAAAATTTTCATCATTCTGAAACCCATGAACAGGTAGACACCGATCTGATTTTGATGCCTTACTAGAAACTAGGGACAAAAGCCAGTACCCAACCATGTTGCATCCTCACCAGTCTGATAGTGTGCCAGTTTTGGCCTGACAAAAGACCAGAGAGCTCAGGTGAACCTGAACAAAGGCCAGGTGAGGGGAGGGTGGAACAAATTTGGTGAAAAAATCTAATTCACTTACAGATGGTAGCTTTAAGCCATTTAGGGATTTTTGGCAAGTTCAATTGTAGATTGTCAGGCCTTTCCCTGTTCACAAACTGATTTTTTTTCTTCTCTATTTTACTATATGGTAATAAACTACTGACAGCTTGAAACCATAGACTGTATGAAGAAGGGAACTAAGCAAGTCTGAAGTCACCCATAGCGTTATCTCCAGTCAAATGAAGCTCAAGGAGGCTTGCAGTTATAAGTGCAAAATTGGAGCCAAGTTCTGTATTTGTAATTCCAACTGCGAGTATCATAGCAACCAAAGAGCCAATCCAGAGCAAGGCTACTAAAGGGAACGCCCCTTCCCATCCACACCACTGGTTTAGCAAGGAGCGGGCACTCAGCAACACTATCAACCAAAGCTGTTGCTGTTGAAAATAGAGATAGTGAAATAGAAACACCAGGATCATGTAGAGTGGATTAATATGAATATTTCAAACCAAAATGAAAAAACTCACTGAAGCAGTTAAGTATTGCCTATGCTTGAAACTCATGAATATACCACGTTTTAATTTTAATATGCTATGAAAATGGCTGACCTGCTAAGTTATTACTGAAAAGAAAAATAATATCTATATTGGTTGATAAAATATCGCCATAAGGTAATATTCTCAGTGGAAAACATGGCGTGTTTCTAATGATGTGCATATTGTCTACCCAGATGAAAAATATGCGCATCTCCAATATCTTTGACACTGTCCTCATGATCAAAGTGCCCTGGTTTGCCCACTCCGCATTATTTTCATATGATCAGCATGTCTCTGCCCGGGCGCTCAGTGTGGGGTTGTCGTGACGATGGACAAGAAGTGGCTGCCGTGGCGATGGACATGGGGTTACCGTGGCGTTGGGCTGCCATGGTGATGGCTCAAGACTTGTATTTCGAGGGAGAGCACACCGCATCGATCCCTCAGCAGCACATCAGTTTGGCTCCATTTACAGGGTCTGTCTCCAGCGTCACTGATTGATGTGCGGATAATTGAGCTGTCACCGGGGGTTACATGTCCTCACAAGACTTTAGGAATAATATTGTATTTTACTTTGGCGTCATTTACAACTAAAGACTTCCTCATGCCTATTTGTATCAATACAGTGGAACACACAGACAAAGTTATCAGTAGACACGTTAGAAGTAGTACAAGGAGGAGTAGTAGTGGCAGTGGTGGTAGTAAATAAATTGAGGTAGTAGTAGACTTTGGAATAATATTTAGTATTTTACTTTAGCTTCATTTACAACAAAAAACTTCCCCAAGTCTATATGTGTCAATACAGTGTGACACAGGAAATCAGTAGACACGTTAATAGTAGTACAGGGTAGTACAGGTAGTGGTAGTAGTAATAGCAGTAGTAGTAGCAGTCATAGTAGAAGTAGTAGTAGTAGTAAACTTTTGTTTTACATTAATGCCATTTACAACTTCCTGATGTGTATTTGTTTCAATACTGTGTCAAAGTGTTCAGTTAATACTAGTACAAGTAGTAGTAGTGGTAGTAGTGAAGTTGAAACAGTTGTTGTAGGAAAGCTAACTTGAGGCACTGCTCTGTCTGCATGGGTGATATATTGACTTTAATCTGTCACTGCAAAGTATCAATAGAGGTAGGAACAGAAGTAGTAGTAGCCTAGTAGGTAGTAGTAGCGGTAGTAGTAGTATCGATAGCAGAGTAATGGTTATAGTGGTGGTAGCAGTAGCACCCTTTTAGTTATAGTTGTAGCACTAGCAGTGAGCCAGTCTAATTGGGCCAACCTTGTTATGTCCATCACAAAGACAGATCCTCCACCCACTGGCGAGTCTTTTATTACTGAGCGACAATGGACAGAGGAAATGAATGAAAAGTAGGCTTATATTAACTTTGAAATATAAAAAAAAAATGCAGTTGTTGATCCCTAATATAATCATGAATAATGAATAAGTGATATTTATGTATGTGAATGGTAGCCCACTGCTGTCAGCAGATACAGCCCTGCTCTGTGTGGTGGGTCCAGGCTAATTAAGCTGAGGGTTTGGCCTCCTGGAGTCCTGCAGGGTCAGTGTGTGGCAGCTGCTTCCCGCTGACACCAGACAGTCTCTCTCTCTGCTCTGTGGGCAGTAGAGAGGGGGCTATTCTTGTACTATTACGTTAAGGTCACATTACAGTTGTTTTAAGATGAGATAAAGGGGACAAATCCTCCTCCCACTTTCTTGTACACAACTGTAAACATGGTTCATAAAACTGCTGCTGTAATTTGAATGTATGGCAGTGTACAGCTGACTCATAGGCCTATAATAATAAGATTTAAGTGGTATTTGTGGTAAAAACACAAAGTCGTACCCAATAGACCTCAACATTTTACATAATGAAAGTCTTAACTGGTGGTGATTACAAGAGGATAGATAAGGTGAGGCGGCTAATGACCACGCTGCTTCTGTGAATATTTTCAAGACTTCTCACACTGTAGTTTTACATTAAGACTACATTATGTGCTTGTTTCAAGTTGAAATAAAGTGGACAGATCCTCCTCCCAGTTTTTTGAACATGAACGTTAAGTTGCAAGAAAACAGCTATTTTTATGTGTTCTTTGTATTATATTACCACTAGTCTCATTCTGCCCTCAGGGAGACATGTAGCCGCCAATCTATATAATCACATACCACATTTAAAGAAGACCTGTTGTGTTTGTGTCTTCTATAGCAGTAATGGAAAAGGGGCAAAATAGCATCTTGAAAATAAGTGATTAAGGATTGCTTAAAGCATGCACGAACCACTCCAAATACAAGGGTGAGTAAATGGTGAAGGAAACAACTATATGGTTAAACACTCTGAAAAGTCAATTTTGTGTAGTAGGTCTGCTTTAAACAAGATGATTGAAAGGCCTTGTCCATTTACACACTAGAAGTAACTCACAAACCTTCAGTATACAGTATACACACAAAAAAAAAAGAAGTTTAAACTAAATAAATAAAATTCACGTTAACTAGGGGTGTAACAATAACCGATATATCGTGATATCATATCACCAAAGTTCTCACAATAATATCGTGGACCATCACAGTATATCGAACTAGAAAAGCACTCAGAGAGCGCAGACCTCCGCCAAGGACTACCCCCATTTTTTATATAAATTGCAATAAAATCAGTCTTCTGGATCAGATCTGGATCAGCCTTTGGAATATGAAAGAGGATCCCATTGTTCATCCCTGAGTCAAATTTCAATTTTGGGGTTTGGTCAATAATTAACCGAGATATTGAGAAACAAAATTTTTGGCCCCATTTATCACAATGTTAACTAAAATTTCAAAGTGATCCAGAATCCAGGATTTCTTCCGGATCACCCCCAAAATGAAATCAGTTCTTCCTTTTCACATTTCCAACAAATCCTGAAAATTTCATCAAAATCGGTCCTTAACTTTTTGAGTTATGTTGCTAACAGACAAACAAACAAACAAACAAACAAACAGACAAACGCTGGCAAAAACATAACCTCCTTGGCGGAGGTAATTACAAGTCTCTTTGCTTAAATTAAGAGTTATGGTGCAGCAGTAGCTAAAAAGCAAGACAGACAGAACTACATAGACCATGATCCTTTGCTCTATTTCAGTGTAGACTATAATAGATAATAGAAATAACAGTTCTAATCACTTTTAAGTGTTAGCTCTTTAGATTAAGTCTTGTCAAGGCATTTCAAGGCAGGAAAAAGAAACATATTCACAGTTTTATTAGCCTCCACAAAATATCGTAATGAATATGATATCGTGAGATGTATATCGAGAAAATATCACACAGAGGGATTGATGATATCGTATCGTGAGATTTGGATATCGTTACACCCCTAATGTTAACCCATGTGATGCAAATGCAAATTTTCTGCTATAACCTGGTACAATGCATCTTTCCTTTTGGTCAGTGTTTATTGTATACTGTCTCTGTATAATAATAATAAAAAATAACAACCAGTTTTTCCTGTAACATTGTACTCTACTATTCAATATCCAATAGGTAAATGCACAAACTCTGAACCTGAACATTTCTATTAGCGCATAGACCCAAGAACTCACTAAAGTGCTACAAAAATCAGCATTTCAACAATATTAATTTTAGCCGACCCCCTGACCCCCATCTGGATTAAATGTTATTGCCCCATATTTTGTGTAAACGTACAAATTTCATCCAATAACACAAACTCACACACGCAGTTTGATTTCCATCATTTCCCTCACATTGGCAGGAGACACAAGAAATTACCCATATGAAACCAGCAGCTCTTCTCCTCTGTATTACACGTCGAATAGTTATTGCAGGGGTGGTTATGGCCAAGGCAGATGGTCATTTAGCACTAGGTCTGACAATTCCTCCCTTTAGATTTACATGGGGCTGTCAGCGATCACGAAGATGGGCTTTCTCAGTGGTGAACAATGGCACTTTACAAAAACACATTAGACCCAAGAGCTTCCTGTAGTGTCCAATACAGAGACAGCAGGTTAAGACTGGCCACATCGACCATATCTGAGTTTATATTAATTATTAAAACTCCTCTGTGACTCTCATCATGCACTTTTTCATCTCGAGACAGCCATAAGCAAGTTGATTATACTTCAGTGCGGACTATATGATATTACAACGGTCTTCTCATACTCAGACTATGCTCCAAATCGCTTCACTGCTTATACAACGGCATCTTCATCAGAAACCTAAGCCATGCAGCAAAATGGGTAGTAATAATGGATTCACGGCAGGCAGTACATTGGAAAACACAACCACCCCCTTTCCTGACTGGCACAGAGCTATCTCCTCCTCCTCGTGTCAAAAATATTGCTTCTTCGGCTCTCTCAAATTTCATCTGTTTACTAGGAAAACAAAATGTTAGAAAGCCTTCGGTTCAGTCTTTATGTTGTGCAATATTGTTTGAGCTTCTCATTTGTGATAGAAAACTCCAAAAAAGACAAAAGCTATACCAAAAAATAAAGCAATGGACTGGCCTACATTAGTTTGTGAATGAGCAAAAGTAGGCAGTGTCTCACATTAGGAGACAAAGATAGTTTCCCTGTCTAATATTTGTCACTGAAACAAGCTGACACATGACAAACAAATTATACTTTTTGTTTGTTGCATTATCTCAAATCTGTAAAAGAAATTTATTTAATCAGTTAGATTCAATAAAATTATTTAAAGAGGGATTACCTGTGCTATCATGTACTCCTGTATAAAGGGAAATTGGTCAGCTGTACCAGGGACACCTCCAACTTAGATAATTATTGACATTTCTTTGTTGCAACTCAATACTTAAGACCTATTTATGCTCAGAGTTTATTATTGATACGTCATGAGCATTCCCTGGGGGTGTGATGCTAACTGTAGATTCTGTTCTGTCTGAAGCTCCTTCAGACTTCAATGACCTGCCAAGTAGAGGTAGAGACAGAATTTTCATTCCTGCTCCCACCCACCTTTGCGATATTTTGTCCCGCTCCCACCCGCAAATCTTGCAAGATGGGGACATTTGCTTTCTTAAACTCTATCAAACATGGAGAAGTGAAAGGAATTATCAAATAATAAAAAATAAATAAAATAAATGTTTTTATAAAAAATTTGCACTAGATTAGACCACATCCGCAAGTTTAGGCAGCTTAAAATGTTTTTATTAATGCCAAATAAAACATCCAGCACAAATGATGTATGATAGGCATATATGAATCATATGTACATTTTAATTTACACACATATTTAATTTGGGGGACTGCAGTTTATCATCCCATTATCATCCCCTGCAATGAGCTTTCAAAATGTGTCCCACGCCGCACTGTTTTGTGTCAGGTCCTGAGGGTGCAGTGCTCTACTGCTAAGCTTTATATTAACACAATCTGACCAGAAAGAAGTGAATGGCAATAGGTGAGCTGATGTGTTCTGTTAAACAAGTCCATCTCAAATAACATTAGAGTCACAAGCTAGCCAGCATCAGCCAGCTATTTTTCAGTTAGTCACTCTCACCTATTTGAACATCCCCAGCACGATGCCACTGCAAAGTATCAATACACCTTATAATTGGTGGTTTTCAGATGCCAGAATGTGACAGTGTCATACTTCCAGATGTGTTTTCTACTGAGTACATTGTATTTTGACATGAAATATCTAAAAGGTTATTTCACCAGATCATTTATATGAATGACTAGGCCCACAACTCATTCAATTACAAAGAAATCTGCATTTTAACAACATGTATGTAATGTCATCTAAAACCCTGGGATATTGACCAGATCTGAATGGACTACACTACTACAATATGTTGAGCGTTTCCATTTGGAAAAAGAAAAACTTCCCCCATATGTCAGGCTCAACATGTGTGAAGTTTCAGTTTCTTTAAAAACACAGTAGCCCTGGAGCAATATGCACCCCTATGCTCTATCTGAGACTTCAAATGAAATCACCAAATTCTAGACAGCAAACGTAACCTATTTTAATTGCCAATGACTGAGTAGTGGCAGCGTTATTTGTAACACTAGCTCCAGTCCTTATAGACCTATAAAGAGGTGCTCCTTTGGGACCCTTGACACAGCTGTACATTCACATAATAGAGCTTTACAGTATATGTCCCAAGTGGGAGCAGACCAGCCATTCCACATGCTATTCTGTAAACATGATACATTACACTTCTTCACTCAATGTGCCCCTGTAATTTGAATGTATGACCTGGTATGGCTGACTCGCAGGTCTACAGAAATCCGATTCAGGTGGTTTTTGCAGTAAAAACATGAAGTTGTCCCCAGTAGACCTTATATGTAACAGCATTTGACACAATGACACAATAAAATACTAAAATTCAGCTTATATACTGTAAACTTTACTACTGAGACGCCGTAGAGGCAAGAATTTGAGCGTTAGATGGTGCTGGTGAGAAAGAGGACGAATAAGGTGAGGAGGCTGATGATTACACTGGTTCAGTGAGTATGTCAGATACAGACAAAGAAAAAGTACATTTCATATGAATAGTTTTATAGGTGATTTGTGGAGGGGCAATTATAACTGCTGCATCAAATAATCTATGTTACCATGTTGTTTCCTTATCAAAAACTTACCCTGAATTGTGTTTTGTTTCATTTACGCATTTTTAACCCACAAACCCTGCATATTTAGGCTGATTTCTTCTCCCAAACAGAAAATACACTGTTGTAATTCCATGTGGTAATACAGGACATGCTCCACTGTGTTTTTAAACTCCATACACCTTCACCTAGAATCAAAGCTGTTATTAACCATATCACAGCTTTTATTTTCAAGCACAAAATGATTTAGCTTAATCTACCTTACATTACAACTTCACTCAGGCATACACGCCTTGTCAGAAAACTTAGAGAAAAAATAGTGAAATGATTTGCTTGGGTGAGAGTAGACGCGATCAATTTCAGACTATTCAATCTTTAATAAGCAATACAATTCCGTTGATAAGAATTTTGAATGAGCCTGTTCACACTGGATTAATCAAACTGCTTGTGGTCTGTGAATAAACCGAGTACAGTATTTTCTGCATAGATCTGTGTCCACCCCACATAACTCCTCATGTCTCGGGGCGTGTAAGCTGTCCTCTGCTGTGATCTTTAGTAACGTTGCCTTTAGACTGATTCAGATCACAAGCAGCTAACATATGCTCAGCTGGATCCCTTCAGTAGAGTGGTGACGAATGTATGGCCTTTGAGGTATTAGCTGACGTGACAAGATTAAAATGCCTGATTCGGTAAATCTTGAGCTGTGCTGTCAAAAGCACATACCAGCCATAACATTACGACCACTGACAGGTGAGAAACACTTTATATACTGATCATGACGTGTATTAGTGGGGGGCTATGTACATGGTTTCTCAGATGTTTTTCCATGTAGTAAAGAGCCCATATTCTGATCTATGTTATGTTGTTTCCTCATCAAAAACATAGATGGAGTTTTGCTTCATTTACACTTTATACTTACACTTCATTTACACTTCATTTGTTTAACACTCAAACCCTGCATATTTAGGCTGAATTCTTATCTTAAACTGAAAACACTTTGTTCCACATTGTGATGTCATGTAGTAATAGAGGAAGTGTTCCTCTGTGTTTTTAAACTCCATACACCTTCACTAGAATCATTTTAGCAATTTCAGCCCTGGAATTGCCAATCTACAGAACAGAAGGTAAAAGGAGCTGTTAACGTGAAAACTACCACTTCACAGCATCATCTGTGCAATAGAGCTTTTTTGAAGATGTAGACAAAAAGCCTGATTCATCAGCTGGTTTCACTTTGTGGAAACCGTCTGACCTCGCAGCATTGGATTTGTTTGCTCGACAGTAGGCGGGTACTTTTTTAATTCACTGCTATTTGGTCATGATGTATGTAATGCGCTACTAACGGGGCTAACTATATTAAGCTTTTCCCAAATCCCATCAGAAGAAGGACAATAACGCCTTTCCCCTTGATAAAATTCACCAAACATTCTCTTTGTTCCGGCTTTAAATCCTCGATCTAGGGAATCGTTGCCAACACAGAATGTACCGCTCTTCACTGATTGGCTGGTGCCCTGGTTCGCACTTCCGGGGTTTTTGCAAACTGTCCATTGTATTCTGATTCCTGACTTAGTTGCTGGAGAGAAATTAAATTGAGCAGAGGCACTAGGTGTGCCAGCCTGGCTAGTAGACAAACAAATAATACATTTTTTCTCAAACATGTGTGAATGAAACAAAACACAACTCTAGGTATGTTTTTTGAGGAGGTGACAACATTCTAACATTGTTTAAAGCTCACAGGAGCCAATTTTATGTAATATAGAACCTTTAATTAAATTATAAGTAATAGAAATTATTGTTCAAATATACTTTGAAAAACACTATTTCTTATGTGGGGTGTTGTCTCTCCACAGATCTGACCTGTAACTCAGCCTGGTCATGCTACGTGCTTGGAGATAGATAAGTTGGGTGTCAATACAAGCAAGGTAGGAAGCAACCAGGCCAACCTACTGCTCAGATCTGTGGGGAGACAATCCAGCTCACAAAAGTGTTTTTCAAAGTAATTGTGGTGGATAAAAACACTTGCAGTTGAATAAATACAAGGTGGTGTGTTTTATGCCATATAACTGTGGAATATTCCAAGCAGGGCAACAATATCACCATGGAGACAAGCAGATGGTGGAAAAGCTACACCCTCAAGCAACTATTCTGTAATAGTATGCACTGGGCCTGTGTGGTTTGATCCAACAGACAAACTATTACAGCAATTTCCTTTAATATAATGCTGATCCCACTAGAAATACGCTCCACAGTTTTTATAGAGGTACATGTTCTACCCAGCCAGGCAGGTGGTCGTAACAGTTAGTAATGCTGTGTGGAGTATGAGCGACCATAACTACTCCCAGTGGGAATCTGCCCATATCCATTGCTGACTTTATATCCTCACATGTAATCTGTTATTAAATATATCTCCCAAAGTGAATTAATTGAGTAAATCAAAGGCACGGCTCTCTTTACAAATTTATAAGTATTTAATAACACTATTACTCTTGTTGGCGTTGCCTTATTGCCTGTGCGCTCCGTAAGTAAAGAGTGTGTAGAATCACATTATAGGAGCAGAGCCAGAAGACTGTGTCGGAGTTTAGTGTGGGTCCCCTGTTGCACATTACTGTACTGCACTGACTCGCATGGAAAGCCAAGAGGAAATCTGCAGCCCGAGCAGGAGGCAGAGAGGAGAGGAGATAAGGCCAACATGTCTCTGACGTTTCTGTGGACTCCTGAAAATTAAAGACAGCGGATGAGGGTCGTCAAGAGGAATACCAAGTACGAAGTGCAGAAATGAGACTGGGAACTTGAAAGACACAGACACTGAATTCACACTAATTTCATCAGTGTGTGGATTATGTGGTTTCTTGTTAAAACAAAATGTGGAGCTGATTTCTCCATTTTGATCAGTACAGTCATACCTCCAAACAACTGTACAACAACTCACTCTTATGTCATAGATAACCCTATCTTGTACATCCTAGTTATCTCTTTACAAGCTCTTCTATATAGCTAAGAGATATATTTGTATTACTATGTATATATTATATGTATATATTATTTTAACTTGTACATATTAATTTATATAATTACTCTTTATTTGACACCAATCTCTTTTAATTCTTTTTATTTTGATTTTATTATTACCATTTATATTTTTGCTCTTTGTTATTATATTATTATATTATACTGTGTTGTGTGAGCTACCGTGTTCGGATAATTTCCCTTGTGGATCATTAAAGTTTGTCTAAGTGTGTTTGTCCTCTAATCCAAAGGTTGGTGGTTCAAATCCCGCTCTCGACATAAACACCATTGGTTAAGCGGTGAGATCCACTGACCCACAGGCAGACAGTGCGATTCTAGATGAATGCTGTTGTTTTGTCCTTGGGCAAAACACTTAACTCACCCTCCTCCTAGTGTCTGTGTACACTGGTGTCACTGGGGGGAGGGTGGCTGTAAACGGCTTTAAGTGTGCTTATATTGTTCAAAACTGTATATCAGATGTAGAGATGTGTAGCTCATTCACAATGTTATGGATTCAAGAGTCACTAAATGACTTTCTGTGTGCAGATTGCATGTTCTCCCTGTGTTTAGCTGCGTTTCCTCTGTGCTCTCCGGTTTTAAGTTGTTTTTTATTTGTTTTGTTTACTTTTAGTTCATAAACCAAAAAGAGAGAAACATTTCAATGCATGGTAAAGAAAGATAAGTTTACAATTTGAATCTGTATTTACCAATGTTGTGATTAATGTAAGACACTTATTGGAGAATTATCAAAGCAAAGCTTAAAGTGTGTTTGATTAATATTAAAGAGAACATCAGGTACTTCAACCTTTCCTTCCCTTTCATTAAATTCTTCCTCTGAAGGTGTCAGTGTCCCTGACATTAGCAAAGAGAGTTTAAGCTTTGGCTTTGCATTACCAAACAGGTAGACGAGGTCAACTCAACTGACTCCATTTTATATGAGAAACGAGGAAGCAAAGCAAAACACCTACAGCTACAATAAAATGCACTGGCAAATGGAGAATTGGAACATGCCGTGCTCAAAAGATATGGTTGGAATTAACTTTGAGTATTAAATTGGCAAATCTAGGCTTAAATAATTAAAATTGATTACAAATAAATTGTGCAGAAGCTATGTTTGTTTTGCCTGTTCCAGGAGCCTTTGAAGAAGCTTCAAAGAAATGTTTTTAAAGGAAACAAAACAGAATAATTTTCACAAACAGGTAAGGTTTGTGCTCACTAGAGATAACAAGAGCCAAAGCTTTTCAAAATGTAGATCCATCTATCCAAGGCTTATTGATAAAATGCAGCTTTTCTTCCTCTCTGTCTCTCTACTCAATCTTGAATTTCTTTTTTCAGCTACACTTTTTATTGCTCAAAAATGACCCTAAAAGATTGTTTATTTACAGAGTGTAATTTGATGATAATCGTTTTGAGCAAACCAGGAGACTGACCAGTTGCCCTATATCCAGAGGGTTTTTATCTTCTGGTAACATTACTGTGTTCTTGGGCAAGACTTTTCACCCACCTTTCATGGGCGATAGTGTATGTGTTGTGATGACAGCTCTAGCTACAACTTTAGATGATATGTTTTTGTGACCAGTTCGTGGACTAAGGGAGTGTGCGTTCAGCTCCAGTCAAATGAAGCTCATGATGTTGGCAATTACAGGAGCAAATTTGGAGTCAAGTCCATATTAGGAATAGAAATGTATTTAGGGACAAAATAGCGAATAAACACCCGCAAACACCAGGATCACACAGACCGGGTTAATACGAACATTTTAAGACCAAAATGAGGCTCACAGCAGCAGTTACAGAGAGAGAGGTGACACTTTTTCAATGTAAAGTCAAATGAAATCGATGGAGCTTATTTGGAACAGGCAGATATGTCCATTTATATATACAGTCTATGGACCAATTGGAAAGAGCATTTACCTTCTTTACAATTGTGAGAGAGGACCTTGTGTTTGCGCTTGTCTTATTTATATCTATTTGCTCTTAACACAATTGAGTGACAAAATTGAGCACTGCGCCGCATTGATTCAACTGGTATTGCACAACCTTTAGGCACAATTAAAGGAAATCGTTGCGAGTAATGAAACCGTGTTGAGGCGGAGCTCTTGTTCAGTTGTTTTCCTCATTAAAATGATTCCACAAGGTCACGTTTGCAATACCACATTTCTTCATACATCCAACCACAGTCTACATGATGATTAGTACATTTGCATATTAGTCTTTTGGGTACTATTGTGGTAAATCGCACAAATCCATCAAACAACGCTGTGGGACACAATTAGAGCGTCTGTGTGTTTGACAAAGCTTAACTTGAATTGAAACACTTCCCTCCTTTCTTCTAAACAAGGTCCCTATTGACTGACAGAAGATCAATCAAATCTATTAACATATATATTTTTAACATCTGTCAAGTGCTGCTGTGAAGATTCACTCCTGGGGCAAAGTAGGACACAATATCTACAAAAAACAGACTGTCTATCTATTTTGTCTTTTAAGTAAATAACATGTTCACATCCTGATAGCTGGTGACCTCATTTTCATATTCACATATATTTTCAATAGACAATAGCAAAATGTATGTTAAAGAAGTCATGCCTGATTTTTACCATCTTAAAAACTAAAAACTTAAAAAACAATACAAAACATTTTATTTGTTTGCAGCAATCCAATTTTATTTGTCACTTACTTAGCATTCTAATTATTTACAGTGACACTTTCAGAGGCTTCACTTCTTGGTTTACGAAGGACAAAGCAGTCTGTCATTAGATGTCGACAGTACACAGTGATTTCATTCTGACCCTAAGAGCAGCTTTCACAATCATTTTGTTCAAGCGTATTGATGACATGTAAGCAGTGTCAGTAGGTCTATACTGCTCTACAAAGGCAAAAGACATTAACTCGCCAGAGTGAGAAACTGAGAAAATTACTTCAAAATTTTTGTTTCGTCCAGACAAAAGTATAATAGGTAGGGCTCCCAAAATTTGACAACTATAATGAAGAAACATTTGTATTCAAAAAATATTAAGCATAAAAATTAACCATTGACCCTTATTTGGAAGTTAATATACTTTGCTTTTGTATTTTGTTCCAAAAATAAGGAGTCCTTGCAAAGGCAATATGTTTCACAATATTTAGTTACATGATAAAGTAAGTCTCAAATACCCTCAAAATTACCTTCACTAAATTTTTGACTAAACATGATGTTACAGTGTTCTGCCTTTGTAGGACAGTATACTGTGATCACATCTGGGGAAAGCAATATAATTAAAAAAAAATAATAAAAAATGTGCTCCTCACCTTCCACGGTGGCTGGTCTCTTTCCCCCTCATCCAGCTTGGGTCCTGCGAGCTTGAGAGTTATGCATAGTATTTTTGCTGTTCCTAGTACTGCACTTTTCTGGACTGAGATGTCCGTTGTTTTTCCCGGTGTGTGTTGTAGCCACTCTTCCAGTTTGGGGGTTATGGTCCCGAGTGCTCCGATCATCACAGGCACCACTGATGCCTTCACTTTCCAGGCTCTATCCAGCTCCTCCTTGAGCCCCTGATATTTTTCCAGTTTCTCGTGTTCCTTCTTCCTGATATTGCCATCACTTGGTATTGTGATGTCCACCACCATGGCTCTGCTCTGTTGCTTATCCACCACCTCTATGTCTGGTTGGTTCGCCATCACCACCCTGTCAGTCTGTATCTGAAGTCCCACAGGATCTTGGCTCGGTCGTTCTCCACAACCTTTGAAGGTGTTTCCTATCTTGCCAGCCAGCCCATACTCTGCACAGATGGTTCTGTACACTATGCCCGCCGCTTGGTTATGTCGCTCATGTATGCTGTGTATGAGAGAGACCAACCACCATGGAAGGTGAGGAGCACATTTTATATATATATACATGTTATTCAAAAATGATATGCACAGTATACAGCAGACATATTTTGGGATGCTTATACAATATATGTACTGGGGCATGAGAAATTTTGCTCAAATACTTGGGGGAAAAATCAGGTACTGGCTCCTTAATTAAGTGAGTTTAAATGCTTGTCTGTCAGGTTATATCTTAACATGTTTTGGGATTTGCTTTTTATAGTTCAACATGTGTCCCCGTCCCTGTTCATACTATCGTCAGCCATTTTCTACAGCAAGGTGAACAAATGAATCTCAACTGCATAATCTTTTATACGTACTACGCATAATTGACCTGATTATCTTTCATTGTGCAATAAAACTCCTCAAATGCGATTAGTGGCTGCTGACATGTATGAATGCTGATCTAGGCCATTACAGTAACATCCTTGGAAAACCCTCCTGGGAATTTCTCCGTCTTTGAGCAGCACCAAGGCCACACTGGGGTCTTTAATGATCCTGACCAAAGCTGTCATGCACCTCTATAAATAGCATGTTTTTCTATGCGCTTAACTCCAGCAAGGGCCTGTTTGCTATTACCGTGGATTGATTTTGTTGATTGTTGTTATAGTAGCAATATTGAACCCACAGCATTTTTAGAATACCACTGGAAATCCATTCAGAAGAGCTCAGCAAGTATGTGGCATTTATTGTATGGGTCCTACACCAATAACAATGAATTCCTTTAGATGAGGGTGCACTGCCTTCTGCCTATTGATAATTTGCAGCTGACGTCACCAACATTCCCAGGGGGTGTGATGCTAACTGAGGCACTGCTCTGTCTAAAGCTCTGGTACTCACAGACTTTAATCTGAGCTTTGTTTTAACACAATCTGAGTAGAAAGAACTGATTTAGCCGGGTGTTCACTGTACGATTTTGGCGCTCTACAAGGATATATTCGAAGATATTATTTTTATGTAAAAAATCGTGGCTCGTAGGTCGCTCTGTTCTACTTTGTGATGTCATGAGGCAGAAGTTTTCAAGTTAACAGCTACCTTTTATATTTTTGTTCAGTAGAGACAGGCAATTCCAGGGATAAAATCTTTCATGACTCTAGTGAAGGTGCAAGGAGTTTTATTTCCATTTGACATCAAAAAGTGGAACAAAGTTTTGTTTTCTGTTTGAGAGAAGAACTCAGCCTAAATACGCTGGATTTGTGTGCATATTTTTGATGAATAAACAACGTAACATAAATCAGAAAATAGCATAATATGGGTCCTTTAATGTAAAATTTCTGGAGGAAGAACTATGGAGTAAGAAAGCTGTCAAAAATATTCGTGCGCATAAAATAGAAATCCGTGCGTATTTGGGAAATCCGTGCATATTTGGCTGTAGTTGCGCATAAAATAAATATTTGTAAATTCTCAAATGAGTCCAGTCGTACATAAAATATATTGTGTGTATTTTATCCATCAGAATACGAATTGAAAAATGACGACGTCATGAATTACAATCACGAAATGAAAATTTACGATTACGCTTTCATCAGTACGAATAAGAATTCACAAACGGAACTTTACTGTCAAAAATACGTCATCACTTCACAGACATTATTCATCGAGCAGAAGAAACATCGATCAAGATCAAGACTGCGCAGCTCAAGTTTGTAGCGGAGGGTAAAAACAGAGTAATAGCACAAGAAGCTACAACAGCGACCAACAAGTGGGTTAATTAAAATCTATTGTAAAAATGTCTTGAATTCGGGAACCGAACGCTGCTGTATAATATTGTGTAGAAACACCTCCTTTGAACTGGAAATTGCACCTATATGTTAGATAACATAGTGGAGCCAGTTGGCTAACATCCGACGTAACGTTCTCCCAGGGCTAATTAACAAATATCAGGTTCTCTGTATGTTTAGATTAAAACATTCACGGCTACAGCCACAGCGAGCATCAGTCAGTCTTCACTTCAGCTGCATTTCAGACAATGGGTTATACATGAGTTATAATGGATTATAATGAGCAAATCCATCCACGTCACGGTGACGTTAAACTTACCGGTAAATACTGTATATATACCAAGGTGTTGCCTGTAAACACGAACATTAATTGATGCTGGAAGCTGCATTAAACTGTAATGTGTAACATTTCATTAGCTGTGACGTCTGTAACCAGGACAGTTTGGTAGTGTTTGGTGTAAACTGGGACATTTCAGCGTCCCGAGGAACTTTTGGTGGCATTTCATGCGAGAAATGCAGCTGAAGTGAAGACTGACTGATGCTCGCTGTGGCTGGAGCCGTGAATGTTTTAATCTAAACATACAGAGAACCTGATATTTGCTAATTAGCCCTGGGATAACGTTACGTCGGATGTTAGCCAACTGGCTACCACTATGTTATCTAACATATAGGTGCAATTTCCAGTTCAAAGGAGGTGTTTCTACACAATATTATACAGCAGCGTTCGGTTCCCGAATTCAAGACATTTTTACAATAGATTTTAATTAACCCACTTGTTGGTCGCTGTTGTAGCTTCTTGTGCTATTACTCTGTTTTTACCCTCCGCTACAAACTTGAGCTGCGCAGTCTTGATCTTGATCGATGTTTCTTCTGCTCGATGAATAATGTCTGTGAAGTGATGACGTATTTTTGACAGTAAAGTTCCGTTTGTGAATTCTTATTCGTACTGATGAAAGCGTAATCGTAAATTTTTCATTTCGTGATTGTAATTCATGACGTCGTAATTTTTCAATTCGTATTCTGATGGATAAAATACACACAATATATTTTATGTACGACTGGACTCATTTGAGAGTTTACAAATATTTATTTTATGCGCAACTACAGCCAAATATGTACGGATTTCCCAAATACGCACGGATTTCTATTTTATGAGCACAAATATTTTTGACAGCTTTCTTACTCCATAAAGAACAACCTGTAGACCTGTGCACCATCGTAACTGTTGAATGCAAGATAAAAGGTACAAGCTTGTTCATTTACTCACTGTCACTTGAATAGTTCATTTTTCAACACAATTGCCTTGAATACTGACAAGCATTTGTAATGTCAGTCACTCATGTGTTCATATATCAGCGATCTAACCTGTCTGGTACAGGGAGGGGCAGGGGACCACCAGGATCCCCATTAAAAACTCTGACGGGGGGCATGACACTGCTAATTGGACCCCGGAGGACCTCCCACGTGTGCCAGGGTCGATGAGTCACGCTCCTGACGATGGCCTTCGGTGTTGGCACAGTGATGTAAGAACAGAGACGGCACTGGACTTACATTAGACTCATTCAGTGTTCTTATAGCTGGAGGGCAACAACAAGAGGCACTGGGCCTATTGTACTATAAACTATTCATGGAGTTGAGAGTGTTGAAAATCAAAGAGAGTTCAAAACAAAATATACGTTTTGAAAAATGGGTTACAATTTCCAATAGGCTATGCAACATTTTGAAGATAAAACTGAAGAAAATGTTACTTTATTGTAGAACAGGGTGAGCGATTTATTTATTTTTTTTCCATGGGGCCACATGAGAAACAGAAAACATTGTAGAGGGCCGGGCCAAAATGCTTAACTCAATTGTGCATAATATTAATTGTATTTCTTTATAAAAAGTAAAGTAAATAACATTGTTTTGACAAGCTGTTAAGACTGATAAGAGTATATGTTATGACTAAGAAAAAGTGAGGTTTCCTTGTCATTGTCATTAAAAGCACTGCAGCTTTAGTTTATGCATGAGGTAAAATTATAAAATATTTGTATTTTGTAATTCCAGATGAGCTTAAACAGGCCAGTCAGAGTCAACCAAAGGGCCGTATGTGGCACAGGAACTGCACAATACCCAGGTCTGTTGTAGAAGATGAAAATTCATGTATGGCATTTTTAAGCATTTATATAGCAACATACTCAAAGCACTTACAGCTGCCCTGGGGAAGACTGATGGAACCAAGGCTGCAAATCTGTGCCACCAACCTCTACAACCACCACCATCACAAACGCACACATTCGTACTAGGTAATGTAGGTGAAAAGGACACAACAACAGTTTTTGCCACTGGCGCTCCACTGTGGCACCTGATATTCCCAGCAGTCTCCCGTCCAAGTAGCAACCAGGTCCAGGCTTGTTTATCTTCTGAGTTGTGACAAGATCAGGCAGTGAACAGATTGTAAAGGTAACATCTTTCTCCCTAAATAGACATGATATTTCATTGTCTGTTGTTGTTGTTTACCCACTACAAATAATCTATGGGAGTAATTTTGCTCTTGGCTCAGTGTAAATCGAGCAGAATCTTCACAGGTACGACATAGTAAACGAGTGTAACCTCTAGTTTATACTGTGAGTAAATGTATCCTCAACAGATGGTGTATGTGACCAATTACAGGATGTGCATTCGAGGAAGTCTTTAGTGTAGGTGGGCCTGTTGGATCAGATCCTGTCTCCAACCGGGACCCCACACTGCCAACAGCAAAGAAAACCAGAGCGCAGCCTGAGCAGCAATGTGGCAGGCGCTAGGTTTTATAAATCAGAGTACGACGTATAAATATTTGATGAGGTAAACCAAATGAAAAAAGCCATAGTGAGAAAGGCTTCAGAGTGCCAGTGCAGGGCAAACAGTTCTATTCAAGTCTTCCATATTATTATGTAAACGGTAAAGGTGAGTTTGGTCATTGTGGTTAAAAAAAAACTATTTATATCCTGGTTTCTGTTTGTTTAATACCTGACCACCTTACACTGCACACAAAGTCACATTGCCAGTACTAAAACTGCAATACGTAACTTCCACAATAAGATTAGAGGAGAGGCAACTCAGCTCATGGTACGAATGTATATTTTTAACAGTACAGGTTGTAACTGCAAAAGCAACATCACTAAGTTTAATGTCACACTTTTGAACATTTCAGGCAAAGCTGTATGAGGACAAACAAGCGGCATACCCTCAAGAAAAGGTGAACAGTAGACCATAGAAAAAAAAATAAAATCTGGAAAATTGGCGTCTGCATTTGACCCATCATTCACCCATGCAGTGTCGCTGGAAAACCATGGAGCAGTGACCCATGTCCAGACATGGGACATGGGTCCATGTCTGTCCTGGGTCAAGACAACCGGCTGGAAGATTGGACTATGCATGCTTTGGGTTGATGCGGAAAACAGGAGAGCTAAAATAAACAACAAAGACCCCACACCCTTTGGGATTTGAATCCAAAACCATCCTACTACCAAGATTTGACTGAATTTTGTACCTGGTATGTAACTTATATTCTGAATGTATGTCTGTAAAATAGTTTATGTTACACAAAATTGACTCTTGTGGGCTTTAAACCATGTTGGAATGCCATTACCTCATCTAAAACATACTTGTAGTTGTATTTTGTTTCATTCATACATGTTTGAGTAATCCTTTATTATTAGTCTACATGTCCAAAGCTCAAAATGCTCCGCTCCACCTTGTGATATCATGAAGCTGAAGTTTCAAGTTAATAGCTCCCTCAGATCCCTTTTACCTTTTATTCAGTAGAGATTAGCAACTCCAGGGCTGAAATATTGAAAGGATTCTAGTGAAATTGAATGGTATGGAGTTAAAAAACACAATGGAGCACTTCCTGTTTTACAATATGACATCACAAGGTGGAACAGAGTGTATTCACTTTCAGAGAAGAACTCAGGCTAAATATGCAAGGTTTGTGTGTTAAATGTGTGAATGAAACAAAGCACAACTCCAGGAATGTTTTTGATGAGGAAACAACATTATAAAACATCAGAAAATACCGTAATATGGGCCCTTTAAAAGTATTATTGTCTTTTTGTTGTTGTTGTTTTAATCACATAATAAAGTTCTCATGTATTTCTTGAATTGCAGTTGAATAGCATTATATCACTTGTCCATTATGAGCGATGCAAACAGATTGGTGGGGTTGTTGTGCCATGTCAGATCTAACCAGAGGAGACGAATGGCTTCTCGGAGGATGTAGATGATTTAATACGGGCGCACAGTCGGATCGGGACAGACGGGATGTTGCCAAGATGATTGACGAGCTGAGTCAGTGGGCGAAATCGATGACAGAAACAATGCTATGAATGGGCAGAGATGTGGTGTAGGGAGAAGAGCAAAAAAATTTGGATTTTATCATTAAGAAATGTACTAGTTTTGGTTCTTTTATACTTGAATACATGAGACTCATTTGAAAAATATAAAACAGTACAACATCCATTAGACTGAGATGTTAAAAGCACGTTAATGGACCATATCAACCTACTATTACATTATAATGATCATCTGTGGGAAAAAGATTATTTTTTTAGTAAATATATATATATATATATATATATATATATATATTATATATATATATATATATATATATAATATATATATATATATATATATATATATATATATATATATATAAAACAAAGCCCCATTGAGGACACACAATCAAAAGCTTGTAAAGAAATAGATGTGTGTGCTATATAACGTCCATGGTTATGTGCATGGAGATGTTATTGCATCAGGTTGTAGTGTACAGTTTTGTATCGTGCTTTTGTATATTT
The DNA here is from genome assembly GCF_026225935.1 of Boleophthalmus pectinirostris. Taxonomy (NCBI): domain Eukaryota; kingdom Metazoa; phylum Chordata; class Actinopteri; order Gobiiformes; family Gobiidae; genus Boleophthalmus; species Boleophthalmus pectinirostris. The sequence continues at coordinate 14,777,747 of NW_026571115.1, read as the reverse complement.
TTGGAGAACTATTTTGTGCGAGCATGGATGATGTAATCTTGTGGCCTAAGCATAATCAAAATCTTTACAGAACATGTTCAAAATTCAAAAGAGCCAATATGAGCTCAGAGGCACAGCCATGTTTATCAAAAAGAAAATTAGAACAAACATTATGAAATTTTGTGTATCTGTTAAAGGGGTGGAACTCTCAAACAACTGTACAGAAAACATGAAATTGTGCACCAATCTCTTTCACTTTATAAAGAAGTTTAAATGTTTAACTCTGGACAGATAAATGAATTACGATACTTAGTTTGTGCTGTAGTACTTTGTTGTACTGTTTCTGATTTGTTTGTTTCCTCTTGCTGTATTTATAAAGATGAACTGGTGTTAAGATGACGCTCTGACAAAGGAATAAAGGGTAGGCATAATAAGCTTAAGCTTCAGCCTACACCTTTTCGGTCAGTGTATGTTAAATATGACTGTCTGTGAATTAATGTCAAAATATACCTGTGACTCAAATAAATAATCAATCAGTAATCAGTAATCAACCAGTAATCTCACAGCTAATCATAAGAAACACTAGAATACTCAAACATGTACAGATTACATCTAAAACCTCTTCAGGCATGCTTTTTTGATGAGGAAACAAATTAATAACATGGTAGAAAGCTTAAAAATAATGCATAATATCCCCTCTTTAAATGGTACATTATGTTCACCATGGTCACAATGCACCCCGGCCATCACTCCACTAGACTGAAAGATGTAACACTGAAAAACATAATAATGTCGGCCACATTATTATCCACACATATGAAACACCCAAACTTTGCTTGTCATGATAAACACAAATTCTGAATAGGTATTTGAGTAGCCTTTCTGCAGTTTGAGCCCGTGCCCCTGTAGCAGCGTGCGCAGCCTTGTACGTCATTAACAATCAGCTTTCATTCAGACTCCCCCTCACAGTGAACCCATTGCATGTGATAGATCGCAGTTAATAGTACAACATAAAAAAAAACGCCCTTTCTGCTCCGGGCTGTTTTATCTCAAGCTGTTCGGCTGAAATTGAACAGTTCTTTCTCAAATGAGACTCCCACTCGCCCACCACTGCAGCTCCATGAGTTTGGAGACTGGTCCCTCGTCACGGCGCTCACAGAATTTAAATACCTCTCCAGCCGCAGGTGCTTCGTGTGCTGAACAATGAGTGTCTATGAGAAAAAAGTAAAGCATTCTGACAGTTACATCAATACAGCCAAAAGGAGATGGCCACCTGCTACACTGGAGTTTTTCTTTACCTGCAAATATTACAAGATGTGGGTTTTTTTCATTTAAAGTAAAGTTGTTTTTGGTGAGAGTTTTGACAGTTCTTGATACTCATCTCAGCTAAAACTTTGTGTGAATAATGTTTTAGCAGGAATGCACAATAGAATTGGACAGACTTCAGAGTTATACAAGCAAACTTGGGGCCAAATTTCATGTTAGGAATAGGAATTTATTTACAGACAAAACTGCAAAATGAAAACACCAGGATCATGCAGTGCAGGTTTATATGAACATTTTAAGACTAAAATGAGAAGGTCCACTGCAGTAGTTACAGAAAGAGGAGTGACAGTTTTTCAAGATAAAGTCAATTGGAAACACAGTTGACACCCATGCACACTTCTTATTTGGAACGTGGCGGCTAGCAGGTTATCTATGTCCATTTATATATTCAGGCTATGGAATGAACCAATAAAAATCCAGGAAAATGTATTGGATCTGGTATTGTGCCAGGGCATTTGTTTGTTCGGCATAAGATGCCAGGACATCGTATTTGAACTATAGATTTGTGTTTTATAGTTAAATAAAGACTAAATTACATATTTAGATCAGTACTGTGAAGTTATTTGAGTTTTACAGCAAGGTTAAGGTGACCAGACATCTCTATTTACTCGGGACAGTCCAAGTTTTGAGCCCTGTGTCTCCTGTCCGTGCAGATTTATCCAAAACCATTGATTTGTCCTAGTTTTATACAAGAAATGTCCCAGGTGTCCCTATTTTTAACCAATCTGATACCTCCCAACAGTAAAGAGAGGCATAAATTGTCATTTATTTAGATAAAATACAGAAAAGCTCCTTAAAAATTAGCAAAACACAAAGCAAATGTGATTATACTGACTCACATGTTACTCATGAATGGGCCTAGAAGTACATAAAAATCTAGTCAACCTAAGCAAGAAATGCATTAAAATGATTTATCTCCACACAAGCAGGTGACCCCACCAGGCCAAGTTAAAGGTCAGATGTGTGGGGAGGAGAAAGACCTCCAAGTATGAAACTATGTTTGTAGGTATCAACTGTAATTTAATAAATGCAAGTTAAATGTCATAATGTGAAACATTCTTGGCAAAGCAAAAATGTTGTCATGGGGACAGCAGAGGAGTTGGTGGACCTTTCACCAGAAAAGTGACATATTACACCAAGGCCAAATCAATACCAGTATTAGAAAGTGTTTATGTCACTATGTTTATGACACTGAACATGGAACAGACCGTTATGAATTAGAAAAATTATCTGTGCTTATTATTGTATTTGTGTTTTTGAGAATGTTTTCTGTTTAACCTTTTCAAAAGCATACCACACAGTCATGAAAAGTTTGCAGAATAATTGTGTGTACAGGCTACAGTAGCAGAGCGAGAAACTGTCACGAATCCTGAAGCTCATTTTGATTTATTGTTGCCTCCCTCACTGTACATACACACCCACAATATTATATCTCTATACCTTATTCTAATTATACCCATGAGTAGGACAAACTGGAGCCAATACAAAGTTTCTCTACAAATATTTATATATTCAACTTAAGGTTAGGTCTTGTGAGACAATGAAGTTGCTATGGGTTACTTGTGCCTCCTTCAAACAATACATGCGTCACCAATCTGAGTCACTTTCCAAACAGCCCAACTTTAACTGCAGGCCTGTGTAAATCTGATCTCTTTTTTGGATCTTTCGCAGTAAAAAAGCAGATCCCAATATGTTGGAAATACAATACGGCTATGAAATTCTAGTGGTTAGGTGACTTAAAAGGTGTGCTGTGTAACTTTTCTGGTAGAGGGTCCACCACTTAACTCCTTGTTTTTTTCCTGAAATGTTCCATAGTATAGCATTTCATTTAACTTTCTCCATGGTGATAAGCAGCTCACATCACCAGGCCAAGTTACAAGTCAGCTCTGTGGAGAAGTGGACCTGCTCACAGCAATAACACGTTTGTTTTGTAGTTCTGAGAAATTAAAAAAAATAAATAAAATTGAATAAATGCAAGATATATTTGTCTAATGCCATACTGGGGAACATCCCAAGCAAAGCAATAACATCACCATAGAGACAAGCAGATGGTGGACCCTCCATCAGAAAAGTTACAAAGTGCACCTTTAAAGGGACAGTCTGGAATTTTGGACGTCATTTCCTAGTGAGCCAGAGTGTTGGATACATATGGAGACTTTTTAAAATATTCCATCCAGTCCTTGTATTTGCAGAGGTCGCTGGTGTTAAGCTAGTGCATGTCAATGGCCATAGTTATCCTGCCACTAAAAACAATCTTACCCACTTCACAAAACACCCGAAGCAAATCTATTGTTACACCAGATTGTCGGTGTGTTGACAGAATAATGTTTGAAATAAAACTAACATTGCATCACCTGAATCATCACATGTTGAGGGACTATTTTCTCAGCAGCAGTGGAATTTTACTTTGCTGTTAGGTAGGTGCTAGGTGATATCAGTCCGCCGCTGCCAATCTTTCTATCAGGAAGTACAACTCACTGCTACAACTGCACTTCTAAAATTATTTTATCAACACAGACATTCACATCGACAGTTTGGCGTAATAATAGATTTGTTTCGGGTGTTTTGTGGATTGGGTAAGACTGTTTTTAGTGGCAGGCTAACTATGGCCATTGACATGGGCTAGCCTAGCACCAGCGACTTCTGCAAATACAAGGACTGAAAGGAATATTTTTAAAAAGTGTCTCCACATGTCTCCAACACTCTGTTAACTTTAGGAAATGAGGTCCTATGTCCAAAATTCCAGACTGTCCCTTTAAGAGGAGTAGCTACTGTTCTGTGTAATCCCATACAGAGTACATTTGTAGTATTTGACTTTCAGAACCGTTTTCAAGAAACATCATACTGCGAGTGTCTGTGTCCCAAGGGCAATAAGTTTGAGCAGTAAAAAACACAAATAAGACAAACAAGCATAGAGCGATTCTGAGCCAAGAGCAGCTCTGAGGTCTAAGAAGCACCCAATAAAAAGACATTACATCAATGTAGAATTTAAAAGATGAGTAGGATATCAAATACCAATGCATTTTTGAATAGAGGACAACATAGCGGCAGTAAAGAAAACCCACTTTTTAAATTTTGACCTGTGAGCTGAGTATCATTAGTATCAAAGTATCATCATTATTATTTGTTTGTAAAATGTGAGCGTTACAAAAGGAAGTGCTGGCTGTCCCTGATCCTACATGATTTCAAACCTGCAGAAATAGAACTTGTGTGTATTTAGTAGCTTTTTTAGACACAGAGCACGAATACATCATTACAATAAATACAAAATAAACTAGTTTAGTTTTTAGCCAATTTCATCAGCTTCTAATTCACCGGCACTGGATGTCTTTAAGCGCCAAATGGCATCTTCTTCCCACTCACTTTATTTAACATTTTTAATATTGTGTCTCTTTTTTCATTCATTCTGTCCTTTCACCCAAATCAGCTTAGTAATTAACTATATGAATATTCTTATTTCTGTTTTCCATGGTGTTAGATAGACAGATAGAGGCGTGAAGTTAGTTGATTATGAAATTCCCATATATTTCAACAGTATAAACATAGTCCTGCCCACCTGCACAAACGGATACAATGATGTGAGTGTGGACGTGAAGTTTCAACCCAATCTGTTCATTTCAAAGCAGCTCTTAACCCAAGCTGGATTTGTAGTTCTGTCCACTCACCACATTTGATCAATACACTTGCACTGGCTACATTTCAATGACCCTACCTCAGTACTACTTAAACACATCAAGACTGGGGAGCTTGGAGACCAGAGACAGCCCTGTTGGATATTCACTTCCGAAAACTAATAAACAGTGAACAGTTTTGTTAACAGTTATCCTGGGAGGGCCAACGTTCACTTCCTATTTCTGTGGACCACTGATTGTAAGGATTAATTAACTCTGCATTCCTACTGCGTGTCTCTGAAGAGGCACTATCTTGACGTGGGAATACTTGATACAGATTTATGTTGCCCTAATTGGTTCTGGCAAGATTAAATATCAGAGTTTGAACTGATGTAAAAGGAAGGCTTCTGAAGGAACGCTGACCAGGCAGAAAAGTCTAATCGCTTCGGATATGAACAAGAGGTCTCACTAGGATTGGGGATGCATTTTAATTTAATGGAATTCAATTTTATTTATGTATGGGCCAATAACAAAACAGCTTTCACCTCAAATGGCCTGACAATGCACAAAGCAATATCAGCTGGCTTTTCAATGAGCCTCATTTAGATATGACTGTTTGGCTTTTGTGTGAACGTGTGTCAATTTCTTTTATTTCTTCTTTTTAAAACATATATTGTTGGTTACCTGGAGTTGGCTCGAAGGTTGGAGGATTGGGGCAAAGCTCTGTTGTTGTGTTCTTAGGCAAGACACTTCACCTAACTTGTCTGTGTATGAATGTGATGTGTGTATGAGTGAGTGCCAAGTTTAAATGTAATAAGCCCATAATGTAATAACATAATCAGGTAAACAGGTCAATAATGTAAAAACTATAGTGAGACATTACCATAATAACAACTTGCCAGTAATTACTACATCGCTGAATGCAGTTATTACATTATCAGGGAAAGTTGTCCTTGCCAGACCAAAGATAACTGGCCAATAATGTAGTAATTTATTAAATTGTTAAACTGTTTCTCTCTCTCGCGCTTGTAGCACTGATGTTACACAAGCTCCTTCAGGTGGCTCTTCAGTTTGTGGGTTTACCTCATTTAGAGTTCATTTTATCTACTTTCCTGTCCTGCTTTGGATGATTTCTTGTTTAGAACAGTGGAAATGATGTATGTTTGGTGGGAATTAGCACTAGACCTACAACGTGGTATAATGCATCTCTCCTGTTAAGGTTAATGTATATTGTGCACTGTCCCTGTCTCATCAAATAAATAAACTAAAATAAAACGTAGTCCACTTTTAGGTGTGGTTTAGCCCTATATTAGACCCACAATAGTCCTGTTAGACCTGGTTTAGATCTGGTTTCACATGGAAATCCACTTCTTTTCTTTGGTGATACTTGGTGTGAAAGATTTGATTTATTACATTACTGGCAAAATGTTATTATGTTATATTATGTTATTGGCTCACTCAAATTATTACATTATTGGCCTATTATGGCTTACTTCATTTAAACTTGTTCAAAGCAATTACATCATTGGCCTTTATTATGTTATCAGTTGCTACAGGCATTTTTATCTTATTATTTATTTCATATGTTTGATTATATCTGCTGTTGATCTTCCTCTTCAGCTCACAAAGTACTTTCCCTATCACAGCTAATCAAGTTCAACTAAACCCAGGAACACAATAGAGTCTGTACTGAGAAGTGAGCAAGTGTTTGGCCACTTATTTACTTTTCCTGAATCAAGATTTAAAAAAGAAAAAGAAAAAAAAACTCAGGGCGATGCTTGTTAAGGAAGGAAATAATGATAATATGGTTTAACATCACAAGCATACAGTATGAGTTGTGTTTTGTTTCATTCACACATGTTTAACACACAAGCACTGCATATTTAGGCAGATTTCTTCTCACAAACAGAAAGCACTGTGTTCCATGTCATGTGGTGATACAGGAAGTGCTCCACTGTATGGAGCACTTCCATACATACACTAGAATCATTTGGAGAATTTCAGCCCTGGAATTGCCAATCTCTACTGAAACAAAGGTAAAAGGTACTTTTTAACTTGCTAACTACCGCTTCATGACATCACAAGGTGGAACAGAGCATTTTGAGCTTTGGAGATGTGAACAGACTAATAATAAAGGGTTACTCATACATAAGTGAATGACACAAAACACAGCTCCAGGTATGTTTTTGATGAAGTAATAACATTATAACATGGCTTAAAGCTCATAAGAATCCATTTTGCCTAATATAGGACCTTTAATAAGATAAGATAAAGATAGTATATGAAGTATAATTAAGTACTTATATTGACCCTGATCATCTTTAATAAATAAATTAATAAATATAATATAATATACATATGATAATATAAATACATTTGTTAATTATGGCATAAGTATACATTTTATGTCACAAAATAAGGTTAGGTTAAAAATACAGACATTGAGCTCTGGACTTCTCTAACTAGACCGTGTCATCCAGTGGCTTCAGAGCAGCAGACAAGATTATTATTAGAGGCTGACGCTGTGGGAAGATTCCAGTGAATCAAACTTAAAACAAAAACCTCCACCAGACATAAATAATTGATTTGTTGGCCTCAAGTTGTTCATATTGGATGAAGGATTTCTAATACTTTTTATATTCTACACTCATTTTATTGACATTTTATTAACCAATATTTCTAGATTATTTTGAAGGTTCAGTAATGTTTTGGTAGGTGATCTGTAACCTGTTTATTAGTGCTTCACTTGCAATTTTCCACAGTATGAAATCAAATTGACAACTCTAAAATACATGCAAATATTTGGAGCAGAGTCGCCTCTAACCAGCTCTGTCTGCTTACCTGCTTACCATCAAATGAATGCCGTACTATAGAACAGGGGTCTACAGAACAAGAGGTTTTCATCAACACAGACCAAGGTGAGGGTCGATCAAGGGCCATAGACTGGTGCTCAAAACAGTGAATAATTCAAATATGTGCATTTAGAACAGGTTAGAGTGAGCCACCAGACTTTTATTCATGCTTCAACCCTTAAAAGGATACACTAGATCTGCTTTATCAAGGTTGATAAATCATGCAGTAAAAAGTACTTCTTCTGGTAGGTACCATGGGGCAATTCACCTTGTCTGATGGTCACATGTGGTCCCCAGGCCATAGTTTGGACGTGTCTGCAATAAGCAATGTATTCTCCACCTGAAAAGTTACACGATGCATCTTTAAAAATATATTTTTAAGTAATGGTGTAAATATTTAGTGGCACAGGAGATTTTTATACATCCTTTTTGGCGTGTTGTCCCATGTCAATAACATTAGCAAATGAAGGAGCCAACTTCGTAACCTCTTAATGAAAGTGCCTGCCTCCTCAGGCCTTTGTCCCACTTTCTCTGCTCCTCAAGTCCCTGCGACTATTTTTACCTGATAGAGAGCAGCTCAATCAGGAGCCAGAGTCAGATACATGGACAAAATGTTGGGCAGGAATTGTCCAGGGCAGTGTCCCCGAATCAGAGCTCAGATTGGAGGGGAGAGACAGGCTTATGATGTAATAAGATAAAACTTTTAAATTCTAATTTGGAATTTCAAATGTATTCCAATTTTGTCCTTTTTTTCTTTCTTTCTTTTTTTTTAAATTTTTTTTAAACTTTGTTCTCACTTAGTTTTTTCTTTTTTTGGTTTCAACTCACCACTAATCAAACCTCAAGATATGGAGATGGCTTATCCAGAAGTTTCAAAAGAATCTGAAACACACACCAAAATTCTTGTAGAGATGCAAATGCAAGGAGCAGCAAGACAAAAGTGAAAAAAATGCATATCACACTCAGATGGCCGATGTCCAAAAGATTTTTTATTTTCAAAATAAAGTTTCAGCAAAAAAAAAAAAAAAAAAGCCTTCATCAGATATTTTTCTTGCTTTGGACCACAGCACACCATCCAGAAGTTTCCCTAGTGGCATTGAAGGATGTGTCAAAGGTAGAGCAGAAATGTCATTAAATTTTATATTTAGTACTTACTTGTTTTGATATTTTTGCCAGTTTAATTATTTTCACTTTGAATTTGAATTAACTTTTGCTTTTGTTATTATTTTGTAATGTTTGAGCTGTCTAAGTAATTTCCCCTGTGAGTCAATTAAGTTTGTCTAAGTCTAAACTGTGGTTCCAGGTTTTGAAAAATAAAAATTACACTATCAAAAAATAAACATAGTAAATGTGGTAACAGAAAAAGCAAACCGTGAAGATCTGAACTCCCATTTGCTCAGTCCCTGGATGCACTAACACATGTTCACTAAGAGGTTGAATGAAAGCGGGCAAGCTGATAAAAGTATGTTGTAACTTGAAAGAGGCTCCAGATTCTGGCTTTAGTGCCTTGAGCGAATTGTTCCAAGCCTCGAGGCGTGGACTCCAAACACAGATTTAACAAATCCTGTGAAATCACACTCTTTCATGTCCTGTCACAATACATCCATCAGTACTGCCCCCGAGTGAAAGACGCTTATTTTATCTTCTCATGTTCCGCTGTGATAGCCGAGATATGAGAAGAATACATTTCAAATAGCTAAACTAATCCTCATATTATTAGATTAGATGTTTATGAAAATTACCTGTCAGAGCAAATTTAGATTTAGGAACGCTGTTCGACAACTACAGTACAAGCATGGGCCTGCTAGTAAGTCTGATAAGGCACCACAGATATTAAGATTGATAAATAAAGAATAAAATGCATTTGAAATCTAACCATAATGTTAAAGGGGCACTTTTCTGGTGGAGGGTGTGTTACCTGCTTGTCTCTATGGAGATGATATTGCTTTGGCTGGAACAAATGAATAACAGAATCTGTACTTAGTGGTTTGCTACTGATAACAAACACACACACAAACACACACACACACACACACACAAGACACGAATACATGCAGAAAGCACACATCAGTCTCATCTGATCCCTAATAACAGCTTAGAATATATCTGTACAAGAACATTTTTACTTTATTACATGAAAAATCTGGTTTGCATGTTGGCTACTCATGCAACTTCTTTTTTCAGTATAGATTATCTAGCTTACTCCTCTCACTTTACTGCATCTGTATCTGTAACATCATTACAATGAAAACACAAAAAAACACAATCATCTGATCTATGTTGTTTCCTCATCACAGACATACCCAGAGTTGTATTTTTTTTTTCATTCACACTTATTTAAGACACATATCCTGCATATTTAGGCTGAAAGCGAAAGGGGAAACAGTCTGTTTCACCTTGTGATGTCACATGGTAATACAGGAAATGCTCCACAGTGTTTTTACTCTACTGCTATTTTATTTTTTTTATTCTTATATGACCCATTGAAGCACTGTATCTCTTTTTTTTTCATCTGACAGCTTCAGGTATGTTTTTGAGGAAGTAACACTGTTCTAACATGGGTTAAAGCTCACAAGAATCCATTTTCTGTAATATAGGACCTTGAATATATTCTTTTCTTATGTAAACTATTGAACAGTGGCTTTATGACATACATTACATCCAACATTTGCTTCAGAGAAGAAAAATCCTTATCTGCCATTATTAGCACATCTTACACTTCTGTTAAAGCTTGTCAATGGAAACTCATATGTTCTACAGATCTCCAATACTAATCATGTTTTTAAATCAGATCTCACACTGCTCAAACTTGTCACTATGGATTGATTTTCATCTTCGTAGCAGCAGCAGTAGCACCTGTAGCTACACACCCACACCAGCTCTACCCTCTCATTTCCTCTAAAAAAACAGGGCTATTTTCTGCTTCAAAACACCCACAAATCAAGGACCACCTCTGAGTGAAGCAACGGCAGACACACAGACAAGGTACCTGCACATTTTATCTTGAAATCTGCAATATTTTTCTTCTACAGAGCTGCTAAATAAATGGAATGTGCGTATCCTGTACTTCTAATGGTATCACAGCATTATAACTTAAAGGTGCATTGCACAACCTTTTTGGTGGTGGGTCTGTTACCTGCTTGTCTCCATGGAGATTTTATTGCTTTGTTGTTGCTTATGTATCTCAAGGAAGACAAATATAGACTACATTACAAGTCAGATCTGTGTACATTACAAGTCAGATCTCACCCCTTTTCACAGAGAAATTATTGTATTTTTGAGCAATAGAAACACCTGTAATTAATAAATGTTAGATAGACGTGTTTAATGTCAAATCATGGAACATTCCAGACAAAGCAATAATATCTCCACGGAGATAAGTAGGTGAGGAACCCTCCACCAGAAAAGTTGTGCAATGCCCCTTTAACCTGGAATGTCACCAATTACCATAGATGTCAAACTGTGTGGTCCATTTTGTTTTCTAAATAGATCCTTGGCATGAAAAACGTTTTCATGTTTTACAGTATTTTTGTAGTTGAAGAAACAAAAGACCAAAGGAGTAATTTTACAAGAGCTAACAAAATATTCTAATAATAATTTGAACGGTTACCAATATCTGAGGTTTACAGGAGCATATTGATATTCATGGATTTCTGAGTGATGGAAAAACTTCACTGTTGCCGTAGCAATTAACAACTGAAAACAAAATAAAGTCCTTAAAATGTCACCTTTAAACAGGAAGCTGAAACCCATGAATATTTTAGAGTATATGATGTCAAAATAATCAAGTAGAAGCATACAGAGTAACTCATTACCACCAACCTGTTTTCTTGTCAGAGCCAGGACTATATTTACCTTAACAATGACAAACAGCTCCATGATGAGGGGCGAGAGGTGAGGAAGTTTCATGTTGTTACAAAACTTGGGCTGCCCATTGAAAGAGGATGTGACAGAACACAGCGCTGTGTAGTGCCATAGAGCAGACAGGCTGAGAGCTCCTCCCTGGGGGCTGCCACTCTCTGCTGTCCCGTGTCTGGGCGAGAGGATGAGGCGAACCAGCACCCAGGGGACCCAGCCCGGGCTTGTGAACGCTGTGTCACTGACGGATCATAGCACCCACATAGCTTTTGCTTTTGTTTTGTTGGGTGTATCGCACTAGCTTTAATGTTTATGATGGCATATTCAAATTCTCTGTGCCAAAGAGAGTGCATATATTTATTCTCTACCTGACAGGGACCCTGCAAAACAATGTGTGTGTGCTTTGCATAATTGTGCTTATAATAATAATAATAATAATAATAATAATAATAATAATAATAATAATAATGTGTTTTATTGTGATTTATATTGTGCCCATCAAAACACTCAAAGAGCTTTAAAGTGCATAATTCATTCACAGGGCAGCAGTAGCTCAGTTGGTAGAGCATTTGTCTGATTTGAAGGTTGGTTCTAATCCTGCTTTAGACAAAAAACATCAGGTTGTGCAGTCAGATCCACTGATCCACAGGTTGGCAGTGCGATTCCAGCTCCTTGGTGTCTGCATGTATGAATGGTGTGTGAATATGTGAGTGTTTTCTTGTTGTCAAGCGCTCTGAGTGCCTTGAAGGTGGAAAAGTGCTATATAAAAATGTGATCATTCACCACGTTATACTCAATGGTGATAAGATACTAATGTAGCCATAGCTGCCCTGGGTAGACTGACAGGAGCCAGGCTACCAATCTGCACCATTGGCCCCTCTAACCACAACATTCATACCAGGCAGTGAAGTGCCTTGTCAAAGGACAATGACAGTTTCCACTAGAGCCACTGCTGCACCACAGTGGGACCTGGTATTCCCACCGGTCTCTCATTCAAGTGGGAACCAGGCCCAGTCTTGTTCAGCTCCTGAGAGCCCTGACAGACAGGTATTTGGGCTATTTCTTTCTACCATTTGAAGTATAATGTAGTGAAATGGCCGCAGACAGTGTTGATTTAGGCCCATAGCTGCTTTGACAAAAATTTAAAAGTTTATTTATTATCAGTATCAAACTCGGGAGCTGATTTACAAACACAAAAGGAAAAATCCCTCAAAATATAAAGCTGTGTTTAATAAATTCAGTTATTTTTGTTTGGAACCATGAAAATAAAATAAGGTCCGTGCAGGGATCAATGTAAGGACTTCAGCATCACAGAGAAATGATTTATACAAAAATATACATCTTGAATCTCGCTCTGCACGGCTACATCACTCCCCAAAGGCTGCTGCCGTCTTCACCTAGGCCCAATTAGAGCACAGCGCCAGTGACAACTCAAGCATTACCACCTTCCCAGAGAGGCCGGAAATATCCACTGTTGTTTATTTCAATTGCAAAAACCACATTAGAATTCCCTTTCAACGTTTCTGTTTAATAAGTGGCGAAACAATGTAAGCAGCATGGGCAATATATGTTCAATTAGGATTACCCAGAGACACCATTCACAGCTAAAGTCACTGTGGCGCTTGTCAAACTGAGCCACAACTTCCACAAGGCTTTTAAAAGATTTGCAATTAAGTCAAGCGCTGGCTATAGGAAGAACAATGCACCAATGGCGTCCGCCCCCTCCTCCAAAGTCCTTTCCATTATTTTAACAAGCCAAACAGCGGTGTCTGCTAATAGATTTTCCCCTAGTCTTCCGGTGCTCTGTTGGTTGTCAGTCTGGTTGATTAACAAGAACTTAATTAGAAACAAATGGCTGTTTAGTATTGGTATTCTCAGCACTGACAGACTTGCTTTGTTTTTATAGTATCATCTTGAGGGAGTTGCCAGGCTGAGTATTGCCACTAAATCTTTTGTAATAGTCATTAAAAACCTGATTGGATCTCTGAAGATGTGTTTAACCCTTATATAAGTGCATTGGATTGATTTGAACTAAGACCTCCACCCAGACATTTGGAACTTTTCAACAGTGATTAAAGGTGCACCATATATTAAATTACAGGTGTTTTATTTTAGCTAAAAAATATCTAGAAAAACAGGTATTCTCACTGTGAGGGGGGTTGCCATTCCACAAATTTAACATGTAACATGGTCTGATTTGGTCTCTAAGATGATAGACAGGTTTAATACCATACCAACATAATACCAACATTCCAGACAAAGCAATAACATCTCCACTGAGAAACACATTCAACAAACCCTCCACCAGAAAAGTTACACAATGCACAGAGGGAGTGTTATGCTGGATCAACTTTTTGGAACATTCTACCGTGTTGTAATGTTGTTCTCTCATCCAAAACATGCCTGAAGAGGAACCAGGAGGCTCCCACATGGCCATTTTGAGATGAAAGAGCAAGATATAAAGCAATAGACTACAACTTCAGAAATCCAGCTGTGTAGCACCAAAGATTTAGCCTGATTCATCAGCCGGTTTCACTTAGTAAAAACCGTCTGACCTCGCAGCATTAGAATTCGTTTGCTTGACTGTAGGTGGGTACTTTTTTTAATTAACCAATCACTGCTATTTGGTCTTCTATAACTTCTATATTAAACTTTTCCCAAATCCCGTAAGAAGAACGGCAATAATGTCTTTCCTCTTGATAAAATTCACCAAACATTCTCTTTGTTCCAGCTTTAAATCCTCAATCTAGGGAATTGTTGCCAAAGCAACTCTTCTGGCTCTTTGCTGGTTGGCTGGTGCCCAAACTCGCTCTTCTGGGGTTTTTGCAAACCGTCTAGTGTATTTCGATTCCTGACCTAGTCGCTGGAGAGAAATGAAATTGAGGTGGGCTTTACGTATAAATCCTCTTGTTGTCATCTACTGAAAATGAATATTAGAAAATTTTGTGAGGGGTCCCTCCTTGCACTGGGCCCTCGGTAAACAGCACTCTTTCACACACACACACAGACACACACACACACACACACACACACAAACCCTCCCAGTCCAATGCCCCTACATGAACCTGATGTGATGTACGGTAGTTTCATTAGCAGAATGCACACTGATTGTGTTGTAATAGCTCTATGAAGGGGGAGTGACTTAGCGAGGGGAGCAAGGGGAGGGTGGACTCAGAGCAGCAAAAACAAATCTTAAAAAATAATGTCATTTTCCAAACAATAAACAATAACATGTTTATTATAAATATGTTATGTGTTCGAAGTGGAAAAGCCCCTCTTTGTAAAATAAAATACATCTGGGTTAATTCTCTTTCCATTGAGAGGCACACACTTTTCTATTCTTGGAAGGAAAATTATCTTTGGTACCTTTCTTAAACCTTGTGGCCAAAATTGAAAAATAGCATTGTTTATAGAAAATGTTGAGTCACTCTCACAAGATGATGTAGACCTATTTTGGAAAGTTGTGTTATGAGCCTGGCAGAACAATAATGAAATTACGTTTGTTTGTTTTCGTCTGTTGGGCTGTTTCATAGATAATTACGCTGTAACCTTCCAGTCAAAATGTTTTTACAAGGCTCATTTCTCTCAACCGAAATGATTTGAAAATTTATCTCTCCAGTGTATGCTTTTGAAATGTAAAGTATGCTCCTGTGAGTGTCCCAAACAGATAAAACTAAAAGGGGGATATTCAACACACACCTTTTTAACTATTTGCATTATTTAAAAGTTTTCTAAATTTTATTGACCAAATCACCCATTAGGGGCAGTTTAAAAGAGACCAAAATACAAGCCATACATTTTTTTAAATCAAAGAAAACAACCACTTATAAACACATTTGTTAAATTGGGGGGAAATAACAATTTGTATATTGTGTGTCTTGTAATTCTAGTTTTCATGAAAGGTTTTATATCAGGCAAATTTGAATCTTGTGAGCTTTACACTACATTAGAATGATATTTCCTCATCAAAAACATACCTGACTTGTGTGTTGTTTTAACCAATCATGTTTTAGTAACCCTTTAGTATTAGTCTGTCTACATCTCTAAAGCTCAAAATGCTCTGTTCCACTTTGCAATGTCATGAACAGGTATAGTTTTCATGTTAAGAGCGACCTTTTTCCTTTTGTTTAGTTGAGATTGTCAATTCCAGGGCACAAGGTGGAAAAAAGTGTTTCAAGTCTGAGAGAAGAACACAGCCTTAATATGCAAGATGTGAGTGTTAAACATATATGAATAAAACAAAACACAACTCCAGATATGTTTGTGATGAGGATCAGAAAACAGTCTGATATGGACCCTTTAAAGAAGCTAACATCTTTATAATACAAGATGCACAGAGAACAGGCAGATATTTGTGTTGTACTTGCTTGTATGGATTTCACATTGTTGACCGAGAGCTCGCTTGATTTAGATCGACAGAGAGTAAATGGATCTGACCATTCCAATGACCTCCTATGTTCTCCCATGAGGGCCCAACACTGCTATACTTTTAAATGCCAATAAAACACAATAGTTTAGCTCAGAGTGGCTGTGTCTAGTCCCTAACCCGTCACTCACGACATAGGCCTGGACTGTTTGGTGAACTACAACTTGCACTCATTCACAGAGCAATTCAGACACGCAGCTCACCACTTTCAGATCACGTGATTCTGGCGTCAGGGTGAAAAAACATCAGCTAAACTCAGATAAAACTTGATTTCTGTAATAAATAATGATCAAATTCAACTGGCACACAAGTATTTATGGACTAGTAAGAATAATAATATATAAGTAATAGGTTTTTGTCAAGCTGGATCTCACACAAATGGACTGGACTATTTGCTTTTTATCTGAGATGTGGAAATTATTGCTCTTTTAACAGTTCAAGCTAAGTTAAGAAGCTAACTCTAGCAACTTTACACTTTAATGATTTATTTACTTATTTGTTTTATTTATAATCAGGGCTCAACAATAAACCAGCGTTTCTATCTGTTTTTATTCAGTTGTGTTGTGTCCAGTTGAGCTGTTGTTTTTCCAACTCGCAATGCATTGTGGTCTGATGCCCACTACTTTTCAACTAACATTCGGACACCCCCAAAAACGACATGACTCTTATGCAGTGAATATTGTGTACATTTCGATACAGCCAATGTATTTATCTAAAGTTTAGTCAGTAGGACAGCAGCTCCATCTGTCAACCAACATCTAACAAAATCTGTATAAGTGTGAGACAGCATGTATTCCCCTGTCTCCTGGTTAATGGTTCTGAAGGCTCTTGCCAGATTTCAAATACCTCTTCTTCAGACAAACAAATGACCTTCATTAATATAAACTCTATGGATGGTCCATTATAGATTTTTGTTCACTCAATATAATTTGTGATTTGCTGTTGTGGCTGTGAACCAATTTCCCTTTGTCAATACCATACTTTTCAAAATATATGGCAAGGCTCACAGATGTTCCTCTACAACTCAGTGGTGTGTTTAGAAAGATCTGTTACAATAGGTACACAGAGACTAACACACTGCACTACAGCAGCCTAAAAATGACCCCCTTGAGGGAAGACCGCAACATTATGTCTCAGTCCTATCAAGGTACCAATGTTAAATTTATGGTCCATTATGTAATTTGTCAAGTGGAAGTGATTGTGTTGTGATCCACAGCATGGCCTTTAAATGCTTTATCTCCATAGTGACAAACAGTTGACACTAAAAGGCCAAGTTACAGGTCAGATCTGTGGCCAGTAGGGATGGGCATTCGATGAAATTTTCTTAATCGATCGTCAGAAGAAATAATGATCGATTATCAATTAATCATTAACGTTTTTATATTAAAATGATCATCATTATTATTACTATCTGCACTAATCTGCATAAATAAATTCAACTTTAAGACATATAAACCGTAACTACTCTAGAGCCACATCAGCCCGTTTGAGATTAGAATGTGTTTAATGCAGATGTGCGCAACTCTCACAGAAACAAAACTTAAAACTGCATGGCTAATTTGCATAAACTAAGCGAAGACAAAAAAAAAAAAAAAAAAAAAAAAACAGCTCTTGTGCTCTGATGCGGTCAACTTCTGTCAGATTAAAAGACATGACTCAGTGGAATACAGGTTAGTGTGACCATATTTGCATTTATCAAAATCAGGACACCGTACAGGGGGTGAGAGGTGGGGTCATCATCATCGACATTGCACTACTCTCACCTGGTTAAACTTTTTCCCACTGGACACTGAAACGTATGAACCTGCTTTATACACTGTGCACATGTCCTCCCACTTGTCTCGACCGGAACGGAAAGGGTGGAATTTCTTGCACAAGTCATCATTAAATGGGCATTTGCGCTTCGGAACGTTGCAGGCTGACCGACTATTTGTGTTTGCTCGCTCCTTCTGAGTGCAGAGAGACACATGTACGGACCCCTGTTTGGTCACACTACGCACAGCAACTTACATTCAGTTTGTCAATTAAAATGAACATAATTGATGAAATTCTTAATGATCAATTATAGATTAATCGACTAATCATGTCCATCCCATCATGCCAGTCAAGCCTACTTCCTCAATGAATGCATGTTTTCAAGATTTTTGGAGGAAGAAAGGCAACCAAACACTGAATACATGCGAGATAGATACTGTGGAACATTTCATTCATGAAGAAACTCATTTATTTGTTTAATTTTCTTCTATGTTAGTAATATACTTCAGTATCTTCAGTAGTTAACAATTTTGGGATCATTAGTGTTATGAGTTTTTTGAATGAAATAAACTTATCTGAGGTTTTAAATTATGGAGTGCGACACTTTTTTATTTATTTTTTGATGAAGGCCTGTTGAAAATAAAAAGAGAGAAAGAGAGACGTGCTCTGTTCCTCACTGACTGCTGGTTCACTCCCACACACTCGTCCCACACAGTTCTAATCTATTCAGAGCTCACTATGTGATAATATGTTCAGGACCTGCCAGTTAATGATACACTTGTGATTCTGGGCACATTAGAGACACAGAGAAAAAAAAGTGGATATCAGGACACCATTTGGCCATCACAAATGTCCTACTTTATATCGCGCCTAAATTCACACGTTTTTGTGCATATACTGTAGTGTGAAATGTCCGTCATGTGGATTTTTTAAAATGTATGCAACTTTTCTGGTAAAGGGTCCCCCAGCTATTTATCTATAGCTGGAAAATACATTCAGAAACATGCATTCTTACAGTAAGTGGGCTGCCTCTCCAAGAGCTGCTGACCTTTAACTTGGTACACCTTTGAGACAAGAGCTGCTGATCATAGACTCTAATTTACTGTACATGTTAAGTTTGAACATTGTAATGATACTTTAGTTTGTCAGTGCTGGTGCTTGAGTAAGGTTAAGGTACACTTTAATGTCCCTATAGGGAAATTTGTCCTCTGCATTTGACTCATCCTTCAATGTCGCTATAGGGCAACATGTCACGAGCAGTGAACGCCACAGTGCCGCGCTCACAGACCTGTCTCCAGATCTTGAGATAGGCTCAGTCAGGACTACCTTTGAGGATTTTATCTATTGTACTGGTGGCGCTGGTATATCTATGTATATATGAGGTTGTCAGTTTGATACTAGCTCTAGAACATGTTCCCTGGGCAAGACAGTCCAGCCATCTCAGTCCGATGAGGTTCATTTGGTCTTCCGATAATTTATGTTATTAGGTTCTTTTTTTCAGACTAAGAGTTTGTTTTCATACCTCACAGTTTCGACTGCTCACTAGCGCTCTTCCACAGAGTCACGTGATGATGCTCCAGCAGTAGGAAGACAGCGCCAAAACCTGTATAAATCAGCTGACCGGACACGTCACAGCAACATCACGTGACCACTATTTGGAAGACCGCTAGTGAGCAGTCGAAACTGTCAGGTATGAAAACAAACTCCTGGTCTGAAAAAAGAACCTAATAACACAGTCCAGTCATCTTGCCTATATGAATATTGTATGTGAGTGTTAGATTGATAGGTGTTGCAGATTAACAGGCAGGATTTCCATAGTCTGTCCCAGGGCAGCTGTGATGACGGAAGTAGCTTTCCACAACCAAGTAAAGTGAATGAATAATGACTACAGTTGGGCTTTGAGAGGCATGTCAAGTTTGTAAAGAGCAATATAAATCCAGTGTATTCATGGTTTATTGGTAACAGAAAATGTCGACTAGAGGTTTACTTTTGTGACATAGGGCTTTCATGGGTGGCAGTAACTACAGCAATTGAAAAAGTTTTACTCTATAAAAAGTATTCAGCAAATGTCCTTTTTAACTTGAGCTGTATTTTTATTCACTAACTCACATTTAGTTTTTGATTTGAGTTTTTTAATCCACCTACTCCAGCGGTGAGAGCACTTCATCATTAGGCTGTAAGTGACTCTTTATGTGATTTGTGAGCCAAGTTCACTGAGCAATCACGAGACGAAAACTTTGGGGACACGAGGCCTTGTAACCCTTTTCCGAGTAGGAGTGGTGTTTCTGAAGTTGTTTTGGCCTTCTCAGAACCTTTATTCCTTAAACAGCATCCTATTTAGAAGGTTTAGAAAGACCACTTTGCATAATAGGCCATTTCATTTACCCACGCAAACTGCTTTCCTTTCATCTGCATCAATCACAGGATAATCTAGTTTAGTCACTATTTCACAGTCTTAAGAGCAATTTACGGCATCTAACTAAACCTTCACTAAAATGTCCCTCGTCATTTTATTGTCTAAGAAACATTGATTTCAAGGGTGCATTTAAGGTCCATAATGTGACAAGTTTTTAATGAGAATCATAGGTTAACAGTTTTACCACCAACTAAATCATAGCTTTAAAGAGTAAATGTAGCCCTGTTACCTTAAAGAGCTTTGTGAGATACTGAATTTAAAGGGCCCACTGATCGATGTTACATACATATATATATATATATATATATATATATATATATATATATATATATATATATATATATATATATATATATATATATATATATATATATATATATGTGTGTGTGTGTGTATGTATATATATATATATATATATATATATATATATATGTGTGTGTGTGTATATATATATATATATATATATATATATAATATATATATATATATATATATATACATATATATATATATATATATATATATATATATATATATATAAACATATAAAGAGTAGAGTGTGTGTTGTTTCAGCACATGTTTAACACACAAACCCTGCATATTTAGGCTCAGTTTTTCTCTCAAACAGAAAAAACTCATTTGGATTAGCATTTGGATAGTTTCAGCCCTGAAATTGCCAGTCTCTACTGAACAAAGGGTAAAAGGTAGTTATCAACTATCACTTCACAAGTTGGCATTTTACTCAAACATTTGTGAATGAAACAAAGCACAACTCCAAGTGTGTTTTTGAACATTCCAACATAAGAGTCAATTCTGTGTAATATATTACCTTTAAAGTCACAATATGTAACTTTTCAGAAAAAATACATGAATGAATGAATTAATTAATTCAAGTGTGCCCCCTCCAAAAGGTTACGTACTGTACAGCTGCACTGAGGAACTTTTAAGGTGAGAGTTTGCCTCCTGCTTGTCTCCATGGAGATATAATTGCTTTGCTAAAATAGTTTCAGAGTATGACATTAAACTGATCTACATCATAATTGAAAAAGCAATCAGTTTTAATGCCAAATAGTGTGGAGTGTCCCTGGTAATGCAATAATATCTTCATCAGTCAAGCAGGTGATGAATCCTCCACCAGAAACACAATGCAATGAGAAGAATGTACTACGCATTTTTAGATTTATTCTAGTATTGAGGCAGGACTTTTTATTTGTTTATTCGTATTTTTGTTTTGACACCATGAAATTCAACACCTTTCAGTGAACATATCATATTTATAAATAACCTTCTAACTCTGTCAGATTCCACCATGTTAAAAGCTAATTTCATCAACTTGGTGCATCAGAAGTGCAGACATCTCTGTTTCAGCAGTGTGCCCGGGCTGGTGGGGGGGCCTGTCTGTTGCCTGCTGGAGGACCTCCTCACAGCCCTGTATTAGCGTCAGTGCGGTCAATACTTTCCATTTAGACGATGAATAGATTTAGATAATTGAAGCTCCGGGGTTTGCCTGCTCGGCTCAATCATTTATCTAAGCTCTTAAACACCTGTTGGAAGTCTCTGTGGTGACATGTAAACACAGACTGTTAATGAAAAAGAGACACAAAGGCAAACAACTAAGATTATTACATACAATGGCAAAATGCAACTCATTTTTTATTTTTATTTTATTATACATTCAATAATATATGACATAAATACAGATGGATAATATTAATTATGGAAGTCTTATATAGTAGTCAGACATGTAGAAACTTCATTTCTTTGTATATTGTCAAATTATAAAGTAAACCCTGTGTGCTTTTTTTTTTTTGTTTTGTTTTGCTTGTTTTTGTGTTTCTGTAAAAGCTCTTATAGGGACGGACATTGTGAATTAACCTTGGCTATAAATATTGAGGTATGTTACACGTCTAAATATATGTAATCAAATAAAAAAAATCCCACTCATCAAAAACATAACTGGAGTTGTATTTTGCTTTGTTCTGGCTTGTTTTATTAATCCTCTTTTATGAGGTTGTCTTGTCGGGGTGCTCAGAAATCACAACGTTTCAGCTTTTCCGGATTATCCAGAAAGTCCCCTGCAAAGTTTTTTGAGCTCAGCTTTTAACATTATATCACAGGAATGTTGGATTGAGCTGTTTTCGCCATATCCATGGAGACCATGCAAGAGAAGCAGCTATGAACATTTGAGATGCTACAGACTTTTTACACCATATGTGGCAGCAAATGTTGCAGAAGCTTCCAGTGGAGATACTTTGAGAGAATAAAACATTTCATCACCAACTGAAACATGAGAGCAGAGTAAGAGTGAGGCTTTTCCTGTTCCTGACCTGGTTCCCTCTGGACACTGCTGTGATGTTGCAGGACACTGAGGAAGGACACTTTTGGCTCTTCCTCTCCTCAAACTGCCCTGACACAGATCTGCTAACCCTACCTGACCAGTCGTCCTTTTAAACTGCACTAAGACCTTTGACTGAGACACAAAGGCCACTGAGAAGCGCAGTGGAAAGTTGTAAAACTTGAACTTCCCTCTGGATCAATGAAGTATCTCTCTCTCTTTTAAATGCATTAGCATAGCAGCCACGTAGCCAAATGGCTTCATGATCTAAAGACAAAATTACTGCAAGATTGTGCACTCATGAGGAAAATTATCTCATAAGATTTTTCCCCCCTTGTGTTTACATTTGGATTCTCTAAAAAGGGTTACGTGCTGGTGAGTTATATCTCTTATAGTTCCAAAAAACAGTGCTAGAATGACAACAACAATATCAAATAAATTAAAACAATAGTGAGGCCACATTTCAAAAGTGAATGTTAAAATCTTGTCTTGTCTCATTCTGGGTGGACCCAATCTCTAGTCTCATCCTGTGGAAATTGTGTGTCCTACCGTCCCTAATAGTTAATGTTTAATTCAAAGCAGAAGGAGAAAATACATGCATCCCTTATTCTTATCCTCCATTATATCACTTCATTCTTGAGCATGATTCTGACATAAATCCACTGGGGTTTTATGAATTATCCATCTCCACATGTATCTCTATTGCACCTGCAGCCGAAGCCCCGCCCCCACTGCGCTCCCCTTTTCACGCTCAGTAAGTGACTAAAAGCTGCAATTAGCTCAAGTCATTTCCATCTTCTGCTTCTTCTTCTTTATACGAGGCAAAGAAACATCTATACATCCCATCTGCTTGTTTCTCAATTGCACTTTGTGTCATTCTTTTAGAAGCTCTTTTAACAAAACAGCCAAGTATCTGTCTTGTGTCTATACTTCTAAGATATGAGATGGAGAGAGTCTTTTTATGTGTAATTTGGTGAGTGTTTTAACGCCTTTGAGAAATGGGGTAATTCCACTGTGATGCTAAAGCTAAAAGAGCTACACAGTTAGCTTTGATCATGCAAAATGTCCTTTTTGTTGTGAGAATCCCTCCAAGAATTACGTAAAGATGACAAGTAGACCCCTTTGAGGGAACATTTTACAGATTTTACTTTACACTTGCAGATACAGTGTTTTCCATCCAGGCAGTTGAAATACCAACTAAACAAAACTGCCTTTCAAACCCTCAGGCAGATAATGATGAAAGTAAATAAACTTTGTGGACTTGTACAGTTAAAATTCCACAGGCCCAAAGTTTTTGTTTACATGAGACTGGATGTCCTGTGATAAAGAGTCAGAATTTTTTGAAGGGGCTGTGGGGGTTCATTGATCATGGTCTATGTGTGATTAAGATAAGATTTACTTAAGACTGCAGATGGAAATAAGAATCCTATAGAATCTCATTCTAGCACCCCTCACCTATTATGTGACTGCACATTGTCCTGTTAAATAAATGAAAGATAAACTGAAAACAGGGCCTGAGTTTAAGTTTGCATTTTTGCTCTTGTAAATATTTTTGCACTTTATATTGAAATTGCCTAAGATTTGAAGAACACAGATTGTGCCTGAGCCTGTTGTGTAGTTATAATCTACGACACTATATATGTTATAATTTGCATATTTTAAATCACAATATTAATCTAAAACAACTTAATAAAAGAAACAAGTCCATTGACTTCTGTGTTAGAAAAATGGGGTGTCCATTGGGAGTCGACGTCGCAGTAAAAGTCATCACAACAAAGAGTCAGCACCTCCCACTGATAGCTGCAGATCACACATCACAGAGTCCGACGAGTACCACTGATTAAGGAAATACAATCTGAGAACAAAGTAAGTACAGAATAGTGGGCATATGCCGGTGGTGGTGAAAACTGGGGCTGATTGGCAATATGGCCTCGTGTGAAAATAAATTATTAAAGATTGCGCAAACCAGCAAGAATCACTCCAAACACAACTTCAAGAGGGGAAATGTTCTGGGGAAACAACTATAACATGGTCAAAAGCTCTGAAAAGTCTGCTATAACAGAACTACAACATTTGTAGATTTTTTTGTTTGATTTTAGGCCACTTATCCTACAACAATTACATAATAAGATCTTTTAATTGACATTTAAGAGGCTGTGGACACATCTTTTTGTTTGTTTTGTTTTTTTACATGTGAAAAGTTTTCAATAAATCAGCAAATGATGGACAAAACCCAGCCCTTTGTTTCTGAAGCCGTGTTTACATGTGCTCTTTTTATATGGAGAGAGGTCTATACCCACAGAGTGACGCACTGTGCATTTCAAACAGGCCGAAAGTGGCCACAGACGCAGGCCTTTGAGATGAGTGGTTCGTCATGTTTGACAGAGCCTATTTTTACATGCAAAAGTCATTATTATGCATACTCATTGTTCTAACCCGAATCAATGACTAACGCAGGTGGAGGTGAATGAAAAGAGAGCCACCTGTTGTGTGACATTTGATGGTTAATTTTCCATCCAGGCCGTGTGTGTGTAGCAGCCTGTCACTTTCAAGTTTACTTCACTTCAGCGTGGTTAATGGGCACTGTGGTATTATAAGGTGCACTGCGTAACTTACGTGGTGCGGGGTTTGCCAGCTGCTGGTCTCCCTGGAGATGGTATTGAACTTTGATGTAGCACCTTAATATTTTGTTTGTATTTCACAGTGTCAGTATGTTATTTGTAATGTCTGTTTGTTTATGTGGTTGTTTTTAATCTCTCATGGTTTCCAATGTGTTTCCAACTATCAATGACAAATAAACTAACCTAACTTAACCTTGTTCTGCTTGTATTATTCTACAGTATGGCATTTTTATTTACAACATTATATTCAAAGTAGGAGTAAACTAATAATACTAAAAATAAATAGCTTTGAAAGAGCTTTTTTATGTGCTGTTTGTACGACTACCAAGTATAACTGCTGCTATAATGTTTTAGCTATTCAATCTGAAAAATTCAGTCAAATATTTTCTTCCAAACTTTGAACGTTTTATGTTATAGACAACTAATATTAAACTGCATACAACCAGCATGGCAGATTTGCAGTGTCATTTAATCTCAGTGTGATGGCAATAGCCCCATTAAGCAAAGCTGCTAAGATACATTTACAAACTACTTTCACCAAACTTTCAGGACTATTAAATTATTGAAAAACAGAGCCTGCGTCCTGTTATGACTAAGCAATAGATTTGGGAATTGTTTTAATACCAAAACAAGCTGAAATAAAAGAGTTCCTAGCAAGAACTATTAAAGGTAATGGTTATCTTCCAATGGAAATGTGTCATTTGAGTTTAGATTTTAATTTGGCCATACAAAATTGAGGTGTACGCCATAGAAAGTATGGATACCTTTGCTCGTTAACTCTGGTGAAATCATGCTAAAGAAAAATTCTCCAGGCTGCTCTTGCTCATTAGTTGCTCCACTGAATATTGTCCAAATTGGGATCCATGGCGATTGGTCAATTAGACTTTAATTACTTTACATCTACTACATATGCTGGTTGTGATTTGCCAGTCAATCATGGAGAGCCACTGGACATCTATTAACCAGTGAATTTGTCTATGGGTTACGCTGTACTGACTTGTGCATATATTTTAAGGTTGGGTGAAGAGAAAAAAATGTCCAAACATTCTAGACATAGAGATGGTGGTAAGAAGACGAGACAGATAGTACTAAATCAGATATCATGTGCTTCACTTCTTAGTGTATACTAATTGATCTAATCTCTATATATATTTATTACATTTCAGGAAAAAAACATTTTCATGGAGAAAAATACAAAATTTTGGACCCTCCACTTAAACACTCAATATATAGTATATTTTTGTTGTGCCTTTTCCTGTACTGCAAATATTTCTACATGTGCTAACTTGTAATTAAATTTCACTTGTACCTACTCCTTTTGAGCACCTCAGCTATGTACTGAAAATCACAATGCATTTACTGCAATGTATGGAAAATTATGCGCATATAAATAAATAAAATAAAACAGACTCAGTTAGTTCCCCTTCAGATTTAACTGTGATCCAGGACTGTATCTGGAGGCGCATTCGAAAAGTCTGAAAATATAAGTAAATATTAAACTTCTATGGTGAATTAGATCATGATGTTACCTTTTATTATTCTGAAAATGTTATGTTCACCGAAAACAAAAGAGGTATATGAAAATGTTCAAATATTGCCCAGGAGAGATTACAAGATTACTCAAACATGCATGGATGGCTTCAGATAGGTTTCTGACAAAGGAACATTATAACATGGTATAAAGCTCCAAAAAAAAAAAGTAGCATTATCCTCCTGATTTACATATGCAATAAAACTTCAAATCCACCTGAAGAAGAAATGTCACCACCAATGGGACATGAGAATCAAACATCCAAATTCTTTTACCATATACAGTATAAGATCTTATTGGTATATGATGTAACAGGAAGAAATGCTTTTCCCATTTGCATCATCTGCAGTTCAAAGTGCAGTGATAAGTAGGGCACGCGGTCAAAAGATTACAGCAACTCTAATTTAAAAAACAAATGGCTATTATCGCTATAGAAGATATGAATTACCCCATGTGTAGATGTTTCAAACCACTCTTGTCCCTATAGTCACTTAACATTTATTACTCTTTTGCTGCTTAAATTTTTAATCATTGCATCATTAAATATGTATTAAACTGCACATTTTATAAGACTTAGCATTTGGGAGAAACTTTACATTGCAAACACAAATTACAGAGAGAAAAATAAAAGGATAATTTCCCCCAGTTTGAATTATGTTATGCGCCAAAAAGTTGGTCGTAAAATTATACACAAAATCTTATCTTTTAGTCAGAGTTTACGTGGCCATTATTCAGACTGAATGTTCCAATTTTGGAGTAATTGAAGCAACCACACCTCTTACTGTAATAACTTTCTGTAAGAAATCAAATAGTGAGACAGGATTTCTTTGTTAATGTCAGATGAGCCCAGCATGAGTAAAGACTTTATAACTTTACAGAGAAAGAGTTTAAACTTTAAACAGTGTCAAATCAGAAATTAATGTAGTATATCACCCGGAAGATATGTAATCTGATTTGTAACTTACCTGACTAGCCAGAATCGCATGCTTTGACAAAACTTTACAAAGACGAGTGAGTCTGGAACCGTACCCTGTCTCCCTGACTCCAGAGGGCATGATTGACAGGTGGATTAACCAATCAGAGAGACGCATGCTCTGTCTGAGTCAAAAACAAACATAGCATAGCACGCATAAAAAGGACAAAAACAACATAAAGGACTGAGAAACAGTGAGGATTTTTGCAGAATCAACAATCAAAACACCAAAGGTAAAAGAAGTTACTGCATATATTTTGTTTTGAAGGTTGCAAGAATTTTGGAGAGGAGATGTCTTCTGAATTTGAGACACACGTGATACAAATTAGCAGTTGTGTTTGGATCATTTTAGGATTGGACAAAGGATTTTCAGGCTCAATTGTACGGTTCCAGACTAGAAATGAAACAGAATGTAGAAGGGACTGGTTGGCAAATTTTTAACATGTGTTCTCCTCAAAAGGCCTACTATGTTCTCTTATATCAGCTAACTTGAAGTCTTCTTCTGAAATTGGAAACTGTATCTCAGATCACATGGCCCTGACCTGTGGGGTGCCTCAGGGGTCAATCCTGGGCCCCCTGTTGTTCAATCTCTACATGCTGCCATTAAGATAAGATAAGATAAGATAAGATATGCCTTTATTAGTCCCACAGTGGGGAAATTCCAGTGTTGCAACGCACAATTTCAGAACAGCAGGAAAAGGTAACACAGATAATAAATAATAGCTTAAAAATAATTTAAAAATAGACTTAAAATAATTTCACATGGATATAATTAGGCCAGTTAATAAGCCACAATAAAGTGTCCTACCACAATTATGCAGATGACACTCAGATCTACGTCTCTCTGGCAGCAGGAGACTATGGACCAGTGGACTCACTCTGCCACTGCATCCAACAGATCAGTGTGTGGATGCAAAACAACTTTCTCCAGCTAAACTCTGACAAGACTGAAGTCATAGTCTTTGGTCCACAGAAACAAAGGGACAGTGTCAGCAGTCACCTCCAGTCTCTCTCTCTAAAACCTTCAAATCAGGCAAGAAATCTAGGGGTAATAATAGACTCAGACTTGAGCTTTAACAGCCACATCAAATTAATAACATCTGCAGCCTTTTACCATCTAAAAACATAGCAAAAATCAAAGGTTTACTGTCTAAAGCAGACTTGGAGAAACTTATCCATGCATTTGTCTCCAGTAGGTTAGACTACTGTAATGGTCTGCTCACTGGTCTCTCCAAACGAGCTGTGAGACGCTGCAGAACATCCAGAACGCTGCAGTTCGGGTCCTTATTCGAACTAGGAAGTACGAGCACATAAGTCCTGTGCTCAGGTCTCTGCACTGGCTTCCTGTGCCTCAGAGAATAGACTTTAAAGCAGCTCTGCTTGTGTACAAGTCTCTCCATGGCCGAGCACCAAAGTACATCTGTGATATGTTAGTGTCATATGAACCATCTCGCACTCTGAGGACCTCAGGGACCGGCCTCCTGCTGGTGCCCAGAGTCAGGACTAAACAAGGGGAGTCAGCGTTTCAGGTTCATGCAGCTAAAACCTGGAACAGTCTTCCTGAACATGTGAGACAGACTCTTCTGTGACGCTGTTTAAATCCAGACTCAAAACATTTCTGTTTAACTGTGCATATAACTGAAAGGTTTTCATTCCGCACTCTTCTCTCCAATTTATGTCTTTCTTTTTTCATTTTAATCTTCATGATTATTTATGTTTTGATTTGTTTTTATTATGATTTTAATGTATTTCTTATTCTGTAACGCACTTTGAATTACTTTGTGTACGAATTGTGCTATACAAATAAACTTGCCTTGCCTTGCCTTCTTTCACTACAGTAATACAGCCTCAATTTCAAGCAATATTTTTTTACAAACTAAAATAAAATCCAACATTCTACTTATTGTCCTGCTTGTTGCAATATACATACATACATTTATGATTCATTTAAAGGTTGTGCCACCTCCTTGTCTCCATGAAGATGTGATTGCTTTGCCTGTGTAGTGCATTCATTCATTTTGCAGTTTATCGAATTATCTTGTACATATGAAATCACTGTTGTTTTTATTGTTATGTTGTGTACTGCTGATCAACTATGTCAAGAGCGTTATAAATAAAGTTGGATATAACTGGAATAGCTGGAGATGGGTCCCATGTGTGCTCACCGTTCCTGACAGGTTGTTCCAGTGTTGAAAAATAGGTCAAATGCAAAGAATGGATAGTGGAAGTGATAAATAACGTACCTTAAACTTGCAATGTAGTTACTCAGTTTCCTCCTCAGCCTTATTTCAATCATTATTTCAATCAGGTCTCTATGGACGAGGGGACCTTTTCACTCTCATACACCTGGGATACTGTCCGGAAGAGGTCGGATCGCAGATGGCGCTGTCGTCCTGACTCCACCTGCAGAAAGACAACTCCAAAACATGTTATTAGGTTCTTTTTTCAGACCAAGAGTTTGTTTTCATACCTGACAGTTTCAACTGCTCACTGGCGGTCTTCCTCAGAGTGGTCACGTGATGTTGTTGCGACGTGTCCGGTCAGCTGATTTATACAGGTTTTGGTGCTGTCTTCCTATCGGTGGAGGCAGGATGACATCAACATCATTGGGATAGAGGAAAACAAACATCGTCAGTGGATTAAAGAGGCAATCGAAATACGGAAACGTGCTCACGGGACTATAAACCAGGATGAGGGGGCTTTTTTACTCTCACACACCTGGGATATTTTCCTGAGGAAGTCGGACTGTAAATAAAGTACCTTAAACTTGCAATGTAGTTACTCAGTTTCCTCCTCAGCCTTATTTCAATCATTATTTCAATCAGGTCTCTATGGACGAGGGGACCTTTTCACTCTCATACACCTGGGATACTGTCCGGAAGAGGTCGGATCGCAGATGGCGCTGTCATCCTGCCTCCACCGGTAGGAAGACAACTCCAAAACCTGTTTAAATCAGCTGACCGGACATGTCACAGCAACATCATGAGACCAGTCCAGACTGTCAGGTATGAAAACAAACTGAACCTTGGCCTGAAAAAAAGAATCTCATTGGACTGGGTATCTATGTCATTAGGTTCAAAATATGTGTTATCCCTCTGATGTTTTTATTTCTAATCTATTCTTGTCCTGAAAACTGGTAACCTCAAAATCTCCAGTTCCGCCTCTGCCTTTAACTAATGCAGACTTCTTTTCTTCCATTCTTTCTGTAGTTCTTGTTTTGTTTTGTTGTTTCAGTGTGTATTGCTCTGCACATTTAACCATAAGCCCATAAAATCACAGAATTCTCAAACTCTTACTTAAACACTTCAAGTCATTAGTTTAATTGCTAACACCAAGTAGTCCACACTTCAAATTTACAGTTTTTCAGTTCTGGAAATTGTTTGAAAAAAAACAAACAAACAAACAACAAAACTCAAAATGCAGTGACCACATTTTTGTTTTGAGGACATAATTATTCATTGTAATGAAAGGTTTCTTGAAGATAAAAGCATCCTTTGTAGTTTGTGTTCCAAATATGCCAAATACACATGCGCGGGCCTTAGTGTTGTTCTGCAGCTGGCAAAGGATTGTGGGAGAAATGCCTGACCGTTGACCTGGATTGGCTGTTTGATGCTGTTGGCTCTGCCTCGGGGAAAGGGACATCGTGTGCTTCAGAAGATGCCATTAGAGCAATAGTTCTGCACCATTTCAAGGTAGAATATGGTAAAAAGAAAAACACGTCTTTATCATTTTGACTGAGCAAAGCGGGTTTTTGTCTATTTGGATCAAGGGAAATACTCAAATTTAGAAATGTCAAGAAGGCAGCCAACACATGCAAATTGTATAATTTGAAAATGGAGTAAAGAGAGTGGAGAGACATTCAGTAAGTTGTATCCATGTGAAGCACTTGAAGGTCCTGTATTACACAAAATGCATTCTTGTGACTATTTTAGAATCATTTTACACCATCAAAAACCTTCAGTTCAGTAGAGATGAGTAATTCTAAGGATGAAATTTTCCAAATGATTCTAGTGAAAGTGTATGGACTTTAAAAACACAGTGGAGCACTTCCTGTATTACCACATGAGTGACATTAAACGTATCCATTGTGCATTTATTCAATAATACAGACTGTTATTGACTTAAAAACTTGCATTCTTACTATGAGTGGGCTCGCCTCTCCATAGATCTACATGTAACTTGACATTGTGGTGTTCTGCCCTCTCCGTAGAGATAAACAATCGTAATGCCATACTGTGGAACATTCGAGGCAAATAAATCCATGGAGACAAGCAGATGACAGACCCTCCACCATAAAAGTTACACAGTGCACCTTTAATGTCACTTATTTTTAAAGCGGTATAAATATTTTGTGTGTTTTTCTTCCTTGTTTATTTATTTATTTATTTTTTTTAAGTAGTCTAAATCACACAATACAACATTTCAATTTGCAATTTTAGTATCCACCTCACAACTGCCGCATCTTTCTTATTGTCAGGCATTCATTATTTCGCATTTTGTTATTTTCTATTAAAAAATTCCCAAAGAGTTGCAAACTTGAATCCATAATAATAAGTTATTATAAACCAATTATATTTTCAGATGCATGGCGGGCATTACAAACCTTTTCCGCAGTTCAAATAATAAACTGTCTTCAGAAATGTATTAGACTGTGACACCTTGAAAAGTGTTGAAATGCAATCGAGGAAGAAAATTGCCCGAGCGGAGTAGATTTGTTTTTGACTGTCCCGTTGATAATGGCGTTACCCATCCCATTGTCACCGCCATGATTGCGTATCCACGGCGATGATAGAGAATAAACTAATTTCAATTTTGTCATGGATAATGCCACCTGATTTTCGACCGTTGAAACTCAGCAAAAAACCACCTATCAAAGCACGCACATAAATCATCTGTGACAGGACGTTTAAAAAGAAATAAACATTTGGATCATGGAAGCGGAGCGGGCGGTGCCCTCGTGGTGATGTGGGGCCATTTCAGGGGCAGATCATTGGTTTTGTGCCCTTATATGTTTTATTGATTTTATTTATCTATTCCTATTTTCACTCTGTTGTTTTTATTATGATTTATTATATTAAATTGTAGATTTGTTTATTTCTTTTATGAGCAGTGCTTGGGAAACACAAAATGTGATATAGAGATAAAGAGGATTTGATCAGATTATATATTTTTTGTATTTGCTATAACAACTATGTAGCCTCTATCTAAATTTCATTATTCACAAACTAAAACCATAACTATTGATAGGCCTACTTTGCAGCTGATACCATCAACATTCCCTGGGGGTGTTTGATGCTAACTGTAGGCACTGCTCTGTCTCTCTATCTGAGGCTTACTTGTTAGACTTTAATCTGAGCTTTATTTTATCACAATTTCACCCAAAAGAACTGACTAACCTGGAACTACAACAGGTAGGGTCGCTCTCAAACAGTGGCGGAGTCAGCAATTTGGAGTCTCAAGGCGAACTTGAGTTTGGGACCCTCATAATGCATCATTTTTTGTTTTGTTTTGTTTTTTAATGTGTTTATTGTCTGTTTTTCCCCATTGTTCTTGAGACATGCACATCTCTATTTATTTTAACTATGGTGGGTTGTCTTAGTTAGGTAGCCTACTAGATAACCAGAGCTGAAAGTAGTTTTATTTTTTGGCTACTACAATTACATTTTTGTTTACATCCACTATATATGATTATTATTATTTTTCTTATGATTATCGTTTAAAAGTAAACTTCTTTCATTTAATGTCATATTGAAAGAAAATCAAATTACTCTGAGGCTTCGAGCATTAGTGGCACTGAGGACAATTGGTTGGGGGTCCTTCCAGGTTTGGGGGCCCTAGGCAGCCTCCTACTTTTACCTAATGGTAGCACCGCCTCTGCTCTCAAATAACATTACAGTCACAAGCTACAATTTTTCAGTCAGCCTCATGTTTTGGTTGAACATCAAACACCTAAACAGAACCATGAAGGCTTGTATTGATCACAGGCTCCTAAAATGTGCTGTTTAAATTAGTTTTTTCTTAACTTTTCAGACTTCAGAGTGTGTGTTTCCATTGTAACTCCAAAACATGTCACCACACAGATACATGTGGAACACCTCTAGCGTGATATCACTGCAAAGTATATTGTGACTTTTGAATGCGTTTAGGTATATTAACTGTAGTCTGTATATTAACTATAGAATTACAAGATATATTTAATTGAAGTGGTTGTTGTGAGAAAGGCACATTTCTGCTCAGATTAATTATGTTGCTTGACACATTTGACAATATCATCTATCGCTCAACTGCCCTGAGGGGGAAACACAAAGCTCATATTAAAGCACAAAATGTTTGAAAATCTGTGATGTTTGAAAAATTACAATTTAATACGAAGCTCTAAGTGAGGATAGATATGTGAAATTGTCTTAGCATGTAAGCCTCAAAACGCAAGACAATGTGGGGTCATTCATAACAAAATCAAAATACAACTCTAAGGCTACGTTCAGACTGCAGCCTGAAGTGACCCAAATCTGACTTTTTGGCCCCTATGTGACCTGTATCTGATCTTTTAATGAGTTTAATGAGTCTGAATGACACAGATTAGTTTTTTTCAAATGCGACCCAGGCCAGTTGGATATCTGGCCCTAAAACTGATACATATCCGATCTTTTGACATGCGACTTCAGTCTGAACGGCCAAAGCGCATTCATCCGACCTACACGTTATCAACAAGCCACAAACATCACTATTCTGTGCTGAAGTAGGAGAAAATTGTTAATGAACTCTGTGTCACTGAAGCTAAGCACATCACCACTCACCACTCTTGGCTACGTCTCCGCATTTACACATTCCTTTCAATGGACGTTGCTGCCACTGCCCCACAAAACGCCACGGCCAAAAACATCGTCCTTCTCCTTCTCAATCTCCTCCTTAAAACAAGTAAGTTGTTCATGTTCTGGCTCCGGTACGAGAGGAACTTTAAAATCGCCAGGTGCTCAATGCTTGCGTCCATGTTTGGACAACTTCAGTAAACACAGAGCACGCTCGCTGCGGTTGACGTCATCGTGTCTCCAGTGTGCATGCGGGACACTTTTGGGCAGTTTTATGTTCACACTGGAGATTGCATACAAGTCGCATTTAATTGGAAATGTGAACGACCTTGCAAAAACATCGGATTTCACAAAAAAATCCGAATTGAGCGTTAAGCCCTGCAGTCTGAATGTAGCCTAAGTAAGTTAATGATGAGGGGGACGCATTATAATATAGAAGTTCATAAATGTTTATTAAGTCTCCTTCATTTATGTGGATTTATTCTCACTACTTTTCTGAATATTGTAATACAAGTGTGTAAGCAGGGACTGGACGATGCACAAGGGAAGGACTGTTTGTGTGTTCTTTGTTAGAGACGCTGCAGAAAGAGAAAGAAAGAAAGAAAGACAGAGGGGAGAGATGAGGGGGGCAGAGGGTGAAAGTAATAGAAATGGAGAGATGAGAGAGGGAGATAAAGAGACATACAGTGAGAAGGAGCGCAAGAGAGAATGAGATATTGTACAAGAGAGAGGGGGGTCTGTTGAAAGAAAGAGAAAGAGAGACAGAAAGAGAGGCATAAAGGGAGGAGGCAGAGACAAAGAGAGAGTGAGTGATAGAGAGTGAGGGAGAGAGAGAGAGAATGATATAGAGTGCAAGAGAGGGGGTGTGATAGAGGATGGGGAGTGAGGGAAAGAGAGACAGAGCGAGAAAGTGAAAGAGAAGGAGAGACATACAGAGAGCGAGGTGAGGTAAAGGAGAGAGAGACAAAGTAATAAAGAGGGAGAGACATACAAAAAGAAGGAGAGAGAGACAAAGACACAGAGATAGAGGGAGAGAAGGAGAAAGAGGTAGAGAGGGAGAGACAGAGAGAGATAGACACGTCACGCTTGTTTGAATCGGAGCTGCAGTACACGCTGATGTGCGGCTGCCTCCAGGGCCCATCTCCTGATTCATGAAAACACACAGGACTATTGGTCACGAAGAATCAATGTTGCACCTGCCATGTACTTACTCAAGTTGATTCAGATCAGGACATGCTGCGCTGGCCGGACACGGGGACGAGACTGACCGATATCTGCATCTACTCTGACCCAACAGATGATTTAAAGCCTGGAGTTCAATGAAGCGTGCACAAAAAGTCAAAACAACCAGCGCTGTCACGATGCTAATATTTCAAACTCAAAGGAAAAGGTTTAAAGGTCCTATATTACGCAAAATTGACTCTTGTGAAGTATTAGTTGTGTTTTAATGTTGTTAACTCATCAAAAACATGGGTGGTGTTTTGTTTCATTCACACATGTCAGGCTGTCTACATTTCCAGATCTAGTGGTAGTGAATTAGAGATGGGCAATTCCAGGGTTGAAATTATCCAAATGATTCTAGTGAAGCTGTATGAAGTTTAAAAACACATAATGGAGCACTTCCTGTATTACAGCATGACATCACAAGGTGGAACAGTGTTTTCTGTTTGAGAGAACAACTAATATGTAGGATGTGTGTGTTAAACATGTGTGAATGAAAAAACACAACTATAAGTATGTCTTTGATGAGGAAACATAGATCAGAAAATAAAATAATATAGGCCATTTAATACTGGAAACCGATTTTATACAACTATTGATTATCTGAGTATAAATTTATTTCTGATAAGGGTTGAATGTCAGATGCTTTTTTCATTAGTGCAGAGTTATTTTAGTCACTTCTGGGCAACATCAAGAAACACATCATACTGTATCTCATTTCAGAATCAGAATTGTTTTACCTGTGATCCTAATTTAGTCAATAGATTTAGTTTGTTCCTGTTCTAGTCCTGGTTTGGTTCAAGGTTTAGTCCCAGTTTAGTTCCAATTTTAATATGACGTGTAAACAAATTTTCAGAGGTGCAGAGAGGAGCAGTTAAACATTGTCTAAAATTACCCACTGAACTTATTTTTTTCATATTATAAGGTCCAAGTGTTCCATTAAAAAGTGGTTTCTTGGAAGATATTATTATCACTAATTAGGTGCTTTGCAGAAAACTGTGTCCTACAAGTCAATGTTAAAGTTATTGTATAAAGTTCATGATTAATTAGGGACCTTTGAGAAGTGTCCCCTCTTGTGTTTGTATAATTATAATTACAGCTGAGGTGAAATTACAGATGGAAGAATTACATGAGTGTGATTTAATTTTGAAACATACAATTTTCTCAAAGTGAAATTAATACTAATAGAGGGTACATCACCTGCTTATCTCAATGGAGAAGTCATTGTTTTGCCTGAAATGTTCCACAGGGATGCATTAATGGTGCTTTGTGTAACTTTTCTGGTGGAGGGTCCATCAAATGTTTTTCTCCATGGGGATGTTATTACTTTTTTTATACGGAATGTTTCACAGTATGGCATTAAACCTTTCTATCTTCATGGAGACCAAACCAGACCAGGTTACATGTCAGATCTGTGGAGAGGTGACCCCGCTCACAGTCAGAATGCCTGTTTTCTATTTATTTTTCATCACCTGTAACTGAATACATGTAAGGTATATAGAGCTGTTTAATGCCATACTGTGGAACATTCCAAGAGGAACAATGACATCCATAGAAAGAAGCAGGTGACGGACTCCAAACAAAATGTTACATAATGCATCTTTAAACATATCTATAGGCATAAAGATAAGCAAATGATATTATGGTTGCCCTTTTGCTATAAAACGATTGATATGTTTTAATGCCATACTGTGGTACATTCCAGACCTTCCAGACATGATATACTGTGCACAGCTTTTTAAAATTATTGTGAGAAGTGAGCAAGCGTTTAGCCAGAGGGCTGGTTTAAGTGAGCAGTTTGGTGGACCTCTTCATGAGGGATGAGTTTGGATCCTTGTTTTGGACATTTCTCCAGACACTTCCTGGAGGATATTCCGACATGTCCCATAACAACAGGAGGCACCGCCAACTCTGGACACTCGTCTGAACTGGGACAGCTTGGTTTGCTCATGATGGATGTTATACAGCTGCTCAACTGCGAGAAAGACTGACATTTTTAACCAGCCATTGTTACAGTAAGGCCTATTCATGTGTTTCAGGTTATTGGAAGTTGGTTTCCCTGTTGATTACACTGGACTTTGCAATAAAATGTACCAAAGGTAAATTCACAAATATTGAACCTGACAATTTCTCTAAGTGAATAGGCCCAAGAACTCACTGTATTACAACATAAATCTGCATTTTAACCATCTTCATTTTAGCTGCCCCCATCTGTATTAAATATTACTGATCTATACTTTTGCCCATTCAAAGTCTACTGTACTTTGCTTAGTTAATTATTTAGTTTTGTTGTCTTGTTATGTTAATTGTCATGGATACTCATTTGCATTTGGTTATTTCTTTCTAAAATCAACCCTCAAAGCTTATTATACTTTAATTCTACAACTCTATGAGAAACTATATATTTTGCTATCTGGATTACAAAGAAGCTGCTATAACGACATTTATTCACTTAATCCATGAATTTCAATTTCTTGTTTATATAGGTGCCATTTTGAGGACTTCAACATAAATTTTTCATTGCTATGGCAACTGTGCTAATCACCCATCCTTCTCATGTATATTTAAAACCCATATAAAAAGAGCATATGTTTAGTGTCTCTGATGGAGCAGGTCTCATTCTTAGTCATAGTGGTACCTGTCCTTGAAGAACACAGCTCCTAATCGCCATGTGCACTGATACACTGGTTCCTTTGCACAGAATCATCATCTTGTTTATTCCCTCATCAGTATTTTTCTGACATTATCAACCTCATTTGCCTCAATGTGAAGCGTTATTGACTAAAGCTTGAGTCGTTTTGTTATCACTGTGACTACCGGCTATATAAACTTGCACCCTTGAGTAATAATGCCACAAATTAATATAGCAAATCATGTTTCAGTGTGCAGCATTTCATCACAGCATGCTGTAGAGCTGGAGGAAGAGGAGGGAAAAGGTTCTTATAGTCAAAGAGGCAGGAGAACAGCTTTTAGCAACAACAATGTTAAGTAAATTGGAGCCCCAGAGAGGAGTCTGGTTCCGCTGCTTTTTCAGTTCAATTGGTCACATTGACAAAGGCAGCACCTTTCTGAAGATTGGAGATGTAATGAAACAACTGTGCTACGGCTGAACCAGTTAGGCTTTGCAGCGCTGCAGTGAGTGTTCATGTTTTTCTATTTGGGTGGCCAAAGGGAAATGTTAATACAGACTGGTATAGAGGTGACAGCTCAGTTGATAGAGTGTTTGATGTGAAGGTTGGTGGCTCCAGTCCCACTCTCCACATAATTAGTTGAGCAGTCAGATTCGCTGACCTACAGTTTGACATTGTTTCCTTGGGCAAGGCACTTAGCCCACATTGCCCCCAGTTTGAGTACATGGTGTATGAGTGTATATGTGAATGAGTGGTTCTTTGATGTAAAGTGCATTGAGTGCCTTGAAAGTGGAAAAGCACAATATAAAAATGCAACCATATACAGGGTGACCAGACATCCTGAAAAATTTGTGACAGTCCCGAAATCTAAGATGTTGTCCCAAATCTCTAATCCAGTCCTAAATGTCCCAAAAATTACACTTAAACAGAATACTGAGTGGTTATTTTCTGATAAAAATTAAAAACTGTTTGTAGAGAGGTTGAGTCAACTGCACACAGCCCCTGACAGCTTTTAGACAGCTCTGTTCACAAGGCGTACAATCACCTTCATTAAAAACTCAAACTTGCCTTCATTTAAAACTCAAGGTTTTTATTAGTCAACATGATTTTTGTGTGTTTGTAAAGAAAAGCAACTTAGAATACATCACATTTCTGAGCCCCTCAATCACACCTGGTCACCCTAAACATATACCATAGTACAAATGGGCAATGAAACTATTTAGTAAAGTATAAATAGAAGAGATCCTTCATTTGTCCCACACTGGGGACATTACAGTGTTGAACACATTTCAAGAACAGAAAGAGAATACAAATAGCCACTCAAAAATCAACATAATGTCATCAATTATTTGACTTGTGGAGTTTTTGTCTGTTTTTGTTTTTGAAAGTTCAAATGTCTCTTTGGTGGTGTGTTTATTGCTTTGCATGTAATGATTCACAGTATGGCATTAAAATCATCTGTTTCCATGGAGACAAGTAGTGACACCACCAAGCTAAACTACAGATCAGATCTGCGGATAGGCAAGTTTGCTTCCTATATAAATGGATGTATTTTGGAGCAATAAGAAATACCCCATTTGAAAAAAATCAAATAAAAATGCAAGATATGTTTAATGTCATATTAGGGATCCAGCTTTTTCAGGTCCATTACTGAATCCAATATTATTGCTTTAAGTATCTGCTGATATCCGATAGCAAGCGATACCAGTGCAGCATTTACTTCTTTTAAACAAAAATAAAATTAGACAAAATTGATCCAAATGTGTTATGTAACTGTTATTTATCCCTCAAGTGACCACAGAACTGCTTTGTGTCAATAAAAACTCTGAGACTCTCTTGGCCTAAACAAGGTATGGTAATATTTCTAAATTGATCTATTCTTTACAACCCAACAGAAAAAGCATTTACCCTCACAACATTTTACATTTAAACAAGCTATAAATAACAACAGGTGTAAAAAATACACTATTTTGTTTTCAGTCATGTTACTGCCCCGCCAGTGTTGTCAAAAGCATTATATTGTCATGTTTACCGACTCCTGGAGCATTGTAAACAACACATGGTCTGATTTATACAAACTACAAACATGGCTGACATACCTCTTTGCCCCACCCAGTCATGAAACCTGTATTGAACTGGACTTAAAAGGAAAGCCTCCATAGGTTCCTGGTGACTATAAACTTCAATTACCCATGTCTATAAGCTGGTAGTAAAGATCTGAAAGATGTAATGCATTGCAGAGGCATATAGAAACTAATATATTTTGTGAAGGAAGTCATAAACGCGGTTAGGGAGAAGCTGTATTGTATTTGGGACCACTGTATTAATGTTCTGATGTGAAATGGAGCGGTAACTAGGAAAGGCCTGTCAAAAGGTAAAATGTATGCCTCTTATTTATGGAACATCAATAATATGGATGTTCTGTCAGGGACTTGCTCCTTTGATTAACTCACTTCATTCGGATGGGCTTGTTTCAGTCCCAACTCCGATCAATGGCCCTTCTCCTGGTGTTAAACAGTCACATGATCTCCGCCTGTGATTTTGTCGCATCAACAAACTCATTCATGGTGTTGTATTTTTAGATTGGGAAAACTTCTCAAGTACAGTACAGGTACAACTAAGTCAATGCTTTTCAAAACCTGCATTTGAATACAAGTATTGCTTTTTCATTTTTGTGATTTTGTAGTAATTGTTTTATTGATTTATTCTTTTCTAGGATTTATTTAGGTTTGCAACTAATAAAATGTGTTTTCTTTTTATTCATAGTCTCTGTGATAACCAATCTGCTCCAGATAGACATCAACAAATTAAAATAACTACTACTACTACTACTACCACTACTACTACTTAATAAATAATATGAACATGAATCAAAAGAGAAAATATATATTTATAAAAAAAAAATAATAAAAATTTGTCTCTGTTCTTTCCTACTCTGTTTTTCAAAACCTCAATTTTAATAATGTAATCATTTCTTTTTCTTTAATATATTTAGGTTTTGTAACTCATTAAAATATAATCAAAAGTGTTTTGTTCAAATTCCTTTTTTAAATCAGAAAACTTTCTTTCTAACTTGTTTCTATTTCTAGTCATTACTAACTGATTCTGTAACTAAACTATTTCGCTCAAGGCAAGTATAGGTGCGGTGACACTCAGATAAGCTTTTAATATCTTTATCACTGACATATGAAATATATGTGATTATTATGTTCCAAAAGTAATTTTTCACTTTCAAATTTCACACTGAATTTAAATGACAGTAACATTGCAATGCCCTTTATTAAAGAAAAGAATTGAGTGTCACTTCAACAATATGTGCGCAGCCCTCGTCATAATGATCCATTCTTCTGTGTGCATGAGGACCGGCCGCTCATAAGACTCAAATACACAGGCACAGATCTCCTGGGGATAGTTAAGCTCCGGCTCTGACAGTGATTGTCAGTTACACTTAATGTGATGGATGGGTGCAGTCCTCAGAGCGACCAGAGAGGCAGCGACGAGAGGCCTACGCCGCGCTTCAAAGTCTGTTTAGGCGTAATGAGCCAGCACAGGCTTTAGGAAGGATCTAGTATGATGGAAAATACACAGGATGGTCATAAATCAGTAAAGTAACAACATGTAACAGGATGTGTCAGGGAATCTAAGAGAACGCAGAGGCTCATATGGGCCAAGAATTCATCAAGTTTTTATTGAACCAACTCTTAATAACTTTATAACAGTGAAAATGTGAAGTCTGAATTTTTTTTTATTTTTTTTTAAGCTATTCTGAATCATAAAGTTGAAATATGAAAATTGGAATGACAGTGTCTCAGTGGTTCAGCATTTGCACTCAAACCTAAAGTTGAGTTGTTTAAACAGCTCTACAGCCAGAAGCATATGGTTGTGTCCTTGAGCTAAACACTTCACCCATCAGAATATGGATTTCTTTATTTGACTGTGACACCGGTGATGGAAAAATTGCATTTCTATGCAGTGCCAGCCCCACACTGACAGCGCAATTCTTGTTATCTATGTCATCAGAGGTATAATACTCCTTACAATGGAAGCATAAGCAGACCTGACTGGAATGGACAATACTATACCAGAACTATAGCCTCATGACTTTTCAAATGCTCTGACTACTTCATAGACATTGTACTTCATCCAGAGGCACAGGGGACCTCACTTCTGTATTATCACCCCAAATATTAATATCAGTAGTTCTCTGAGGATACACCAGAAGGGGTATTCATTTGACATTTAAAGATGACAAGTATTTAGTATTAAACGATAACATACACACATCATTACTTTTCTTTCTTTAATCTACAATACTGATCTGAAGCAGCTTGGTAACAGAAATGAGGCCAGTGATTTTCTGTCCAAAACTGCAGAACAAACCCAGTCTCTTAAAGTGGCATTTCACTATAGCAAACAGCAGATTTTCATTTATGTGCTCTTATTCTTGAAGGAGGTAGATGAAAACAGAAATTTCCCAGGCACTGAATCTTTAGTTGCAGGACAAAACAGCATTACTCAAACATGAATCAATCAAGCGATCAATAAACAACTTTGATTACACTAATGATAAAGGAACACTTGTAACACTGCAAAACCAAATAGGACATAACTGTGGAAAAGCTTGAAGGTAAAAGATGTTTTAGTGTCCTTTAAATGGCCCTGGGAATCCATGTTTATGCAGTTTCAAACCTAATGATGAGACAGCTCCTTGTTTATTGTTCATTGTTGTTTTGAAACCCCCAAAACTCAGGCAATTGCTTTCAATGTGTGTAGCTTTTGGGTGTCAAAAATAAATGTAACCATAAGTTTACAGAAATATCTTGGTGCGTGCAAAGCATTCACTAATAGAAATTGCTGGTTTTGCTTTGTCCGAAGGGGCCCTGTCCATTTATCCAGCTCGCAAACTCTTCTCAGCAGAGGTCAAATATTCTTGCTTCATTAGTCACCTCTTTTCTTTCCTTTCACACTCAAAACACGTCCCCTGCGGAGGAGACACAGCCAGTTGTTCCACATGAGCTCAAACAAATACCAGTAAATATTTCAGCTCCTTCACGGGTCATTTCACCTGCGCATGATTTAAAGGAAAAGATGCCAGGAAACTGCGTGTGTTTTTGGATGGTTAATAGATGGATTTTTATCTCAACTGTTGCAGCCGGCTCACATGTAGAGGAGGTCCCTGGCAGACTCATTATTGGGAACAAAAGGCAACTAATATTGAAAACCGCAGCGTGTTATCTGGCTAACTTATTAACACCAGATGGCAGTGGGTTAGGAGTGCACG
Organism: Boleophthalmus pectinirostris; assembly: GCF_026225935.1. NCBI lineage: Eukaryota > Metazoa > Chordata > Actinopteri > Gobiiformes > Gobiidae > Boleophthalmus > Boleophthalmus pectinirostris. The sequence goes on along the minus strand of NW_026571115.1, from coordinate 14,734,123 downwards.
TCACTATGGATATCATTAGGGTAAATACAAAAAGGAAGAAGTGAAGGTTATATGTTCTAAAATTACTTGTTCTTTAATCACATACTCCCTCTTGTGGAGTGATGTATTAGCAGTTCCCATGCATTAAAGCTGCTTTAAGTAAATGTCATGGCCTTACACAGCTGGTGCATATCTCTGTTGTTTTGTGTATGTGGAGAACTAACTATTGATACTTTGCAGTGACGTCACGCTGAGGATGTTCTGCATGTATCTCTATCAGAGGAAGGAACTTGCAAGTCGTGACTTGGACTCGAGTCAGACTTGAATCATTATTTTTAGGACTTGAGACTTGACTTGATAAAATGGACTAAGACTTGGGACTCGACTTGGACTTGAAGCTCAGTGACTTGGGATTGCGACTTGAGAAGAGTTGAGAAGCACTGTTAAATCTGAATTCTTTCTGTTCTGACCATAATGATTCACACTAAGATCTTGTCAAGACATTCAAAAAGGAAAAATTTACTAAATTAATTTCTACAACTCTTATATACTCTATAAAAACTCATATGAATATACTATGATTTTTTTCATTACAATTTATCTTAAAAGTCATATAAATTGCAAAAATCTAAGCTGTATTTGCTACTTTGGTTTAAAGACTTGAAATGACTTGAAGCTCAAAGCAGACAACTTGAACTTGACTTGAACTTATGGGCCAGTGACTCACGCCTTGACTTGGACTTGCCTTGAGACTTGACTTGGACTTGAGGTCAAAGATTTGAGACTTACTTGAGACTTGCAAGACAATCCACCTCTGATCTCTATTGGTGAAATGTTCAGCAATTATCACAGAGACACAAAGCACACATTAGCAATTACAGTTTTAAAGTAGTTTGAAAATGCAATAAAATATACAACATTCAAACGATCAATTTTCAGAAGCCTAATCAATACGAGCGTTCATGGTTCTGTTTAGGAGTTTTTCAACAAAAATGGTGAGTGGGAGTAACTGAAAATCTGTTAACGAAAAACTTTTATGTGAGAGACTTGTTTAACACCACAAATCTGCTCACCTGTTGTTCCAACCGAGTCAGGTCTTTCTGGTCAGATTGTGTTAAAACAAAGCTCAGAATAACAGAGCTTCAGACAGAGCAGTGCCTCAGTTAGTGTCACGTCCCACAGGGAAAGTTGATGACATCAGAGCATGTTTTTAAAAGAGTTTTGAACAATAAATTCACTTCTAATAAATATTCTAGTGAGTTTTATTCCCTACTGTGGAACATTCCAGACAGAGCAGTACCATCTCCATGGCGACATGCAGATGAATGGTAATATGAAACACCCTGCAAGCTTCAAAAATGAAAAAGAAATATATATATAAATATATAAATGTGATATGAATTACTTACACGCACCAATAGTTCTGTCACAATAACAAAATTTGAGACATGATATATTGCTACAGAGAAATATTGCAGTAAATTATAATACTGAAACCACTTTATGCCACCTACACAATAAAATAAAGTAGTATAATCCCAGGAAGCCATTCTTATATACACAATATCATTAAAAGGCCTGAGCTGAAACAAATAAACAGCATAATATTCAAACCTCTACAGCTCAAATATTACTGTATTACATAAAAAATAGCAAAAATCTCCCCACTCTGTTATCATAAATGTACACACGGTAAATTTTGAGCTCCAATATTTTGTTCCAGCTTTCATATACTGAACTATAAGACGATATAGAAATAAACATGTCATGTGTAAGTACCAAGTGCATGAAACAAAACAAATATCAGATTCCTTAGAAAGATAGCTCACAAACTTATTTTAAAATATTCTGAAATATTCGTATTCACCCCTCCACTAAGACATTTTGCACTTGTTTTGACATCTAAAACAATTCCTGTTGATTAGACATTAGAATTCATCAGGCTGTATCTATAGCGACTGAACACATTAATTATAAATCTCATTCTAGGATTATAATGCAGCTCCGGCTCTGCCCAGGATGTTACCCTGTACCTCCTGTAGAAATACAAAATCAACCTTCCTAATGAGAGCTTTGTAGTAGCTGCCTTGAGCAACTACTCCTTTCCTGGACCTGTGCTGCATACACGCACTAAATAAAGAGACAGGAAACTCAATGCTCCACATGCCTTAAGCCCAATAGAGTCCATTAACATAGGAGATAGGATACAAGCCCATGTGAAAGGACTTATTGGGCTGTAGTGGAGACAGAGATTTGTAGTCACATAGCAATGCTGCATTCATTAAAAATAGACTGACAGCTCAAGAAACTTTGCAGCAGTTATTGAATGAATACTTACTTTACTTTCATTTCAGAGACTGTATGGGTAAATATATGGACTATATAATGGACGTAAAGATATGTAGAAATTTTACTTTTCATAGTATTTGTCCAGTGGCACACTTTTAATCCTACTTGGGTTATATTTTTATTGTATTAACAGTATTCTTACTTGAGTAAAAGTGTTGGTTCCTCTCGATGTAGTGAAGTAACTGAGTACATGTACTGAAAATATGTATTCTACTATTACACCATACTATTTTACTAATGACTAATTACTTTCCTAAATTAAATGGAATACATGGTGGTACTTTATTATGTAATTTAGTTTTTGTTTTTTCGTACTGCAAGTAATTAGTGAGGAAAATTAACAAAAAAAAAAACAAAAAAAAAACACTCCTGCAGTAGGTGTGCATGTATTTTTCCCTTCTCAAATTAAACATAAGTGAATGCATGACAAACAGAGCAACAGAAATAAAGCAGTTTGTACTACGTAGTGTTTTTTTTAAATTAAAATATAATGCAACTTGGTGTGAAAGCATTCATAATATTCATAATATTCATAATATTCATAATATTCAGAACACAGTATTCTGATTGGCCCATGTAACTGAATATGTTACAAAATACATTTTAATGCAGGTATTCAGTATTCTGTAACTATTCTTCCCTTCATTGGATACTCTTCCCACTGTGAGTAAGTAACAAAAGCTTCATCTTCACATTAATAAATGAGTGAAACATTTGTGTTTCTTGCCCCTCTCTTTTGAAAATACCAGCTGGAATCTAACGTGGGGATAATGTTAAAAAGGTTTTCCCAACATGCTTTGCGATAAATGCAAGGGTAAATGAAAAGAGGACGAGGTGACCTATTCTAACGGTGATAAGATTATTTCACTTAAGGAGATTGGTAAAGGTGATTCTCACTATTAGGTTCCATTAGAAGGAGTTTAATACTTTATCATGGGAATTAGCTATAGCATTATGTCCTAGCACAGGTTTTATGAAGAGGTTTGGTGGAGTTACAAACGCTCCGGGAATAGAAATAAGGGACAGTGTGTGGTGTGTGTACTGCTTATGTGAGACGAATACAAATGGTGTAAATATTATAGGGGAAAGCAGTATAAGACAATGGAAGCCTTGTTCTCATTATAATAAGAATAATAACCACTATAACATTAGAGTAATTTATATATAACTTTCCTGGTGAGGTGTGTAGTACCTGCTTGTCTCCATGGTGATTGCTTTGTCAGGAATGTTCCACAGTATGGCATTAAACATATATTTTTTTGTTGTTGTTTTGTTTTGTTTTTTATTAGAGCTGTTTTTGGTGCTCAAAAATACCTGGAAAAACTTTATTTTTATTTTTATTGTGAGCTAAGTCACTTCTCATACAGATCTGACCAGTGTGACTCACGTGTTTCTGTCCATGGAGACATACAAGTGTAATGCCTTACTATGGAACATTTAAGGCAAAGCAATCACATCTCCAGAGAGACAAGGTGACAGACCATCCACCAGAAAAGCAGATGCAGTGTATTTGTTTCAGAGGCATAATAAGTAGTAAAAGTAGTATTAGTAGTACAAGTATTGCAGGTATTTCTGGAAAAAATAAACGTTAAGCAGCTTGCTTATTAACCAGATAAGACCTCCAATTGCTGTTGTGTTCTTTGGCAAGACACTTCACCTGCTTATAGCCTCAACAACAACAACAACAACACTGTAACCCTAAGTAATATCTGTTTATTTATTTTTGGTCAGTTATATTTTTTTATTATATATATTATATATTATTTTGGTCAGTTTATATACACTGAATCTGTATTTTAGTATTTCCACCTCAGGGACTGCAGCTGTGAATTAGCATTCATGCTATCACCTGGCAAAAACATCTTTCCTATGACTTCTGTCTTCTATTGTTGTGCCCTGTCCCTGTACAAATAAAAAGCATACCATACCAATATTTGTTCAGGGTGTACAGGGAGAGTATTTGGAAAATCTTGAACTTGCCTTACAACTTGTTCATAAAGAAATTAGTAACAGTAATGTTGTAGTAGTAGTAGTAGCAGTAGCAGTAGTACTAGTACAACTAGTAGTAGTAGTCATAGTAGCAGTAGTAGTAGCAGCAGTAGTAGTCTTAGCAGCAGTAGTAGTAGTCGAAGTAGTAGCAGTAGTACTAGTACAAGTAGTAGTAGTAGCAGTAGTAGTAGTAGTAGAGCTAGTAAAAGTAGCAGTAGTAGTAGTAGTAGTACAAGTAGTACTACTACTAGTAGTAGTAGTAGTAGTAGTAGTAGTAGTAGTAGTAGTAGTAGTAGTAGTAGTAGTAGTAATGGGCTATAGTACTTTACAAACATTGTACATGTTTATACAAGGAGAGTATTTGGAAAATCTTGAAAGTCCCAAACAACATGTTCATAATGAAAGTAGAAATAGTATCCCATTAGTCTAATAGTATTAGTAGTAGTAGTAGTAGTAGTAGTAGTAGTAGTAGTAGTAGTAGTAGTAGTAGTAGTAGTAGTAGTAGTAGTGGGTTGAAGGCCTACTTTCGCTAGAGTACAACAAGCTATTTGGAAAATTCTGAAATTGCCATAGAGCTTGTTCATTAGGACACTGTTAAAAGTAACGTAGCAGTAATAGTAGTAGTAATGGCTATGGTACTTTCACTAGAGTACAGACATTTTACACTGAAGTAGCTATCTCTAACACGGGCCTGACATCTGCCCTTTGAGTCACCCTCCCGTCTCTATGCAAGTTTAATGAGGCCAAATCTGACATGTTTCAATTAGACCAGGGTGGAGCCATGAATTATGGACCACGCTAACATACAGTAAGCTCTCACATCAGTGTCAAATACTGCCCCACTCTGAGGAAAACATGTAAATAATATACGACAGATCATTGTTAGGAGCCGATGAGCCCAGCAGACGGACTCATTATAACTAATTAAGAGAAACTAATGCGCTAATATCCACAAGCTTCTATGTACAACAGTTAGCTCGAACCGGGCGCTGTGATTGGACGAGAGGCAGGCGCACTATTAAAAGAGCACAGATGTTTTCTATTATAAACCACTTAACTCTTTTGCATTAGCTTTACATTGGCTAATAGATGCTAACTGTTATATCCGAGCCTGTTAGCAGCATTACTGTAAATAACATCAGACGCAATGGTGGTTAGAGGATGTGGAAAACAACAGAAGGCAGAATCTGTTATGCCTAACTATGCGGTTTAAACGCAATTGATTTTGACAATTTGAAAAAATAGCCTATATATTTGAGAAAGTTAGATAGCACATAAGGTTAGTGCAAAAAGTTGGTGTATATATTATATGGGGTAGCAGGGCAATGGAAGGCTTGTTTTTATAAGAATAATCACTATTGTTAAATGTTAAAGGTGCACTGTGTAACTTCTTGGTTCAGGGTCCGTCACCTGCTTGTTTCAATGGAGATGTCATTGCTCTACCTGGAATGTTCCACAATATGGCATTAAACAGCTCTATGTTACATTTCTTCAAAAATATCTAGAAAAACAGGCATTCTGACTGTGAGTGGGGTCGCCTCTCCACAGATCTGACCTGTAACTTGGTTTGGTTTGGTCTCCATGAAGGTAGGAAGTTTTAATGTCAAACTGTGAAACATTCCAGATGAAACAGTTTCCATGTAGAAAAGCATTTGACGGACACTCCACCAGAAAAGTTACACGATGTACTTATATGTAACTGGTCCTGTCCTGGTGGGGCGTGGTATGTACCAGTCTCCATGGAGGTGTTATTGCATTATCTGGAATGTTCCAAAGTATGGCATTAAACATATCTCTGTGTTTGTTTAATTAAAGATGTTTTTATTGTGCAAAAATAAGTTCAAATGCCACACTATGGAACATTCCTGGCAAAGAAATCAAAGCAAATTCAAGACAAGGGATGAACCCTCCTCCAAGTTACAGTATATTTACTATCTAGTACAACAAGTCTATTTGCCAGGCCACTGTATGACATGCTTATTTTCTATGGGGTCATCAGTGTAATCGTTGAGTGGTCTATGCCAGCTTTGGCTAATGCATACTGCTGTGTCCTTGAGCAAGTCATTTAATCTGTCCCCAATCCCACATATTTGGAGGATCCTAGTTTTCACAACAGATTTAAAATTCCTATTTAAAAAAATAATAATAATAATTATGCAAGGAAAATAAAAAAAATTATCTCAAGGTTGTCCCTACATGTTCCACCAAACCGCAGCACTTTGTCCCACTTTTTCTGCTTTTTGAGGTGGTCACTTTACTTGCCTTTGAGTGTGACGAATATGTGAGTGAATCCACAATTCATGACTAGTATAAGAGGAACTTAAGGTCCTAAATTACACAAAATTGATTCTTGTGAGTGTTAAGATATGTTATAATGCTGTTACCTCCTTAAAAACATACCTGGAGACTGGAGATGTGTTTGTTTCATTCACACATCACGTCTACATCTCCAAACCTCAAAATACACTGTTCCACTTTGTGATGTCATGTAGTAGTAGTTTTCAAGTTAACAGCTATGTTTACTTTTTGTTTAATAAAGACTGATAATTCCAGGGCTAAAATCATCCAAATGATTCTAGTGAAGGTGTATGGAGCAGTGGAGCACTTCCTGTATTCCCATTTGAGAGAACTCACACTAAATATGCAGCATTTTTGTGTTAAATTTGTGTGAGCAAAGCACAATACAGGGTATGTTTTTGATGAGGAAACAGCATTATAACATAGATCGGTATGATTTTCCAGACCTCTTTAATGTTCCAGAAAGAAGCCTGTGAACCAAAAGAATTAGTATCATATTAGTATACTAAACTTCCTTGGACCAAATATAATTATATAACCAAAACAATGAACTGTGTGTGTATAAACCTGTGTATTTTTTTCTACAGAATTTCGAGAGGTTCTCCGAGTTAACCACTCCATGTGATGAGATCGACCTTCATATCCTGCAAGCAACAATATGACAACTTTTCCAACTTCTGACTAATACGCTCTTCCCCACAGCTGAGCAAAAATCAAATGGAACTCAGACAGTGTCATCCCAGGACCATTTTCATAAGGTAAAAGTCATAAACCCAGACCATATGGTAAGGCAGTGGGGATAGGTGCGAGTGCACAGAAGGACAGCCACAAATATAGAGACTTAATGGGACTCAGGTGCTGTTCAATGTTTCATCAGACCCCCATCTCCCTCCCCCTCCCACAGACAAACACACACAGACACACGCACACACACGCACAGACACACACACACACCCCTAACCTCTCCACCCTCTTTCGCCCTTCGTCCCTGACCGAAAGCCAGACCACCTCCCTCATATTCTCCGCTCCTACTGGCACATTCAATCACCCAAAAGAATCTTCAGTTCATTTTTTAAAATACCAAGGGCCATCTGAAGATCTTGAGAAATTTTCAAGGAGCAGCATTTTGACCACCTTACATAACATTATCATTTCTCGTCAAAACATTGAAGAAAATAGGTAAAAAATTTGAGCACATTTTACCACAGCAAAACCGGCAGATGGTCGGGTATACGGTTTTTGGTTTAGTCACGCACTTAAAGCTACTATCCATAATTACACTGTCTGACCCTCCCCTATTTTAATTCTCATGAATCATTACTAGATGCTATTCATTGCTTTTGCCAGATATTGTGCCAGCTTTGGGCTGACAGAAGAAGACTAAGAGCGCAGGTGAGACAGAACAAAGGTCAAGAGAGGAAAACAATAATCAAATAAACTTATGTACAGTAGCTTTATTATTGTATATTGTTATGCTTGATTAATGAGCACCTTCATTTGAATCACAAGCACGCCTTATGAGAAGTATTGGCATTTTAAAACTTAACAACATTTCATGCCAAGTGGATAACAGCTGTTTTCAAATTGCCTCTTAGCATTGTACTCGTGTGGGACGTTGGGAAGACAAAGCTATTCTTTTACCTGAGATCTGGCTATGCTTGGGTGGAAAAAAACAAAATAAATCTAAGTTATATTGGTTTTTCTGTTCACCAGCACCAGTGTCATGAAGCAACACACACATAGACACAGATCTCAGTGATGCCCAATCCACTACATTGAGCTCATGGGCTTGTGTTTGTCCCAGGACTGAATAAATGAAAGTGAATTCCAAAAGAAATAGCTGCTGTGTACCAAACAGGATTAGTAATGTTATTTGTTATATTCACTCTTCAAAGCCTTCTTCAGAGCGCATAAAAAATATAAAAAAGAAAAAACTGTAATCCTTAGGCCAGTCACACTTATACTGTACCCCACTGTATCAAAATCCCACATGGCAAATTCCACAGAGACACGTTCAGATAATTTAGCTGTTCTGTGTATGAGATGAAAGAATTCTGGGGAAAACTAAAGAAAAGTTTGGAGTTTACATTTCTTTGCATGCAGTATTTTGTTTGTTTCTGAGCTTATTGTCGGAAAACAACCGCAATGTAAAACACCTTTACAAAGTCCTCCAAGATCCTTGAGAATTATGAATATTTAAAATCACAGCTTGAACAAGCAAAACTCTAATCTGGTAACAAGTATAATTCCTCCCTCTTGCATGACAATGAGGACATGTTTTTCCTCTACAATCATCAACCACCCGCTGTTCCTTCCTCTATGAGTGAATGTCAGATGCCTTGCCAAAAGTGTTTTCTCTTCCTTTCCTGCTTTAATAGCCTGACAACGCCTCCTGCAGGTGAAGTTGGGCACCTTCCAACAACTTTAATGTAAGTTATTTTTTATATAGCCCATAATCGCAACATCCGTCGCCTCGCAGTGCTTGACGAAACAATTGATTTAAGCATGATACCTTTCAGGTAGATCGTCTGCCACCTGTTTGTCTCAGTGGAGATGTAATTGTGTTTTTTGTGTGATCTGAAGCATGGCATTAATCTCCTGAGCCTACGGGCCAAGTTACAGGTAAGAATGCATGTTTTTCATGTATTTTGGAGCAATTAAAACACCTGTAATTGAATAGATGCAAGTTAGATACCTTTAAACATTCCAGGCAAAACAGAAACATCTTCATATAGACACATACTGTAGGTGATGGATCTTCCAGTAAAGTTACATAATGCCCCTTTAACCTAATCTTACAATACAAGATGGATTCTTGTGATATTTGTGAGTTCACAAACTCATGAGAATCCATCTTGGAGTGCGATCTACGGTTAATTGGGTGGGTGACCAGTCACGTCGCAGCATGGAGGTTTGTGCAGAAGCCAAAGGTCAAGAGCCCAAATGAACCAAAACAAACATGGCGGCTCCAGCAAACATACTTCAGCCTATTTTTTCTGTCAGTACGAACTTTTTTGTTTGTGAAAACCGTGGAAAAGGTAAGTGCTTTGTGTATTTGTGGACTGGAAAGAGGTCTGTGCTTTTCTTTTAGCCGGATTTATCAAAAGTTTGATTTTTTAGCTTTTTCAGCTGATGTGGCTCTTTAACCAACCCAAAGTCAGAAATTTCTAAATAGAAGACTGAAATGAACTTTTCTGAAGTGGAAATAAGTGAGTAAATCATAATGCCCCATGTTGGAAGTCCATTTGATAGCTCATGTGTGTAATGTACTAGATGACACAAACAAAAACAAACTCAAAATCAGTCCTGTTGCCGTATACAAATTCTATATACAGTGCTGACACAGACCCACGGGGCATCCACTGTATAACCCCATGTCAAGTTCGGCCTACAGCACATTTAGAAAGATTAATGAGCAAGCGAACTCCAAAACTCTCCCCAGGCTCCACCCGCGCTGCTAAGTAATCCACTGGGCTTTCTTGTTATTACCTGAGATGCTAAGTGGGTGAACTTATACATCAAAGTCTTGCATTTGATCAACATTTTGTATAATTACAACTGGGACCGCACAAAGATGTAACAAAGTATGAGTGGGAATAAGCCCAATTAGCTTTAAATTAGGAACTACTGCTTTTTTCTCCATGGACCAAAGTAACTGTCGGTATACTGTAAAAAGATTAAAGAACAGCACAATAATGAGATTTTCGAGTGTCATATAAGTGAGGGTTATTATAGAGCTCAATATCAAATACCAAAAACTTAACATTACTGGACAGATGCCAAAGCGATATATTAGCAAAAACACACACAAATGTAAACAAAAGAGCTGTGGAATAACCCAGTTGGCTGCTGGGTCACCACTAAATACGTTTATCACACTATAGAGTCTAAATGCTTTTGAATGTACGCTAATTTACTATTAAGCTTAAAATCACTATTGGTTTAAAGATCCTATATTACACAAAAATGACTTTTGAGAGCTTTAAGCCATGTTATAATGCTGTACCTCATCACAAGCAAAACTGTTTGAGTAACCATTTATTATTAATCTGTCTACATCTCCAAAGCTCAAAATGCCTCATGAAGCGGTAGTTTTCAAGTTAACAAGTATACCTTTTGGGTTTTTTTAGGCAATTCCAGAGCTGAAAGTATCCAAATGATTCTAGTGAAGGTGTATGGAGTTTAAAAATACAGCAGAGCACTTCTTGTACTATACCACATAACATCACAAAGTGGAACAGTTTAAGAGAAGAACTCAGCCAAAATATGGAAGGTTTATTTTGAACTATATTTTTTTCTGCATATTATATTGAAAATGGCATGAATAGATAAAATATTTGGGTTTGAAGATGCACACACTGAGTTATTTGTCCAGCATTAAGGAGTTAAACAGAGTAAGATGTCATACAATTAGCCATGGCACCATCTGTCTTCAGCTCGCTCCCAGTGGTACAAGCCTTCATTTTTCTCACCACCGCTGAGCAGATCAGCCTCTCCATCCCCAGTAGATCCCCACTCCCCAGCTGTCCTGTGACAACTTAATTAAATGGAAAGGCAAACAAAAAGCCAATTAAAACTTAGAGACCAGATTTTAACAGCTTTTCTCCGTCCACTTCACTCAAAGATTACCAATATTGCCTTATCTATCCTTTCACCTATCCTTGGTCTTTAGGAGGTTTTTCACTTGGCTTTTAGGATTAGGGTTTGGACGCCATTTTGAAAACTTTTGACCAGGCAAAAGCTAGAATATTTTGTTTTGATTTGTTATTTACCATAGCAACAGTCATTGTTTAACCCATGGATTTGCAAATGAGAATATATAAACTATTCTGATACTACTACTATTTTTCACTCTATTCTTAAAAAGTCCTTCCTTGAGGGCAAAAAAAAAAATGTGAAGGATAACAACTGCTACTGTGGTGCTAGATGGGCAGGTCCTAGAATCAGACCCTCTTCATATTAATTCATATTAAAGGGGGGCCCATGTGAAACCTCTTGCCCCAGGCCCCCAAAAAATATTGTTGACGGGCCTGCTGCTTCTATATTCGAACAATGAAATGTTGTTATTTAGCCTATTATGTTACAATTTCTATTTATTAGACTTAGACAAACTTTATTGAAATTGTTTGGACAAAATAGTTTACACGTCACAATGTATTATAATAACAATGAGCAAAAATATGAATGGTAATAAAATCAAAATAAGTAGTAGAAACAGCAAGAGACAACATTTAAATGGAAAAGGTGACATAATACACATGGAGCCAACAGTTTGTTTTTTGAGTTCCATTTTTCCACCATAAATTTAAAGTCAGATGCCCTTCCTACTTTTGGTTTGGTAACCTGATAACCTGGCCATTCTCCTTTATGTAGATTAGTGAAACTAGTAGTAAACTGAATAATAGTCTATATTTTGGACATATGCATAGTTTTCTCTTACTATTGCATCAAGTCATCATAAAATACAATTGAAATAGTAGGAACCTCAGCAATATAAATCATTTCCAGTAGAGATTTAAAGTCATATGCCCTTCCTACTCTTGGCTTGATAACCTGATTATTGTTGTTTGTAGATTAGTGAAACTAGCAGTAAACTGAATTATAGTATATATTTTGGACATACGCATATTCTTTTCAGTCTGTTGCACCAAGTCATAATAAAATACAACTGAAACAGTAGTAACCTTCTCAATAGAAATGCACAGCCAATAATATAATGGGCAGTGCTTCATATGGGCCTGGTTAATAATGCATTGAAAAAGAACTAAAGCTGTCAGGTCTTAATGTTATATTACAAACTGCCCCAAGGTTGTAATTACTCTATGGTTGGATGTATATGTCGCATACCACATATATAATGCCAAACTGATTTATAACGTGCAGGCATTCACTGTTATATGGCCTGTGTTTTAAGCTTTGGGTTGGTCTGAGAGCAAAATATATGCAAAAAGACTTGGCCTTGTTAGAAAATACACTCAAAGTAGTTATTCCAGTGAATGTAAATATGGTATTCAAAGCGAGTGCAGAGTGGCCATTCATCTTGTGGTCTTCAAAGGACTGCTCATAAAAGATTATTATGCATAGGCTTTAAAGGGCTTAAGACTCATATATAACGTATGCTGGCAGGGTGGGGAGGGGCTAATAGATATTAAAAGTGCAATGAAATAAATGGTGCTATTGGGGAAAAGCATGTCCATAAGGGATGTTTAAGCTTACAGTTTTTCAGGCCATTGTAAACTTAAAAGGCCCATATTATGTTATATTCTGATCTATGTTATAATGGTGTTTCCTCATCAAAAATATACCCACAGTTTTGAGCTTAGGAGACGGAGACAGGCTAAAAATATAAATATAAATAACAAAACCCAATTCCGTGTATGTATGATGAGGTAATATCATTCTAAGATATCTTAAAGCTCACAAGAGTCAATTTTGCGTAACATGGGCCCTTTAAAATAAAAAATCACATATTCTCTCACATATTCATCTCACTCACAAGAAAATATCATTCGGTAAAAGGCGTATAGGCAAAAGGTTAATACTTTGCTGTTTTCATTTCCAGTTGTTCTTGGCTGTAAATGTCAACGCAAAGTGGGACCCTCCGACCAAGTGCTCTCACTCCTGCTTTTTGTTGTGCTTTGTTTCTTAACCTCTCCTCCCACGGCCCCTTTGACCCTGTTTATAAAAATATGTCTGACATTTTTACCACTGGACTGCAGATTTTCATGTTATGTCATTTTTGAAAGACAGTGCCAATAGAGAAGTGTATTCTGGGAAATGTGGTTTAATGGTATCTATGGTACAGCATTTTACTAAATACATAAAAACTAGATTAAAGCTGCACGATGTAACTTTTCTGATGGAAGTTATGCTACCTGTTTTTCTCAGTGGAGATGTTATTGCTTTGCCTGGAATGTTCCACAGACAGGAATTAATGCTTTTTCTGAGTAATAATGTTGTTTTCTCATCAAAGACATACCAGGAGTTGTGTTTTGTTTCATTCACACATGTTTAACACACATATCCTGCTGAGTTCTTCTCTCAAATGGAAAACACTCTGTTCCACATTGTGATGTCATGCAGTAATACAGGAAGTGCTCCACTGTGTTTTTAAACTCCACACACCTTCACTAGAATCATTTGGATGATTTCAGCCCAGGAATTGTCCAGCTTTACAAAACTAAAGCTGTTAACTTGAAAACTGCCAGTTCATGACATCACAAGGTGGAAGAGAGCATTTTGAATTTTGGAGAAGTAGACAGACTAATTTATTCAAACATGTGTGGATGAGTAGGTGTGTTTTTGAGGGAGTAACATGGATTAAAGATCACAAGATTAAATTTTATGCAATATAGGACCTTTAAACTTTTCTCTCCCCACTAACAAGTTACAGGTCAGATCTGTGGAGAGACATCACCACTCACTGTATAAAACATTTGTAATTTAATGGATGTACAATAAATGTAATATCATACTTTGGAACCTTACAGACAACATACACAATGCATCTTTAAAATCATCAATAAAAGGAAAAGTTAGCATTAATGTTTTATGTTTCTTAGTCTCATGAAATTTTTTTTTTTTTTTTTTTTTTTTTTTTGAGCTGTAGAGGTGCTCTCTGGCTCCAGTATCATGTTTGAACAGGCTTGTGCTGTAGTAATTAACTTAAATTTGCACTCCCTTCATCTGAGAAATTCAGCTGTTTTGGAAAGAAACTGGCAGCACAAAAGCTCTGAAAACAAAAACAAAGCTACCTGTTGGTGCTTCCGTCTCACTGTCAGCATTGAGGATTTGGGGATGATTTTTTTCTGGCAAGCAGGTAAAATATTATCATCATAATAGCAGTCATTACTTGGTCAGTGAAAGGCTCTTTGGGGCTGTCTGCTAACAATCGCGCTAGTCTCTGGGAGTGATGGATGTTGTAAGAAAAGCAATTCGTTTTGGCATCTGTGGTCGGCCCCAGGATTGAATAGTACAGCGGTGAAGAATGATATTACGCATTCTTTAATTTCCTGCCATTGACATCTGTTTGTGGCGTTAATAAAAGAGCAATGTTTGTTTATTTTATTAAGATAGAGTAGGATTAAGTGGGAGCCTGGTCCAGAATGTGCTTGTTGGAGTGATACTATAATTTGAACTCATCATAATACTGCGGGTTGTAATATTAAATTTGTCGTAGTCATTATGTCCACTCTTAAAAGGTTTCTATGCCACCTATTTTAAAGGTCATATATTATGTAACATTGACTCTTCTAAGCTTTAAGCCATGTTATAATGTTGTTACCTCATCAAAAACATACTTCAAATTGTGTTTTGTTGCATTCACACATGTTTGAGTAAGCCTTCATTATTATTCTGTCTGCATCTCCAAAGTTCCAAATGCTCTGTTCCACCTTGTGATGTCATGTAGTGGTAGTTTTCAAGTTAACAGCTACCTTTTACCTTTTGTTCAGAGATAAGCAATTCCAGGTTTGAAATTATCCAAATGATTCTGAGTTTAAAAACACAGTGGAGCTCTTTCTCTATTACCACATGAGTGTTTTCTGTTTGAGAGAAGAACTGAGTCTAAATATGCAAACAAAACACAACTCCAGGTAGGTTTTTCATGAGGAAACAACAGAAAATAGTGTAATATGGGCCCTTTAAACATTAATATCATGTATTTGATGTATGTAGTGCTTTTTGGACACTTCACAATGCATTATTAGTTCACTGCACACTTATGGTAAACTACTATTGAAGCCAGAGCTTATACAATACCATATAAATACAATAGGCAAGGTGTGTTAAGTGTCTTGTCCAAGTAGAAACTTATAAACTTCCTTATAAACCAATGTATAATGTTTGGGTTCCTTATAGCCCTATCATCACCACCAATGGGTTTTCGAAAAAGGCCATAGATGAAATGATTTGCCCATGCACACACCAACAGCACACACTAATCAAAGCAAAAATTTACATTTAGATTTGTGGGCGGTTTCTTCATCTGAAACATGTGAGGCAGGACCATAGAAAAACACACACACATAAAAATGTCTCTGTTGCCAAATATTAAAATGTATTACGTTATTCTACAACTGAGCAAGTCCAAGTTCAGCTTCCATTTGCCATCATTATAACTGGATTGAGGAGGAGATGATAAAACAGAAAAGTGAATTTGAATTTTATCACAATCAAATGAAGTCCAATGATTAGGTGTATCTTTTGTGCATGAGTTGAGATTAGTCTGTTGGAAAGCAGCAGGTCTGGCTGTGAGAGAGAGAATGGATTGGAGGCAATTACTGCGTTTGGGCTCCGTACCTGCAGTTTTAAATGTGGAGCCTTTTCCCTGATTTACAAATATTTACATCTGAACCTGCAGCTGGCCACGCAGAAATGAATTAACCTGTGAATGATTCATCGAGAAACCTGCGCCAGGATATCGCTCAACCCAGACAAAAATGTCCATAAATCCCACAGTAATTTGAATCCATTTAACAAACTGAAACAGAAAATAATCAACAAGTGATGAGGGGTAAAATTACTCATGTGTTCACGTATTTTACACTCGTATCTGCTCCATCAACAAGCCTGGCTGCACCCATTCACCCCAAACAATAGTCCAAGGGTCCCTCCTCATTTCGTACCACTGGTCATGTTTCAGAGTACAGACATCAATCATCACTCAAAATGGTAAGCGGATGCTTAGAAATGTGTTTGTGTGGGTTCCCATATACCCCTAGAAAAACATTATAGGTCCTTTATTAAAAATGTGTAAACAAAAGAAGGCAACTGGAGGTAAAAGTGAAGTGTAGCATAATGTGATTTCAGTGGGAAAACTGGGATTAATAGAAAGTGGAACAAAGCCTGCACACTTACTCCCAAACTGCCTTTAATAAATGATGTTTCAATAAGTGGATCTTCATCAGGTCATGGTTCTCTCTGTGTGCCACTTTCATATATATACCCTCTGCTCACTGATTGGTTGGCCAATCCAAAAGTGAGTCACAGGAGCTGTCCACACAACACAACATATAACACAATATACATCATATATCGTATAACAAGCTATTACCCAAGTCCATCAATCATATGTCTTTATTGGGCAAATAAATTACATTAGAAAGAATTAGAAAATATAAATTCATATTCCTCGCCACTAGGGGCCAGCGTTTTTAAGGAATAAATATAAAATACTAGAAAAATAAAATACTGAAAAAACAAATACTGGACAAATCTTCACAGAAAAGCTGAGCCCACTTCATTTTATCGCTTCATCTACAAAGAAGCAAATTAACAAATATTTGTACCTTAGAAATTCATAATTACTTGATTTTATATAATGTCGTAAAATCATTAGCATTTAGATCTGTTAATCAGTTACTAATTGAAAATATATTAAACCTGCTTCCCATTTTGAGCATTCTGATGACAAGGGATTTTAAAGGGTCTATAGGTATTATGATTCATATACAGATATGCAAATCACAAAATGTCTAATTACTATTCTGGAATTAATCTGTTCTGAAAAATTAATTTATCAATAATCTAATTGATAATTGCAGCAGTTTATTAGGACTGTCAATGACTGTTTCCTCATTCATGTATTGCATAACGGACATTATTGGCGAAAACGATGATAAAACCTCAAGGCGATTTAATTATGAAACAATTATAAAAAGTCTATTGAAATGCAGTGCAGGTTCTATGACGTACAGTAATATGCAATGCCATTAATACAAGGTGAACATATCAGGATGTAATGGGAAAGGTTAATTTATTCCAGTTCAGCTTAATTTAAAAGTTAAACACATAATATATACAGAGTGGCATTTTCAATCCGTTAATATGTAATGTGATATTAGAATTGTATTTCTGTAGTATTTTCTTCATCACAATTATGTACAGGGCCTTGGGCGGAGATAGGGGGTAAGTGAAAACTGATTTTTTCTGAGCATTCAAGCCTCAAATGCAGGAAAAAGCAAGATTAGTTAATTATGCATGAATCAACAAACACAAAACATAACAAGTAAGCTAATGATGATGGAAAGCTCCTGAAGATCCACTGTTATAAATGTTCTCTTTAAAGCCTCAGTATGTAACTATTTGCCTTTGTTTTTGTGTCATTTTTTTATTATTCCACTGCTTCTGTTTGCTTCTGTGGAAATGTGGTCATTGGCTATTCTATTACACAGTATGGCTTAAAACTTCTATCTCCACAGAGAATGTTCCAAGTGTGATTTTAACTTTCCTTGGAAGTACTTGACTTCACCACCACAATGTTACATAGTGAGACTTTAAAAATATTTGAATTAGTGCAATCAAAATATGCCTCTTTCATTGAGCAGAGTTGGTTTATAAACTGTTATGGCTGCTTTTTCAGTGCAGAAATGATAAAATGTACCAATTCTTAAATTTATACTGGTGAAATAAACTAACTTTTCCACAATATTCTGCTTTATTGACATCTCCCTTACCAGACTTGCCTGACCGAATATTAGCAAGACACCAATTAAGAGTAGAGTCTTGGAAATAGTTTGTGCATTGGCTGTTGTTAATGGTCTAAGTAATGGGAAGAGAGAGAGAGAGGAAAAGACAGGGGGTGGGAGAGGAAGAGGGGGAGAGACAGAGATGGAGAGGGTGCCAGAGACAGAGAGAGAGAAAGAGAAAGAAAGACAGAGATGGGGAGGGGCAGAGAAAAAAAAAAAACAGAGAGAGAAAGAGAGCAAGACAGAGAGAGGGAGTGAGGGAGAAGGAGAGACAGAGATAGAGGGTGAACACAGAGGGAGGGAGAGACAGAGACAGATGGAGAGAAACACAGAAGGAGGGAGGAGGACACACAGAGAAAGAGAGAGCCAGAGAGAAAGGGTGAGAGAGAGAGGAATAGAGACAGAAAGAGAGGGAAGGAGAGAGACACAGAGAGAATCAGAGAGAAAGAGACAAAGAGAGAGAAAGACAGGGAGAGGGAATGAGAGACAGACAGAGAGAAACAGAGACAGAGGGAGGGAGAGAGAGACAGACAGAGAGAGAGAGGGAGAGGGAATGAGAGACAGAGAAACAGAGACAGAGGGAGGGAGAGAGAGACAGAGAAAGAGTGACAGAGGGGAATGAAGAGAGGGGGAAGAGGGAGACAAAGAAAGAGAAAGAGGGAGAGAGAGAGATATGCACACAAAGGAGAATCAGAGAGAGAGACAGTGAGAGAGACAGGGAGGGGGAGGGAGAGAAGGGGAGACAGAGAGAAAGAGTGAGAAAGAGATGGAGAGGGACAGAGAGAAAGAGTGAGAGAGAGACATGCACACAAAGAAGAATCAGAGAGAGAGAGACAGGCAGATGGAGTGAGAGAGACAGAGACGGGGAGGGGGGGCAGAGAGAGGGAGGGAGAGACAGAAAGAGGGAGGGAGAGAGACAGAGAGAGAGAGAGAGAGAGACAGAAAGAGGGAGGTAGAGAAGGACAAAGAGAGAAAAAAAGAGAAAGGGAGAGACCAAAGTGCCGATACACTCTCTGCCCGGCCTTAGTCTCTTCCCAGTTCCCATTAGTCATGCAGTGTGTGTCTGTGTTAGACTTATGTATCAAGTTTCTCTTCATAAGTTCTCAATGAGGAAATGATTGCGTTTCTACATGGTCGGTGGTGCATATTGTTAGCAAACAGTACTCCTTAATGACTTTCTATAACAAAACGAACGGCAAAGTGACTGTGTAAAAAAATACTGAGGCAACACATGGTAATAGCAATAACTTCAGAAAGCTTTGCACTTTTGAGTCGTACCACCTTGAAGACAACAACAGTAAATTATGATATAGTTTACATATTAGATGTTACTGATTCAGGCCGGTTTATACAGTATGTGCAATATAATCAGACTGGCAAATGCACTGGGCTTAAACCATGCCTCAACACTGCCACCTCTTGGTTAACTTTATAAATTACCTTGCTCCTAAAAGTTCACTACGCAACTTCTCTGCTGGAGTGTCTGCCAACTGCTTGTCTTCATGGAAATGTTATTGCTTTGCCAGGATTGTTCCACAGTAAACATATATCTTGTATTCATAAAATTGCAGATGTTTTATGTACAATATCAGTACATACAAAATATTACATTCAATATTATTCTCCCTGAAAAGTGGATAAGTGTCAAAGATTGCAAAAACAGAACAAAACATTGGTACAAACTGACAAGGCAACAATACTCATTGAGAATAGCAAGGACCTTTCATGTTATCATACATTTTAAAGCTTTTTTATTCTTGTTGGAGACAATTTTCAGTGACTTAAAATATTCAACTTTTTTTTTTTTTTTTAAGGCAGCAGTGGCAGGTTTGCGGTAGGTGTTTTTATTACTAAGAAATATTTATCCATTCTTCACCACAGAGCCACTAACCTGTAGCTTGTCCTGGTGCCATGATCTACTTGTCTCCTTAGAGATATAAGTTTGATGTCACACTGCGTAACATTCCAGGCCAGTAATGTGATTTCCATAGAGACAAGCAGGTAATGAACCCTATACCAGAAAAGTTGCACAGTGCAGTATTAATAAAAAGCACAAATCATTTTCCATAGAAATACATTACAAAACTTTCTTGATTGGCTTTCTGTACATTCTAGCAAGGAAATATCTCTCAGATGAATCTTTTCGGCTTGCATTTGGTTTCACAGTCCTCACACTCCCAAAGACGCAGGACAGTTTTTCTTGAAGTGAGTGAGTGAGGGGGCCATCCCAGTATTTACACAGCAGAGAGCCTCCAGGCAGTAAAACCTTTTCTGCCAAGTCTATCAATGTCAGACACATAGAGATGAGTTTCTCACAGTCCAGCTCCCTGAATCCACTCGCATTTGGGGCCATGTCACTCAGGAGGACATGAGCGTGGCCAGTGGGTAACAGCTGCTGCAGTTTGGCGTGTGTGGAGGGGTCTGTGACGTCATGATGGGACAGGAAGTGAGCACCATCTAGAGCTGATATGTTCAACAAATCCACCCCCACCACAGTCCCACGGGGAGCAGTAGGATCTAAAACAGAGGAGGAAGCATTCATTATTTCATCATATAGTGCACGGTGAGACCAGCAAGTTTATTTTTTATGATTTAATACGCATCAGGCTTTACCTAATGCATAAATGTCCTTTTAATATATTGCAGGTTAAGTGGATCTGATTGAAAATATATGCAACATTCTTGGCTTAGTTTCATAAAGTCCATTTTTGGCCTTGGCCAGTGTCTGTGCATTATCCATTACATTGTGGGGACTGCTGCCAAGAGTCTACAAGGCAAGCAGACTGCGCTGTACCACCATAAAGTGTGCTTTATGGCCAGCTCTCTTAATGTAGTTTCTTACAATATCAACAGAAAGGATCGTAACAATTTCTTGTGCCCGTTTCAATAAAATTAGGGTATTGGGGGAAAAAATAGACCCACAGGAATATTAAATGCATAATAATGTTCCTAAAACACATTTGTGACTTCTCCATCCTCTCCTCACCTGCCCCGGCGGAGTTGACCCTCTGCACCGCCACCTGACTCCAGGCTCCGGGCGCAGCTCCACAGTCCACCACTGCATGTCCGGGCTGTAGGAGCCTGAACTTGTCATCTATCTCCAGGAGTTTGAAGGCGCTTCTGCACCGATAGTTTTGGTTGTGCGAAGCTTTAACATAAGGATCTTTGAGCTGCCGCTGGAGCCAGCGGTGCTCCGCCGCGGTCCTCGTCTTTACCTTCTTCAGGACACGTGCTGAGGTGTGGAGCGCACTGTACAGAAACATGCCCCTCAGTGTTGACATTGTGGAAAACGTGATCGAGATCCACGCGTGAAACCGAAACACACCGCTGGTCTCTGCGCCTGCGCATAAAGCGTGCTCCTCATTGGATGACCAAGCTGTGTAACACTCAACGCGCTCCCCTTAAAACAGAGCATAAGTAGTTCCTCTTAGTTAGATTACTTTACCTAATAAATTAGGCAATTTAGTTAACAACTAGTTTTTCAACAAGTTTGAATACCTAATCTGTTCTATGTCGGCTCGACTTGTGAAACACGTAGGCTACATTTTGATGCCCAAATAAACCGGAATTGTCCCATTTTGTCCACACCTCCTCAGATGACGTTGGCGCGAGCGGTGAACCCACGAGGTGTTTGCAATATTTGTCTTGACTTTTCAGTCTTTAAATCCAATACACCGCTTATCTTAGCACATCAGACTGATCGGACCTCCAGAGCACACGAATAGCCTCCTCTTGTGCTCTGTGCTGGGTTGTATTCTACAGTCTGTGGTTGTATTGCAGTCGCAGGATGCTGAGCCCGAAGCTGCTGACCCTGGTGCTGGTGGTGCAGCCGGGCAGGGTGCTGCTGGGGATGAAGAAGAGGGGCTTCGGGGCGGGCAAGTGGAACGGGTTTGGAGGCAAAGTTCAACCTGGAGAGAGCATTGAGGAAGCTGCCAGAAGGTACTACTGGATGTTTCTTACTCTATTTGTAAAAACATCAAGAATAGTTCAGTGGTAGAGCAGATCTGAATTAATCATTTACACTGTGACATCAGATGTTAGTTTGTTTTAGAGCGAAAGGAAGTCTTAAAGGTGCACTTCGTAACATTTCCAGTTGAGAGTCTGCCACCTGATATCTCCATGGGGAAAAAAGTCACACCATGGAACATTTCAGACAAAGTAATGACATCTCCATGGAGACAAGTAGGTAGTGGACCCTTCACCGTAAATGTTGCACAGTGCACATTTAAGTGTAAGGCTCTGTTGTATAACTGATGTCACACTGAAATCTGGCCTGAAAAAATGATTTAAAATGTGAGTTGTGTGGTCACTTCCTCATCAGATGTTTGTTTGTTTTGGAGTGAGTGGAGGGAAGCCTGAAGACACAGGACATCCACTTATTTTCCTCTGCAGAAATGAGAAAAAATTATTTGTTATGCAACCAAACACAAGTGACAATGCAAGAGGAATTGGATGTAGCTTGTTTTGTTTCCGTTGGAAAACAAATTTCAAAGAGCAACTGAAGACAAGTGAAAGTTACTAATTATCCCTGTGGCTCTAAACATAATTTTAAAGGGCCCATATTGCACTAATTTCTGACAAAAATCTATAATTTGAATTTTGTTATAATGTGGATTCCTCATCAAAAACATACCTGGAGTTTCATTTTGTTTCATTCCCACATGTTTAACACACAAACCCTGCATATTTAGGCTGAGATTTTCCCTCGAACAGAATAAACTCTGTTCCACCTTGTGAGATAATGTGATAATACAGGAGTTGCTCCACTGTGTTTCTAAACACCATACACCTTCACAAAAATTGAATGGTTTCAGATCTGGAATTGTCAATCTCTACTGAACTAAAGGCAAAAGATAGCTGTTAACTTGAAAACTACAACTTTATGACATCACAAGGTGGAACAGAGCATTTTGAGATTTGGAGATGTAGACAGCCTACTAATAAAGGATTACTTAAACACGTGTGAATGAAACAAAACATAACTCGAGGTATGTTGTTGAGGAGGTAACAACATCATAACTTGGCGTAAAGCTCACAAGATTTTCCTCTAGTTATGGGTTTCAACTTCCTGTTTTAGGCAAAATCTTGAGGACTTTTCACCATTATAAAAATATATATTTTGTTTTCAATTGCTATCGCTATTGTCCTATTTTGGTCCTTACTGCGTTTACCACTATACACAGACTAGACTAAAATTAAACCATAATAAATTCTTCATGAAAGTGTAGGTTATGTCATCAAAGTTTCAGAATAACAAAGTATTCTGTATTATTAGCATCCAGTATCTTATCTTTTATGTAACAACCTAAGCTATCTATTTTCAGCAAAAGTGAAAACTTAAAGTATACATGCCTTAAGTCAATACTACGATGTCAATTTTAGCAGCTTTTAGTGGCTCTGATACTTCTAGTGTGGCTAATCCTTAAAGTACGATAGTTTATGAAATATTGATTCAGTGTTTTTTTTTTTCCCCCTTTTTTCAGAGAACTGCAGGAGGAGAGTGGTTTGACAGTAGATGCTCTGGAGAAAATTGGAAATATCAAGTTTGAATTTGTGGGAGAAACACAGCTACTGGACGTGCACGTGTTCAGAGCCGACACCTACAATGGAGAACCAACAGAATCAGAGGGTGAGAATCACACAGTAGTACAGGACCAGACCTCTGCAGCAACAGTCCACAGATTGATAATCGTGAAAGGGCACAATGTAATCATAAAATAATGAACAATGGCATTTTTAAAATGTTTTTAATGAAAATAATTATAATGCATTAGTCTTATACATAGCTGTACTGGGGTAGACTTGAAGAAGCGACTTCACCATTGGCCCCTCTGATCACCACCAACACTTACACACACCATACACATATTCATACTAGGCAATATGGTTGACATGTTTTGCTTAAGGACACATCAGCAGCCGCCGATGCACAACTGTGGCACCTGATATTCCCAGCAGTCTCCCCAACTCCAAGTCCTAACCAGGCCCACCCCTGCTTTGTTTGTGAGGGAAAAAAAATCGGGCTTTGACGTCTTTTTTTTTTTCAACTATAGTCTAAAAAAGTAAACCTAAATGTAAAGTATTTTATATATTAATGTTATCTATTTTGCATTTATAACATTTCACATGTTAAAATACCTTATCTCTAAAATACAATGTGAGCAGGGTTGCCTCTTCATAGATCTGACTTGTAACTTGGCCTGATGTCATCAACTAGATAGATACCATTAGGCCTGTCACGATAAGAAATTTTGAAGTGCCTTATATTGCTGAAGTAAATATAGAAGATAAACAATAATATTGAAACCAAAAGATAAAGCAGAATTATCCCCCGAAAGTGTTCTTAAGTATGATATTGCAAAAAAAAAAACAACACAAACTCCAGTAAGTAACAAAATGCAAAAGTTGCACAGTTAGTTTGTATCTATAATGCGTTCATAATTCAGTAGTCTACAGCTTAAATCTAATCATAGTGCAGAAAAATATACAAAAATTTCCTAATGGTACAAAGAGAAAGTACCCACAGTAAATATTGATCATCTTTTATGTATTTAACGATAAGTCAATATAGTAGTTATCGTGACAGCCCTAGATACCATACTGTGGAATATTCCAGGCAAAGTGGTAACTTCTCCATGGAGAAGAGTGGGCAGACTCTGCACCAGAAAAGTGACACAGAGCACTTTTGAGCATGATGTAGAGTGTGTCTGATCTTGTAATGCGTTATGTTTTCAGAGATGAGGCCCCAGTGGTTTCAAATGGACCAAATCCCCTTTAGTCAGATGTGGGCCGATGACATCCTGTGGTTTCCTATGATGCTGCAGAAGAAGAAGTTTGTGGGGTACTTTAAATTTAAGGGCCATGAAGAGATCCTGAGCCACACACTGGAGGAGGTCAAAGAGCTCAAATGAACTGAGAGAACAGACTATGAGGAAATGTAGACTCAATTCATGGTACTGTTTGATACTGTTACTGTAACCGCTTTTGTATTGTACATTTTCATTCTCTCCTCAATCACACTACTGTAATCACAACTCCTCTGGGACAGACAGGCTGAAACATGGCAGCCATGTGTACTACATAATCAATCATATAAAAATAATACTTGGGATAAGTTTGGCAAATTGAGTTTCAGAGGGGTTAAAACCAGGCGAGTGGACACTTGTTCATTGCACCACTGTGGTTTCAAAGGTCGGCCTGTCACGATAAAATATGTTTAAGTTTGAAGTGTAGACGATAACAGATAATACTGAAATGAATTTATGCCATTGACACAATAACTCAAGAGCAGTTTTAAACCACAAAAACTATTCTAAATGTGCAATATTTTTAATAAAGCATGAGCTGCCATAAATAAACAGCAGAATGACACACAGTACTTGGTTTGCATCTGTAATGAGTCATACAAGTTATTAATTCAACCTTTTACATCTTAAATCTGATCATATAACCAAAAAATAAAATTTCCCAGTAGTGCAAAGATAATGTAAACCCAAAAATCACTGACTGCCAAAAAGTCAATATAGTATTTATCGTGACACGTCTACTCAAAGGTGTGCATGTAAATGTGTTAGAAAAGTTCCTTGTATGAAAAACCATGGTGCACAACGATATTAGGTTCAATGATTTTAATCATTTATTAAAAACTGAGAAAATGCGTTTGGCAAGAGGTTTAAATACACAGTATTTACATTATGTACACTGAAATGTTTTATAAATTGTTCTGTTAAAAAATTCCAGCATATTTACCAAAGTGTGAATTACTTTTATATTTCTTCATTTGAATTCCCACTACATGCATACAGATATGATTTGTTTTAAAATACAAACTGTTCTTACTCTTACTCCTGTGTAGTGGTGCTTACTTTGTCTGACAAAGTTTATAACAAGTAAACATATTTTCCATGGGTTTGATTCGCTGATCTACAAATGTACAAATACTGAAGCTGTCTTTGGTTTTTATAGTGTTATAATCATCATAGTGACAAGCTCTTTTTGTCATACCAAACACAATGCAGGTAACATTAATGCAACAAAGCACTGTCAAGATTAGGCAAAAACATTGTCTAAAAACCATAAATATGTACTTCCTGTTTACAAAAATAGTGGCGCATTTATGTATTTTTCTAACAATGCATTGATCATTTTGTCTCAGCTTAGTGTCTCTTAAAGTGTATTATATTTTATAAAAAGCAGAAAATGTAGGAGTGTTGTGTGTGATAATTATATAGAGTATAGCTTTCTTTTTGATAAGAAAATTATTTCAGCAGAGCATAAATATGATTCTGTTCACTTGTGCACTGTCGGCATAGAAAGGTTTTACATTGGTTACATATATTATAAGCTTTTCAATTTGCAGTTTTCTTAATTCAGCATTATACAGATACTTGAGCAGCTTGTTTTTATTGGTGATAGTGTCTTTAAACAGGCAGCTTTACTCCATTGCTACGACCAAAGAGACATCCAAGTTTAGGTTGGAGTTCTGTCCACACTTCTCCCATCTGGAAAAAAAGAAGTTATTTTTATCAACAAAACTTTGAAGAGAAAATTTGAATAAAGATAAAGCCAAGCAGAAATTCATTATGTCCTGTGAGAATTGATGTTTAAACGTGAAAAGGTCTGTATCTGGGTTTTGCCAACTGTGAAACGTAAGCTGTCTGAAATCTTAGATCAAATATAGATTATCTTTTCCGCAATATCCTTCATCTTTATTAGGTCTTTGTTTGACTTTACAGAAACAATTTAAAACGCTTTTAAAATCCAGGAGAGGGACAAAGTTAGTGAATCAGAGGAAAGTGCAGTAGAGATTGTTCCTCACCTCTCTGTGTCCTTGGACCTGTGAGTTAACAAAGGCACCGAGGATGTGGGACGTGATTGGGAGATAGGAGAAGATAAGCTGTGTTTCTTGATGAAGGCAAAAGAGGGAAAAGTAGTTACGCAGCTCCATTGTCTGAATGGCATTTTCTTGCTGTGAAAAAGAGACAAAAATATATAGTTGTTTGTTTTTTATTGTGGTGCAATATAGAAAAGCTTATGTGAACTACTCAGTGGTGGAACATAACAAAGTTCTTAAGTAGATTTTTAAGTATTAAAGTACTTTCTACTCCATTACATTTTTTAACAAGATTGAAAAGTAAAAGTATTTTCTTATGATTGTTTGAGACTTGCAGAAAAGGCTGAGGTTTAACATATTTTAAACAAAAATACTAATAAAACAGCTTGGAAAAACACTTTTCATGTCAGGAATAGTATTTGCACGGTTTTGCATCATTATGTGTTATACCTTGACAAGATACAAAAAACACTACACTTATTTTGTATTTTTCAGAACTGTGCTGTAATAGAAAAGCATAAGGCACAGCTGACCCAGAACTGGTTAAATCTGCAGTCAATGTCAAGTTTGTTGTTGTATATTGAAGCCAAGGAAAAATGATGCACATTTTGTCAATTCAGTTTTGTATTGAGGAGTATTGATTTTTTTTTAAATCAGTCTAAACTTGTAAATTATAATCAGAGTTTGTCAAAAGCAGTTCATTCATTTCCAGTCACAGAAGGAGATAATAGCACAAACATGATAAGTAATATTTTTGGTGTCACTGTTTTGTAGATTTATGCTTTCATACCTGCACTATCCTGGACTCCAGCTGCTCCACTGACGCCTGCTCTTTGGGCTGAACTGTGGCGCTCATCATCTGCCTCTTCATCATCCCGTATTTGTGCAGCGCCCTCTGGTGTTCATGGAGTACACCTTTCTCATGCCGCTCACACAGATCCTACAGACACACAAGGCCAGACTCAAAGACACAGCACTTTATCTGTATTGTTGTTAAGGTAAATTAATTAAGTTAATTTTAGTGAACACACCACATCAAAATGCTCTGTTCCACCTTGTAATGTCACGAGTTGGTAGTTTAAGTTAACAACTACCTTTTACCCTTTGTTTTGTTGCAATTATCAAATAATTCTAGTAAAGGTGTATGGACAGTTTAGCCTAAACATGCAGGATTTGTGTGTTAAACATGTGTGAATGAAATAAAACACAACTGCAGGTATGTTTTTGATGAGGAAACCTTATAACAATCAGAAAATGGCACAATATGGATAATTTAAACCGTTTTCACTTTAAAAAAATTAAAATAAAATGCAGTGTCATAATTCTTAAATTATATCTTGAAATAATCAGTTTGAGAATATAGACAATTAGATAAGAACTTTTCCAAAATCTCTTGCAAATGAGGCCTTAAATTGGTGCAGAACTGCTCATTATTTCATCAGGGCACATGTATGCAAATGCAATGACTAACACTGTTTGAGGTGAAACAAACCTTGTAGGACTGCAGCAAATCCAGGAACAGGTTTAATCTTTCCACCACATCATCCTCTTCCCGTCTCCCCTGAAGACATCACGAATACAAAGACATTTTATCCCTGAGCTCCAGATTTGGACATTGCATCTGAAAACAGGTGCTGTGCTTTGAGAGAGGAGGTTATTTACTTGCTGAGCAGCTTTGTCCGACAGCACTGCAAACTCCACAGACAAACTCTTCAGGGACTGACGCAGCGCCCCCCAGCTACTTTGGGACGACGCAAAGCAGGGAATAGTCGAAGAATCTGAGCCTAGATTACTGCAAAAGACAGAAGGCAATATTGCTGTGTCTAAACTGCCAAAACTCCCAAATCCCCAAAGTCAAGCAGCCATTGGAGACAACAGCACACCGGGGGGAGGCTGAGTCCCCTAGAGATGATTTTTCATAGCCCAAAAACCTACAGTTTGACAGTGTTTGCAGTGATGAAATACCTGAGCTCCTTGCCAAACAAAAGCAGATCAGTGGCGTTTTCCTTTGAGCGCTCCGCCATCTTCTCAGCGCGGTCGCGAAGTTTAAAGAAACTGTTGTGAATGTTTCTAATGAGTTCTCGACTGGTGGAGAACTGGGCCTGGATGTCAGCCGGGAGATACTCCTGACAGAGGAAATGAGAAACTTTAGTGGAAAGTTTAAGAAGAAATGGATCATCAACTCCCCTGTGTGAGAAATCAACTAATTAAAAAGAGAAGAAACTTAATTAACTTGGACTAGTTAAATAGTAAGCAAAACACTACATACAGTGCTGAGACACAAGACAAAATTTTGAGTTGAGAGTGTATAAATAATATGTATTACCTAACATTTATCCTTATTACATTATATACTATTCAAATTTAAAGATGCACCTGCATGATTCCATTGCAGACACTACTGCTTTGCCTAGAATGTTCCACAACATGGCATTAAACTCTCTGAGGACAAACGGGTGACTCCACCAAACTAAATTACGGGTCAGATCTGTGGAGAAGTGAGCCCCCCCCACAAGGACTGTTGTTTTAAAAGTATTTTTAGCAATAGCAGCTGTATAATAAATATGCCATACTGTAACATCTCCATGGAGACAAGCTGAAAACTTTAAAAGTTCTGTATTTTTGACAGGCGGATTAACCAATCAGAGACACATGCTCTGTGCATGGCAAAAACTAACATGACAATTTATATTTAAAAAGGAGAAAGAAAAATATGAAGGACAGAAAGAAGATTTGTACAGAATAAACAATCCAAACACCAAACTATCTCAGGTAAAAGAAGTTATATAATTTGTTCTGAATGGTACAAGAATTTGAGAGGAGATGTCTTTGAGAGACATGTGATACAGATTTGCAGCTGTGGTTGGACCGTCTCAAGTTTGGACAGAGAATTTTCTCTCTTTATTGTCCAGCTCTAGGTTCTTTTGGATTCTCACAGAATATAGAAGATTACCAGACTGTATATACCATATTATTTTCATCCTAATTACTATCCATTAGTTAAATAAACTGTAACATTATTGCACATATGTCACCTTACCTTTGCCTGTGTTGCGATCCTGTTGGTCATAAACTCATCCCCTGTTTTTTTGTAAGCTTCTCTCAGCTTGGTCTGGACGTCCTGGTAAAAAAAAAAACATGGGCGAATAGGGGTTAGTGTTAAGTTATATTTGGGACAGGAGGTTTCATTTTGGTTTAAAGATAATGGTCAGAAAAATAAACAAAAGTCACATACGGTGCCACTGAAGGTGAGGAAGGTTTTGACCAGCTCGTCCTGGGAGAAGAAAGGATGACGAGCGACTAAGTTAATAAACCTGCCCAGGGCACGTCTCCGGCCTTCAATAAACTCACGCTCGGAGATGGAGGTCAAAACTGTACAAACACAGCAGACAAACTGAAAAATGTAACAGCCTGTCGGTCTAGATATATCTTAAAGGTGATGGTAGTTTATTGGGTTTATCGACCTGATCCAAGGTTAGACGAAGAAGTTTAGCAAAGTTTTTAAAGGGGCAAATGGTGAACAGAACTGGATGTAAACAAAATCTGGAAGGATATCTGTACTTCCTGGGGTCACAAGCAGATATTTTTCAGCTTAGTGAGCCTTTAATTCAGCATATCGTTTTTGTATCTATATTTTTGGTTGTAACTTTTTGCTCATGTACAGTAGATGTATCTGTATGTGTATAACAGTTAAAGAAGCACTATGTAACTTTTATGCTAGAGGGTTCACCAACTGGTTGTCTCCATGGAAATTATTTAGTTACAGTATTAGTTTAGTTATTTCTTTGCCACAAAAAAGTGACAAGTTACATGTCAGATCTGTGAAGAGGTGACCCTGCTCACATAAATAATAAAAACGTGCAATTAAAAAAATACAAAATATCTATAATGCCATATAATGATCCGCCAACAGAAAAGTTACATATAGTGCACCTTTAACATACTTTAAAGGTCCTATATTACATAAAATTGACTCTTGTGAGCTTTAAGCCACGTTATAATGTTGTTAACTCATCAAAAACATACCCGGAGTTGTGCTTTGTTTTCATTCACATTCCAAAGCTCTAAATGCTTTGTTGCACCTTCTGATGTTATGTAATGGTACATTTCAAGTTAGTTCAGTACAGATGGGCAATTCCAGAGCTGAAATTATCCAAATGATTCTAGGGAAAGTGTATGGAGTTTAAAAATCAGTGGAGCACTTCCTGTTTTATCGCATGTTTTCCATTTGAGAGAAGAACTCAGCGTAAATATGATGAAGATATGAAGATTTGCGTGTTAAACGTGTGAGAATGAAACAAAACACAACTCCAGAAAACAACGTTACAACATCAATGGTGTAATATGGGCCCTTTAAGTTGCATATTACATAATACACACCACATCCTAATTGGGACTGAACAGGGACTTAAAGGTTGTATGGAGGATTTTTTTTGTTTCAAGTTGTCAATGATAGCATTATAGAGGTGCAGTAGCCTTGTAATTATGATGACCAAAAAAAAGAGAATAAAAATTCATCAACTCTGGACGTGGTGGGGCCAGCTAAACATTTGCCAATAGATAATGACACTGCCTCGTTATCTGTTAGCTGACAGGCTGTCAATCAAACTCCCTACGTTTCTAGCGTAACTGACTTGCCTGCTCGCTGCCGTTATGTGGTTTGCGTACGCCTGTCACGCAGTCCACAGACGCACGCACAGACGCCGTTTACTCCACCAACGCAACAGTTCTTAGCGGCTTTTTTTTTACCTATATCTTCCTCGCAGTTAGCACAAAGTTTGTTGCAATGGCGACAAGAATCCAGGAGCAGTTAGCCGCAAAAGAAAGTCCGTTTTTTTGAGGTCGCTGAAAGAAGAAGACAAGGGGAAAAGCAGCGAAGCCAAACTAAGGTGATTCTTGAAGATTCATTCCAGCGATGGCGCAACTGAAGCAGACGCAGGGTCTAAAGACTGACGCATTGGTCGCCAAATTACTCCTGGACAGGAAACTTCTGCTTATTATGAAAACGTACTTTATTTCCAAGAGCTAGACAAACGTTTTTCAGGACACGAAAGCGATATCCTATGTCTGAAAACGTAATTTTCAAGGCAAAGAAAGAGTCCTCTTGCTGCTGCGTGTTGTAGCTAGTTCATTCGCACTGAATCTCTGCGCCCCCTCTCTGCACCCTTTCCTGCTCCTGTCCCCGCTGCCCGTTCCGCTCTTCCCCCTGCTCCTCACTTCTCCGGGCACGGAATCTCCGTGCACCGCTCCCCTCTCCTCTCTCCTCTCCTCTCTCCTCTTCCCTGCTCCGCTCTTCTCCCTGCTCCTCACTTCTCGTCCGCGCACGAAATGTCCGCACACCCACTCCCCCCGCTCCTCACTTCTCCGCCTTGCCTAACCAACACTGTAGTTAGTTGTTTACAAGTCATGTGCAGCGCACCGGCTGTAAACAAACCTGTTTCTGCCGTAAGAGGAGGCGGGAGGAGGCGTTTCTACGTAGGGAGCTGTAGGGGAGGGGGGGTGGTTTCACGCATGCGCAACATTTGAAAAAGGAAAAACAGTCGCTGGATTTCTCGTTCCTTGGAAAATCCTCTATACAACCTTTAATACACAAACAATCTTAACGAAAACTATGACTAAAACAGCAATGGAAAAGGACGAAACCAAATCTAGATCAGAACTAAGCTGGGAGCAAACCAGGACAGTGAATGAAGCCAAGTCCTATTCGCTGACAGTATTCTAGTTACAGTATTAAACAGGATATTTTCTCTAGTAAAAGAGTTAAGGCTACTTTGACATTTCAAGTATTTTACCACCAACTCACAACCTCATGACTTTCACCTCATTGTAGGATTGTGCAACTTTAGAAATAATATTGCACAAATGAACACATCTTGAGGTCAAATCCTTTACACAGAAATCTGCACGGACATTATGAAACAGTAAGTCATTGTGAGCTCCAATGGACCTATTTTCCACACCACTAGCTCCCTTGTTTCTTTCAGGCAGTAAATGAATGAACTGAAATAACTGTGTAAAACAATAACACCTTCTGGGCCAAGCATTTACACAGACAATGACTTAACTAATGTTGTTTATGTCACATGGAAAATAATTACTGTTAACAAAGCCCACCTCCTTTCAGCATTCGTTTTGGAGGAAGCGCTGGTACGACTCTGTATGCAAATCTCTGCAGCAAAACTTCATGGAAGACGTCAAAATCACTGTATCGTCGATAAACTGATATTTTATAACGCTGTGAAAGAAAAAAAAAAAACTCATTAGACTATTAATGCAGAATAAATGCAGTAATTAAAGACTGGTCAAACTTTTTTTCTGTAGCACTTGAACAAGCTGTATGAAGTAAGCCATGTAAAATCCCATATTATGAAACATTATACATAACACTATATCAAGATTGCTGTGCTTTAATATACTTTTTGGATACTAAAAATTCAGTCAAATTAAACTGGAACTGTGTTAGTAGTCAATCTTACAAACACTGAACCAAGATCAAAACAGGATTAAATTAGGCGAGTAAAAAAATGTGTGACAAAAGTCTTAAAAATTAGCTACAGAAAAACTTACTTAACGACTTAAAACCTTATGATCAATTTTATGCTTGCTTAATTAATGTTAAAGGTACACTATGTAACTCTTCTGGTCGTGTACAACACCTAAGAGAATAATTCATTAATTAATCATTGGATTTATAGTGCCTTTTAAGACACCCAAAGCACTTTACGGTGGATTATTGAATCATTCACTCCATGCTTGGTACTTCCCAGCAGTCTCCCATCCAAGTACTAACCAGGCCTGGTCTTGTTAAGCTTCTGAGATCACAGAGATGTTATTGATTTGTCTGGAATCTAGCACAGACAGCATAAACATATCTATCTCCATGGAGACAAGCAGGTTGTGTTTCAAGTTACAGGTGAGATCTGTGTAGAGGCTAACCCAGTCACAGTAATTCTGCATGTCTTTATAGAAGTGAAAACATCTGTAATTCAACAAATGTATAATAGATACATTTAATGCCATACTGTGAAACATTTCAGGTAAAACAATAACATCTCCACAGAATACAAAATCTCCTCAAAAGCATACCTGAAGTTTTGTTTTGTTTCATTCACATATTTGAATAATCTTCTGTTATTAGTCTGTCTACATCTCCAAAGCTCAAAATGCTCCGTTTCCCCTTGCAATGTCATGTAATGGTAGTTTTCAAGTTAACATCTACCTTATACCTTGAGTTCAGTGTTGGCAATTCAAATACTGAAACTTCCAAATTATTCTAGTGAAGGTGTATGGAGTTTGACATCACAAGGTGGAACAGAGAGTTTGCAGTTTCAGAGAAGAACTCGGCCTAAATCTGCAGGGTTTGTGTGTTAAACGTGTGAATGAAACAGAACAAAACTCCAGGTATGTTTGTGATGAGGAAACAGCACTCTAACATAGATAATAAAATAGCATAATATAGGCCCCTTTAAACAACAATGGCTCAAAAACTCCACACATCTTTACATTGACTACATTATAGAGCGGTACATGCCTGGCTGGTGACTTGGTACTCCACATGTTTGAGGAACAGTCCCTTCTTCTCTGGGATGAGCTCCACCTGGACCATGTCCCTGGACAGGAGCTGGTCCAGGGTCTGGGACAGGGTCAGCTCGTCCTCCTCTGCA